>NC_132931.1:3000000-3300000 GCF_047675955.1 Chlorocebus sabaeus | reverse complement strand
TACAGTGGTACAATCTCGGCTCACTGCAACCTCCACCTCTCGGGTTCAAGCGATTCTCCTGCCTCAGCCTCCCGAGTAGCTGGGATTACAGGCACCTGGCACCATGCCTGGCTAATTTTTGTATTTTTAGTAGAGATGGGGTTTCACCATGTTGGCCAGCTAGTCGCGAACTCCTGAACTCAGGTGATCCACTCACCTCAGCCTCCCAGAGTGCTGGTATTACAGGTGTGTGCCACCGTGCCCGGCCCGAGATTTTTTTAGAGGAAGATATCTAGGCATACCCTGGTCTGTTATTCCTTGAGTCCTCTAGAGCAGGGGTCCCCAACCCCAGGGCCATGGACCAGTAGCAGTCTGTGGCCTGTTAGGATCTGGGCTCCTTCCTGAGTGGCAGGAGAGCAAGGGAAGCTTCATCTGTATTTACAGCCACTCCCCATTGCTGGAATTACTGCCTGGGCTCCACCTCCTGTCAGATCAGCAGTGGCATTAGCTTCTCATAGGAGCGTGAACCCTATCGTGAACTGCACAAGCAAGTGATCTAGGTTGTACCCCCTCCCCACCTTTTTTTTTTTTTTTTTGAGATGGAGTCTTGCTCCATCACTCAGGCTGGAGTGCAGTGGTACGATCTCGGCTCACTGTAACCTTCACCTCTCGGGTTCAAGCGATTTTCCTGCCTTAGCCTCCCGAATAGCTGGGACTACAGGCACACACCAACATGCCTGGCTAATTTTTGTATTTTTAGTAGAGACAGGGTTTTGCTGTGTTGGTCAGGCTGGTCTCGAACTCCTGACCTCAGGTGATCTGCCCTCCTCAGCCTCCCAAAGTGCTGGGATTACAGGCATGAGCCACTGCACCTGGCTGGTTGCAATCTTTTTATGAGAATCTAATGTCTGATGATCTGTGGTGGAACAATTTCATCCTGAAACCATCTCCCCTGACCCACATGTTCTATGGAAAAATTGTTTTCCACAAAGCCGCTCACTGGTGCCAAAAAGGTTGAGGACCGCTGCTCTAGGGCTCATTAGACTCATTGACTGGCCATGGATCTAGATTAACTTCCCTCTTCTCGTTACCTAAAGTAGATGACAGTGAAGAGCTGAATTCCTCCCCCACTCCCCACCCCACGCCCCATCTTTGTCGTCCTTCTCCAAAAAGCAAAATAAAAAATTCCATCCTGTGTTAGGAACCGTTTGTCTACATTGGAGTTATCCTCTGGGCCACCGTGCCCAAAATGATCTTACGTAGAAATGAGTGGTGTTTGCTCATCTTCTGGAATTCAGCACTAATAGGAGTGATGGCTCAATGGAAACTGTACAACAGGAAAATATTGCATGTCAATAACAAAACTCCTGGGAGGTCCTTGGAGATATTTAATAGTTGGACAAAGGCATGGCATCCAGGGCAGTAGGGGTGGGTGTTGCTAATGGTGCCTTTGTGTTGGATCCCAACCTGCAAAATTCAGTGTGCTCACTGCTGGGAGCGACCCCCACAGCTCATGAGATAAAAGAAGGCCGGCTAGAGTGAGTGCCTGAAGGCCAAGAAAGCTTATCTTCTGAGCAACTACAGGATTAGGGGTAGGCTAAACCCCTTCCTTTCATCGTGCTGGGTAGGAGAGGGATTACCCTGCAAGCTGCTCAGGCGTCTGGAAGATGGTGAGGAGGAGGCAATGCCACGGGTCCTGTTTAAAACTGAATTATCTTGAGGAGCACAGGAATGAGCCTCTCCTATTTAATCAGCCTGGGAGTTGATGTCCCTGGCCCTTCTGAACCGGCCCACTCTTCTGAAGGGCTTGGATGCCCCTGGGCCCAGTGGTATGCCTTCTCTGGGATCTCTGGCTTACAGAGTTGGGTCATTTGGTGGATTTTTCACATCCCTAGTTTTATTTCCTTACCTTTGGCCATTAGTTATCTATAGATTCTTCTAAACCTGAGAATGATTGTCTCCTTTTGAGAAGGGGGCTCTTTCAGTTCCTGGAAGCCTCTAAGTCGTGCAGCAAATTCTCTTTCCTTGACATGCCCATGGCTGTCTGCTCTGTGGCCTTTCTCTGCATCTACCACAGACATCTTGCTCCAGCAGTCCTTCCATGCACCCCTGCAGGGACTCCCTCTATATTTCCCCAGCTGTCTCCAGCAAAGCACTTCCTCAGAGAAGCCTCTTCTAACCTCTGAGTTGGGAAGTAAGATTGTGAAAGGAAGGCATCCTAAAAAGATTGGTACTGTGGATGACAGAGCTTAATCCCACTGGGGAAAATCCAGGAGCCAGTGTAAACCCAGACCTCGGAGTTAACTTGCTCCAAGTGCAAGGGAGCTGGGGTATTTATACACCTTTAGGATAGTGAGGCCCTGATTCTGTGCTATCTCAGCACCTTGCTACTAGCTGTCACACTTATTAGCTTGAAGTGTGTCTGCACAGTGGACTCTCTGAAATAGGTGAGATGTTGTTTCCCAGGGCCTGACTGGTGGTTGAAACTCATTAAGTCTTTCAACAAGGGAGTGCATGATGAAGCCAGGTAGGGCTAAGAAAAGGGCAGGTGTGAGCTAGTGGCAAAATGACTAGAGGTGGCCCAGGGCTAGAACACCCAGAGAGGAGCATGAACTGCAGATCGGGCTGGATTGGGGTGAAGACTCATTGCCAGTGGTGCACCCTCTCCTGAGGAAATCTAGGTAGAGCCCAGCCCAGGAGGAGGAAGGGAAGGTTAAGGCAATCTCAGCCATAACTGCAGCTCCTTGACTGCAGGGATCTCCAGTACAGGGTTAGTCACTTACTGGGTTCAGTAGGTGTGTTAGTCTATTTTGTGTTGCTATAAAGGAATTCCTGAGGCAAGTGATTGATTGATTGACAGATTGATTGATTGATTGATTGATTGATTGATTTTGAGACAGGGTCTCACTCTGTCATCCAGGCTGGAGTGCAGTGGTGCGATCACAGCTTGTTGCAGCCTCCACCTCCTGGGCTCAGGTGATCCTCCTGTCTCAGCCTCCTAAGAGGCTGGGACCACAGGCATGTGCCATCACGCCTGGCTAATTTTTATATATATAAAAATTTGTGGAGATGGGGTTTTGGCATGTTGCTTAGGCTAGTCTCAAACTCCAGGGCTCAAATGATCCTCCTGCCTCAACCTCCCAATGTGCTGGGATTACAGGTGTGAGTCACCATGCCTGGCCTTGGGTGATTTATTTAAAAAGGAGGTTTTATTTGTCTCACAGTTCTGCAGAATGTACAAGAACCATGGCACCAGCATCTGCTTGGCATCTGCTTGCCTTCCGGTGAAGCCTCAGAAACTTTTAGTCATGGCAGAAGGGAAGGGGAGCAAGTGAGTGTCACATGGTGAGAGAGGGAACAAGAGAGTGGGAGGGAGGTCCCAGATTCCCTGAGAACTTACTCATTACCATGAAGGAGGCACTGAGCCATAAATGAGGGATGCACCCCCATGACCCAAACATCTCCCACCAGGCCTCACCTCCAACATTGGGGGTCACATTTTAACATGAGATTAAGAGAGGACAAATATTCAAACCGTACTAGTAGGTATCTTCATTTGGGTTCCCCCAGAAGCAGACCCTGAAATAAACATCTGCAAGCAGATGGGTTTATTCACATCAAGAGTGCAAGTAGTTTATTTGGGAGGTGAAGAGAGCACCAGTAGGGTACTGGGGAAGTAAGAATAGGTAGGGAAAGCATCCCCAAAAGATTGGTACTGTGGGTGACAGCTTGATTTCACTGGGGAAATTCCAAGAGCCCGTGTAAACTCAGACCTCAGAGTTAACTTGCTCCAAAGGTGAGGAAGCTGGGGTATTTATACACCTCTAACATCAAATGTTTTAGTGTAAGAACCCCCTGGGACTCCACCCTGGAGGAAGTTCTACTTGAGGAGGCTTGGGGTAGGGCTGAAGATTTGCATTTCTTATAAGCTCTTATTTGATGCTGATGTAACTTGTGTGGGGAACACACTTTGAGAACCACTGGGTTAAGCAACCACACCTTGAGCCCTGTCTGAGTCCCATTTTAATAGTTCACATTTCAGGTCTACATGAAGATGTTTAGTGAGTAAGAAAATAGGAGGAAGAGGTATTTGGTTCAGCCAGACCATAAATCAGTATCCATTCATCATCCTCCTCCTCTCCCAAATACCTAGGGGACCAGGAGTTGACGATATTAACATGATCTCCCTCTTTTTAGTTCCTGGTTCTGTTCTCTATGTTTTTTCCCCAGGCCAGAAATCTCTTCTCTTGAACTAGAAGAGGAATCTAATATTTTTCATTTTATTACGATGTTCTTTTGTAACTGGTATTATCGAGTTTTGTAAATGTTCTACATCTATTTAAAAAGACCCCCACGCACTGTAATCATGGAATTGAATTCCTGCCAGACATCAATTTTGCGTATTCTGGTAGGCTATGAGTTTATTTTTTTTAAGTCTTTTTGATAATGGTGTTTTAAAATCTCCTTTTATAATGACTCTTCCTTCCTGTGTTCCTAATATTTGTTTTCTGGTATCTTGTTGTCAGTTTCTTGGCAACTACAGATTTGTATCTGCATGGCTTCATTAATAGCGATGGTTGTTACCATTATGTAATGCTCTCTTTATCTTAGAAGCATACCCTGTTTTTTGGGTTTTTTTTGCCCTGGATTTAGTTCTTCTTACATTAATATTGTTGTTCCTGCTTGCTAGTTCACATTTGATTAAAACGTTTTTTCTCCCAGCCTCACAGTTTTGTTTTCTGATCTTAAAAGAAATGCATACTCTTTGTTGGAAAATTCGAATGTATCAAAAAGCAAATATAATTGGCAAAAAATAAATACTAAAGAGACTAACCAGAGGCAACTGCTCATTCGCCCATGCCCTTACCCTCTTTGATGCACATTTTGCATAGTTAAGATCAATAGTATAAACAAGTTAATGTTCGGCTTTTTCCCCCTGAAGGGTAAAGCATAATCTGTGCCCTTTTTTTTTTTTTTTTATATTAAAAAAGCTCTGCAAACATCATTTTAATGAGGGCAGATTGATCTATTCTCAGATGGACTAAGCTCTGGTCAAGATGGGCTCAGGGAATGGGTGTACAAAGCCAGGGCACTCTGGAGAAGCAGACAAGATGAGACTGAAGATTTTCCTTTGTCAGGGAATTTTGTTTTTATTTTAAGTCATTTGTTTCACTCAGTTTGAATATTGACATTGCCCTATGTTGAGCCTGAGTAAGATGCAATTCTTTGTACTCTGTACATCCAGCTGAAATCACTCAGGCAACATTTGCCAGAAATCACTGCTCACCAAGTCCAGTGGGCATTTCGCTGCCCAGATCTTTTGGCATCATCTGATACTGTCAAGCAGCTTCCTTGATGGTGTATCACTCCTCCTGGTGCCCTGACACTACTCTCTGCTGATTCTCCCCTAATCTTCTTTTTGCAGCTGTTCTTCTCTTCCTTGGTTTCTTAGTCCATTTGTCTTTCTACAAAGAATACTTACGGCTAGATAATTTATAACGGAAAGTAATTTATTTCACTCATGGTTCTGTAGACTGTACAAGAAGCATGATGCCAGCATCGGCTTCTGGTGAGGGTTTCAGGAGCTTCCACGCATTGTTGAAGAGGAAAGGGAGTTGGTGAGGTCACATGATGAGCGACAAGTGGAGAGAGAGAGAGGGGAGGAGGTGCCAGGCTCTTTTTAACAATCCGATTTCGTGGGAACTAAGAGTGAGAACTCATTGAATCCCATAAGAATGGCACCAAGACTTTGAGGAGGAATCCACTGCCATGACCCATCAGGCCCCACCTTCAATATTAGGGATCTCATTTCAACATGAGATGTGGAGGGGACAAACCATATCACTCGGCCCTCTCCCTTCTTAAACTGGGATTACTCGTGATTCTCAGCATCAGGACACACTGGGCAGTCTCCTCCATTGTGTATGTTCTGACAGTTTCCCATTGGAATTGTCCAATGGGATCTACCACTGAAGCCCAGAACAATTTATGCTCTTCCCTGAGCTTCAAACCTATAAGGCCTCTGTCTCCCAGATGGCTAACCTGGGTCTTTGTAGCTCCATTGGTCCAATGATGAACTTGCAGTGTTTGCCTTGATCTTTGTTTGGGTGACTGGGATGGAGGAATTCGGGTGCACAGAGGTATCACAGTCATAATATTTGACACACTCCATCACTGGTTCATGCATAGCCATTCTTTATTTTTCCTCACTTCTGATTGAGATGTAATTCATACACCATCAAATATACTATAAAAATAAAATAGACCAGGCACTGTGACTCACACCTGTAATCCCAGCACTTTGGGAGGCCAAGGCTGGTGGATCACTTGAGGTCAGGAGTTCGAGACCAGCCTGGCTAATATGGTGAAACCCTGTCTCTACTAAAAATACAAAAATTAGTCAGGTGTGGTGGCACGCGCCTGTAGTCCGAGCTACTCCAGAGGCTGGGGCAGGGGAATTGCTTGAACCTGGGAGGCGGAGGTTGCACTGAGCTGAGATCACACCATTGCACTCGAGTCTGGGCATCACAGCAAGACTCTGTCTCAAAAAAAAAAAAAAAAAAAAACACCAAAAAACAAAAAATAAAGTATACAGTTCAGCGATTTTCAGTATATTCAAATGATTTGCATCTATCACCACTACCTAATTCCAGAACATTGTCATCACCTGCAAAATAAACCCTGAACCTGGGAGTAGCCTGTCACAATTCTACCCTTACTCCATTCCTTGCCAAATATTAATGTATTTTCTGTTATCATAAATTTGCCTATTCTGGACATTTGATAATAAATGAAATCTACAACATGTGGCCTTTTTTGCTGGCTTCTTTCACGGAGCATAATGTTTTCAAGGTTCAACCATGTTGCAGCATATATAAGTACTTTGTTCTTTCTATGACTGAATAATATTTGAGTATAGATGTAGCACATTCTATTTATCCGTTTATTAGTTTATCAGTTGATGGACATTTGGGTTGTTTCTACTTTGGGGCTATTAAGAATAATAGGGCTATGAACATTCATGTATACATTTTTATTTGGACATGTTTTCAGTTTTCTTGGGTACATATCTAGGAGTAGAATTGCTGGATTATATGATAATTCTGTGGTTAACTTTTTGAGAAACTGTCAAATTGTTTTCCACAGCCAGACTGTTTTTCACATGAGCCACACCATTTTACATGATCACCATTAATATATGAGGGTTCCAATTTCTCCACATCCTTGACAACACTTTTTACTTTTTTAAAGTTATGGTCAATCTAGTGGGTATAAGGTGGTATCTTGTAGTTTTGATTTGCATTTCCCTAATGACTAATTATTTTGAGCATCTTTTCATGTGCTTATTTTTCATTAGTCTATCTTCTTTGGAGAAACATCTATTCAAGTACTTTGCCCATTTTAAAATTGATTATTTGACTTGTAAAATTATTGACTTATAATTAATTATTCCTTATCTATTCTGAATACTCATCTTTATCAAATATTCTGCAACTATTTTTTGCAAATATACTTGCAAATATTTTCTCCCATTCTGTGGGTTGTCTTTTCACATTCTTGATAATGTCCTTGGATGCACAAAAGTTTTTAATTTTTAGAAAGTTCAGTTTATCTTTTTTTCCTTTGGGTGTTTGAGCTTTTGGTGTCATATCTAAGAAACTGTTGCCTAATCCAAAGTCACAAAGATTTGAACCTTTGTTTTCTTGTCAGTGTTTTATAGGCCTAGCACTTCCATATAGGTTTATATCCATTGTGAGCTCATTTTTGGATATGGTTTGAGGTAGGGATCCAAATTCTTTCTATTTTTATTTTTTACATATATAGTTATCCCATGAGCATTTGTTCAAGAGACCAATTTTTCCTCATTGAATGGTTATGGCACCCTTGTCTAAAGTCAACTAACTGTAAATATGAGGAGTTATTTTGGGATTCTCAATCCTATTTCTTTGATTTATTCATCTGTGCTTATGGCACAATCACACTGTCTTGATAACTTTTTCTTTATAGTAAATTTTAAAAGTAGGAAGTGTGAGACCTCCCACCTTGTTCTTTTTTCAAGATTGTTGTGTCTATTCTGGGTCCCTTGCATTTACATATTAATTTTAAGACCAGCTTGAACATTTCTCTGAGAAATAGATGTCAGAATTTTTTTAGGGATTGTATTATATGTGTAAATCAATTTGGAGAGTATTGTCATCTTGATAATATTAATGCTTCCAATTCATGAACATAGATGTCTTTCTATTTATTTAGGTCTCTAATCTCTTTCAACAATGTTTTTTAGTTTTCAGTATACACATTTTACACTTCCTTGGTTAAATTTATTCCTTAATGTTTTATTCTTTTTAATACTATTATAAATTGAATTGTTTTCTTAATTTCTTTTTGGGTTGTTTATTGTTATTGTATAGAAATACAACTTATTTTTGTATGTTCATCTTGTACCCTTTAACTTTGCTGAACTTTATTATTAGCTCCAGTAGGTTTTTTTGTAGATTTTATAGAGCTTTCTATATAGAATATCATGTTATCTTCAAATAATGATAATTTTACTTCTTACTTTCCATCTGAATATTTTCTATTTATTTTTCTCGCTTAATTACCTCCTCAAAATGTATTTATTAATAAATATCTCTTCTCCTACCATGTCAAGTATGAGAACATTCACCCATGTACCTTCCTAAGGGTTTACAAAAGCCTCTTCTGGAGAAGACAGCTAAGTCATGAGTGAGCTCAGGAAACATAGGACTCGCCATAGTGGGCTATTGTGTAGACCAGGTACTGGACTTAAGGCAAAAATCTGGACAGATGGAATGGGCTTCTCTGTATTTTCTGCTTCTGATCTTATCAAGACCTACTGCCTGTCCTCAGGAGCAGGTCAAAGCAGAACATGTCTTGAAAAATATGAGATATGATACAATGAATGTCTTCCGCTGATCCAAGCAGCAGGCGGAAAGCCTGTAGTCAGAACATCCAATTATAGATAAGAATGGGTGCTATACTCATTCAGGCAATTCATCCTCAGCTTAAAATGAGGTACGTTTGCAGGAGCAGTGTTAGAAATGACAACTCTCAATGCATCTGTCTGAAGTCACACTGCCCTGTTATGGGGGTCGGCCTCTGTGGCTATGTGTTGTTGTTATCTTGGATCTCCCTTTACCATCTTCTTCCAGATTCTCTGACCCTCTTCTGTGCTGTCTCCTGTGCTTTTCTCTTGGTTTATGTTCCTTTTTTTGGTGAAACACAACAACTGGAAGCTTCTTAAGAGAGACTGCAAGAAAGAGAAAATCTTTCGAGCTCACTCATGCCTCTAAAGATGGCTTTAGCCTCATCTTCTAGGTGAATGATGGTGTCATTGAGTTAGATGTTACCTTCTTTCAGAATTTTGATGGTTTTACTTCATTATTGTCTATCTTTCTTTGTTGTTGTTGTTGTTATTGTTTTGGAAGAACCAAAGGCATTCTGATTCCTGATCTTTTGCATGTTCTTTTTTCCTTTCTGGAAGCCTGTAGAATCTTTATCTTGTCACCATAGTTTTAAATTTTACAATGATGAGTCTTGATATGGGTCAGTTTGCATTGATTGGATGGGACGTTGAGTGGCTTCAATCTGAAATCTATTGTCTATCTATATTTGGAAATTTCTTGGACTTTTAATTGATAATTCCTCCTCATTTTTTTCTGTTCTCTCTTTCAGCATCTTTTATTATTCTAGTTTGAGGCCTCTAATAATTGAACCTCTAATTTTGTTATTTTTCTCTGGTATCTTTTTCTATCTGATATTTTTGCTCTGTTTTCTTTATTCTCACTTCAGTTTTTTTATTCTGCCCTTCTATCCATTTTTTATATTTCTGCTATTATAGTTTTACTTCCAAGTGATCATTTTTATTCTCTGAAAGCTCCTTTTATAACATATTGTCCTTTTTTATTGGAAGCAATATGTTTTCTTATCCCTGGAGGATGTTAATAATATTTTTTGTTTTAAGTTTTTCTCCCTGCATAGTCTATCTCTACAACTTACATTTTCCTCATTGATGTTTAGTTTCTATCTTCCATGTTGGAGGCTTTCCTTAAGTATCTGGTGAGTCTTTTCTGTTTGTGATTATCTCTTAAATAGCGATTAGACAGCCAGGAGCTGGGTGGAGGGGGAATGAGGAGTTATCGCTTAAGAGTATGGGATATGTTTGAGAAGATGAAAAAAGTTGTGGAAATAGATTATGTCTGCATAATAATGTGTATGTACCTAATGTCACTGAACTGTATACTTAAAATGATTAAAATAGTAAATTTCTGGTTATGTCCATTGTATCACAATTTTTAAAAAGCTGATCAGACATTGCGTACGTGAGTTGGACATACTTGATTTGACAGTGGAGTGATTTGTGTGGGCTGAAACAAGAAGTGGGAGTGGAGGCTAGATGTGGTGGCTCAAGCCTGTAATCCCAGCACTTTGGGAGGCTGAGGTGGGAGGATCACTTGAGATCAGGCATTTGAGACCAGCCTGGCCAACATGATGAAACCCCGTCTACACTAAAAATACAAAAAAAAAAAAAAAAAAAAAGCTCTGTGGTGGTGCACACCCGTAATCCCAGTTACTCAGGAGGCTGAGACAGCAGAATTGCTTGAGCCCGGGAGGTGGAGGTTGCAGTGAGCTGAGATTGCACCACTGCACTCCAGCCTGGGTGACAGAGTGAGATTCCATCTCAAAAACAAACAAACAAACAAACAAACAAACAAACAAAAAAAACAGATGAGACCTTTGTGCTGGCCTTCCTTATTTTGGTCTGTCCATTTTACCCCCAGTTCCAAAGGCACCTGGTGCTGCCGGTTCCATTGCCTCTTAAATGTCCTCTGGTATATATCGAGTTGGTTTCTTAGTTTTGGGCATTGTTGGCTTGGGATCATCTGTTATACATCAGTCACTTGGTTAACCTTCTGAATCTGCATTCAAGCTTCCTCGATTTCATGGCTGTTGTCTTGTCTTGCATTTCTTCTGGCTTTGGAAGGTTATGGTTTTTGTCGTTGTTGTTTGTTTATTTTAGAAATCCTTTTACTGTAGTTTTTTAGTGAATTTTGAGTAGTGGTCTCTGATTCATGAGTTAAATTCATCATCTTATTCTGAAAGTTTTATATTCATCTTTGAGAATGTTTAATATAAATTGATAAACTGTCTTCCAGGTATGCGATACTATCACATGAAGAGTGTATGAAAGACTTTTTTTCACTGTATTCTTACCAACACTGAATCTTGTTTATCTTGGTCATCTTGTTCTGATGCAGGGGAAATGGCATTACATTTTTAAATCTGCATTTTGAAAAATAGTATGGATGATGAATACTTTTTCATATGTTCAACTATATGTTTTTTAGAGATTTGCCTATTGATGACTCCTTTATCCCTTTTTTATTGGAGTATTTATCTTTGTCTTATTGATTTACAAGCACTTTTTATTTTATTGTACTTTAAGTTCTGGGACACATGTGCAGAACGTGCAGGTTTGTTACACAGGTGTACATGTGCCATGGTGGCTTGCTGCGCCCATCAACCCGTCATCTAGGTTTCAAGCCCTGCACGCATTAGGTATTTGTCCTAATGCTCTCCCTCCCCTTGTCCCCCACCCCCTGACAGGCCCCAGTGTGTAATGCTCCCCTCTCCGTGTCCACGTGTTCTCATTGTTCAACTCTCCCTTATGAGTGAGAGCATGCGGTGTTTGGTTTTCTGTTACTGTGTTACTTTGCTGAGAATGATGGTTTCCAGCTTCATCTGCGTCCTTGCGAGACATGAACTCATTCTTTTTATGGCTCCGTAGTATTCCATGGTGTATATCAAGAACTTTTTATATATTAAACAAACCTTTTTTACATCACTTTGCAAGCATTTCTCTCAACTTGTGCTTCTCACTTTAATTCATTCGTAGTCTTTTTTGGCAAGTATAAATTTTACATTATATAGTCAAATCTATCAGTCTTTTCTTTTTGATACCAAAGTCTTAAGAATGTGATTCATTATGCTTAGGCTATACAAATATTGACAACCATTTTTATGGGTAAATGTTTCTTTCCAAAATAAATTCCCGACAGAGGAAATATTTTTATATAAGGTGTAAGAATTTTTAACATAGAGACTCTGTCCCAAAATATGGTTATCTCAATTTAATAGTAAGTCCTTAACCAGTGATCTGAAATTCACTGTTTTTATCTGCTGAATTATTTAATATTTGGAAACACTGAAGCTGAATCACATATAACCAATTATAAGGAGGAGGCAGGAGTCAAAGAGGATCCCCAGGGTCCCTGCTTAGGTGACAAGATGAGTATTCGTGCTTCTCATTAAGAATGGGATATGCTAAGAATTAAGAATCACAGGTTTGGGAAGGGGATGGACTTCACTTTTTGGATTTGCCAAGTTCCAACATCCTATGGAAATTTACTGTGCCTTTAAAACAGGTGAGTTGTAACCTTAGCCGTCAAGTTTTCCTTAAACTACTATGAGAAGCTTCTTTGTTTTTACAATTAATGGCCTTAATACTCTTTTTGTTTTCTTTTTCTTTTTTTTTCTTTCTTTTTTTTTTTTCCTGAGACAGTTTCTTGCTCTCTTGCCTTAGCTGGAGCACAGTGGTACGATCTCGCCTCACTGCAATCTCCACCTCCCAGGTGCAAGCGATTCTCCTGCCTCAGCCTCCCGAGTAACTGGGATTCAGGTGCCCGCCACCATACCTGGCTAATTTTAATAGTTTTAGTACAGAGGGTGATTCACCATGTTGGCCAGGCTGGTCTTGAACTCCTGACCTCAGATGATCCACCCACCTTGGCCTCCCAAAGTGCTGGGATTACAGTTGTGAGCCATCACGCCTGGCCCTCAATACTCTTATATGTCTTATTAATATTTTACTTTTTTAACTTACCTTGTTACCTTCTTTGTTGTAAAGCAGCGGTTCCCAATCCCCAGGCCATAAACTGGTCCATGGCCTGTTAGGGACTAGGCCGCCCAGCAGGAGGTGAGAGGCTGGTAAGGGAGCAAAGCTTCATCTATATTTACAGCCACTCCCCATTGCTCACGTTGCCACCTGAGCTCCCCCGCGTCAGATCAGCAGTGGCATTAAATTCTTATAGAAGTGTGAACCCTATTGTAAACTGCATATATGAGGAATCTAGGCTGCATGCTTCTTATGTGAATCTAATGCCTTATGACCTGTCACTGTGTTCCAGCACCCCCAGATGGGATCATCTAATTGTAGGAAAACAAGCTCAGTGCTCCCACTGATTCTACATGATCATGAGTTGTAGAATTATTTCATTATATATTACAATGTAATAATAATAGAAGTAAAGTGCACAATAAATGTAATGCACTTGAATCATCCTGAAACCATCCATCTGCTCTGTCCATGGAAAAATGATCTTCCACCAAAGTGGTTCCTGGTGCCAAAATGGATGAGGACTGCTGTTTAAATCAGTAGCATGGGGAGGAAAGAGAGGAATGAATCCCGGCCCAAACTTTAGCTATGTGGTCTTGGCCAAGGCACTTAACTTTTCTGACCTTGTTTAAGTTAGGGTAATAGTAGCTTTCATGCAGGGTTTTCATTGTGAGGTTTAGAGGTAATACTTGCAAGGCACATAGTGCAAGTCCTAACAGTGTCATAAAGGGTACTGTTGAGTGTGCTTATGACATTATTTGATTTGCTAGCTCCAGTTCATTCATCAGTATTCAGCTTGCATGTCATCCACACTGGGAAACCATACTGAATTGCCTTCATTTATCTGCCTATCTCTTAAGTGGTAAGACACTTGATGGTGAGACCGATAGCTTGCTCTGTGCTGTAATCCCAGGATCTAGCCCACAGCTAAATTACAGTAATTGTTAAGTAGGTTAATTTCAGTTGCACACGTGCAGAGATTTGTTTTTCTCCACTTCTTCTGCATTGTTCTAGAAGCTTTAGGATTTCACGTTGTACATATTTTGGCTTGAATGCTATAGTTATATTGGTTTAGGCGTCAGAAATTGCCTATCTCCTATCACCATCATTTGAGTTTCTTGATGATTTGGACGGTTGTACATCTTGTCACTAATACTTCCCTGTACGACAGGCATATCTGATCAACATCTTGTCTTGGTTGGTTGTATTCAAAGGTTGAAAGCAAGATGGCTGAAAACTTTTTGGAGTGGAAGGTTATACCCTCTGCACTTCCAAAAGGAATTTTGGAGAAGAAGTCACACTGGCATTGTTTGCTTTTCTTCTTGGTTTATAACTGCAGAGATGGGAGAAGTCTTGTGTTTCCAAGAGATAACATTCTTCCTGTGTTGCCGAGGCTCTGAGTGAAATAGCCGAGCGACAACTTGTTATCACACAGCTCCATGCTTGGCCAGGCTCTCTTTATTTGAACATCACCTGCCTTCCTCCCTGCCTGTAAAGAGTCTTCCTAATCAGAAATAATACTTGTTTTTGCCCCCAACCAGATCATAGCAGTGTGACAGCATTTGCTGTGTGGGTCTGTAATCCTAACTAGGTTGTGCATTTACATTTCTCTTTGTGTTTTTTAGGCCCCAGGGAGGAAAGAATGAGGAGAGTATGTATCTTTACGCAAGCGATAGTGTGAGAACCCCAGCTAAAGCTTCAGCCACTAACTGGCTTTTAAAAACAAGAAGAACAACAACAAAACCCTTTTTAGTTCAAACTAATTATAGGTTCACAGGAAGTTGCAAAGATGAACAGGAAATTCCATGTAGCCTTCGCTTAGTTCCTCCCAGTGGTAACGTCTTGCAAAACTCCAGAATACTGTCACAACTAAGAAATTGGCTTTGGTACATTGGCTCTTTAGCCCAGATGATTGAGAAGTGTGGGAATGTCAGGTAGTTTGGTATTAGCAGAGCTGCTGTTCAGCCGGAATGTTCTACAATGCCATTCCAGTCCACATCTGCTCTGATGTTATATATAAGCTTGATAGTCTCCGCTAGCTAGAAGAAACATGTTAGGTTCTGCAGCCCTTTTGGATGCTAGTAAGAGCTGTTATTGATAGAATATTCGTATGATACATTGATAACTTAACATGGACAATTCCTATAAGCAGGCATGAGCATTTCGTTTGCACGTAAGATTCACACTGCCTTTGATCTTGGAAACTTCAGGGTCCTGAATATGGAGCACCCCAAAATGCTAGAGAAGGGTGAAGTGGCGGGATGCCTCGCTTCAGTTATTCCATTCCTGGCTGCCAAACGCATTTAAAGAAAACTTGAGGAAGAAGTGACCGAGCACCAAGGTGTGACCCTGTTCTCCCCAGGGCTTCACATTGCTTGTGTTCTGTTTTGCTCTCTCTTTAATGACTGTAATTTTTGCTATTTCAAGGAAGAGATTTGCCAGCTTCAGAGCATTTGGAATCAGTATCACCGTAAATAAGAACATAATGAAAAAAAACACACCCCAACCTGTAGACAAATTTGATTGCTGAAATTCATGTGTTATTATTAGAATCATCTGCAAATACCAGACTTTCAAATGCCTTTGATGGGGTAAGATAGGGGAATGCTCTTTTAAATGGGGGAGACAACTTGGAGCTCTCACCTAGATAGCTTATAGCCTATGCGTACTATGATGTTTCCTTGTAGGTTTGGGCTACTCATATTTATTTTCGAAAAGGTAAAATGTAAATGGAAGAAGCAGTAGAGAGGAATTTCTTAACAAAGGAATTGGAAGCTGAGATGGCTTTCCTTTACAAAGTGCCTCTCATGAATGCACAACTCAGTGTGATATATTTAGTTTAACACTTTGGTGTTTTGCACCTCACATCTCTTTGCTTTTCTTTTCATCTTTTGCTTTCTTTTGTCCTTGCTTTGATCTCACTATGGAATCGCCCTCAAAATGCTTTCATACATAGCAAAAGCTTCCCTCTTTAATCTCTCTCATTCTTCCTGAAGTTTCTCACTCTTGCCTCATTTTTGCTCCAGCCCATAGTCAGCAAGTACATTATTTAAGTCTGCAAAGCTGAGAGATGCTCAGAGAATAAAATATGCAGTGCATCCACCTCCTGGGTTATTTCATCCTGCTGTTTTACATGCTTGCTTCCTCACCATGGCTATTCTTCAAGCCCAGGATTTCAGAGACAGATGGTCCCATGCCATAGTTGCAAAGCTGGGGTGGGGTGTGTGTATATCTACCAGATATGTGGCTCCTGTATCCCTCAGGCTTCTTCAGAGCTTCACTGTATTGTTCAGAAGAGTTGGAAGCCCAAAAGGTTCCCTGGCTGCCCAGTCTTTTGAAACCTCTTAATCAGCCCTTAGGTCTCTTCTCTGTGGAGTATCAACCACAGTGAGCAGAAGGCAGCCTAGAAAAAGTAGGCGCCTGCCTCAAGTCCAGAGCCTGCTGCTCCCATCCTGCAGCCTGGCCAACTTTCCACTCATGGTTACAGCCCTAATCCTTTATCTTCCCTCTCTGAAACTGGTGCTGATGGCTGCAGATTCAGAAGAATATGGGATCATCATACAGGTGCTTTGCACTCACATTTGGTCCTCATGCAACCCTGTGCAGTGGAATAAGGCTGTATACACTGATAATTAGTCTATAATCAGAGGTGTGGGCGCTTCCAAGCTACTAGAGGGAGCCAACTCTCAGGACAAGCCCAGGCCAGGCCACAGCAGCTTTGTATTAGCAGACAAACAATTTCAGATTTCACAACATCACATTCACAGGAATCAGAGGTAGAGTGGTGATGCATGTAGGCATGTCACTTACAAGTGGTGTGACCTTGGGAAAGTTGCTGGCCCTCTGTCTTAGTCCATTTGGGAACTGCTGTAAGAAGTACCTTAGGCTGGGTATTATGGCTCATGCTTGTAATCCCAGCACTTTGGGATGCTGAGGTTGGAAGATCACTTGAAGCCAGGAGTTTGAGACCAGCCTGAGCAACATAATAAGACCCCATGTCTACTAAAATAAAATAAAATAAAATAAAATAAAATAAAAATTAGACAGGCATGGTGGTGCATGCCTGCAGTCCCAGCTACTTGGGGGGCTGAGGCAGAAGGATCGTTTGAGTCCATGGGTTGGAAGTCACAGTGAGAGCTATGATCATTCTGTTGTACTGTAGCCGGGCTGACAGGGGGAGACTATTTTTCTAAAAAAAAAAAAGAAAAAGTAAAATAAAGAAGTAATACCTTAACTATTATGTATCCATAAAAATCAAAAATAATGAAGTTAAAAAGAAATGCCTTAGACTTGGTAATTTATAAACAATGAAATTTATTGCTCACAATTCAGGAGCCTGGGAAGTCCAAAGTCAGTGTCTGGTGAGGGCCTACTCCTCATAGATGTCTGTGTGTTTCCATGTGTAGTAAGTGGTGAACCAGCTCCCTGGGGCCCCTTTTGTAAGGACACTCAACCCATTCATGAGGGTAGAGTCCTCGTGACCTAATCACCTCCCAAACACTTGCCCTCTTAATACCACCCCATGGAGGCATTGATTGGCATTTAATGTATGAATTTTGAGGGAACACAGACATTCAGAGCATAGCATGCTCTCTGTGCTTCCCGTTTTCTCATCTGTAAAGTGGGGTTGATCATGCCCTTACCTCACAGAGTCTTTAAGAGGTATGAAGGAGTTGCTGTAGGCCAACAGCTTGTGGCTCCTAATAAGGACTCAGTAAGTATGAAGACAAATGTTGTGGAATGTTACAAGTTTCCAAGACAGCCCATTCACTGGTTCAATTACCAGAGGAGATCTAATTTGGCTGACTAGTGTTCTGGAGTGTTTCCTGATTAGCTGACATTTTTAGTCAGCTTGGTTAGCAATTTGGGGATATAAATATTTCATTATAGATACAGACAAGCATAGTATTTGAAATGTTTGAAAAATAGTGATTGTCAGCAGAAAAGGAACTCTGGCATTGGTGAAATCTGCCTCCCCAGTTAGTATTCTCAGTGAGAAACTAACAAAGTTTACACATCGGGCCCCTCCCTTGCACGGGTGCCCTTCGAGGTCATCTGATGACCCCTTGCTGTGCATTTACATGTCATGCATGTTTGGAAAACTTACAAAAGTAAGCTTTTAAAATGTTTCTCAAAGAGAACGCCCCAAATTGTATAAATTTCAGGTCCCACAAAGCCCAGGTTCATTTCTGGGATTTGCTATCTCCATTGGACAGATAAGAAACCCCTATGCTGCATGAGCGGGATGTGCAACCTGGTTTCTCCCCGCTCCACCATCTTTTGTTCGTTTTTAAAGATAAAACTTTAAAACTTTGTCTAATAATATTTTTAAAATATTTTAAAATGGTCTTTGTATGGCTGCTTTTATACATTTAGCTGATTCGTTATTGTATGGCTGCTTTTATACGTTTAGCTGATTGGTTATTTCAGGCATAAATTTATTCCCAGGAACACCTGCATTTCCAGGTGTTTTTTTTTTTTTTTTTTTTTTTGAGATGGCATCTTACTCTGTCACCCAGGCTGGAGTGCAGTGGTACAATCACCGCTCACTGCAACCTCTGCCTCAAGCTGGGCTCCCACCTCAGCTTCCCAAGTAGCTAATACCCAAGTGTTTTCAGTCTGTGTTTTATGTTCTGTCTAGGGTATCGAAGTTAATTCTTCCATATATAAAATATTGAAATCTCTCAGAAAAAAAGAAAAAAAAGAGATGATGCAGAAATGTCAAGTGTCCTGACTAACGTCTATGCTAAACTCTGTGTTGAAGACCATTTTTTTTTCACTGTGATCTCTGTCATAAGTCCCTAAGCACAGAGAGCTGGACGTTTCCATCGGGGTGGAGAGAAAGGCTGGCATCTCGGAGGGCCCAGGGTGTGGACACCACGCAGGGGCTGGATTCTCTCCACATCCAGTCTGGAAGAGCTCAGGAACTCAAGTCCCATCAGGATGAGGAGTCTTATCTAAGTGTCTCACCTCTGTCTGCTTCCAGACAGAGGTAGCCTTGGAAACCCATTGAACAAGCTAGGAGCATAGATGTGCCCAGGGAGAAGGTGGCCTAGGAGGAACCCAGGGGAGGGACAGACCAGCTGACCAGACTGGGTTTTAGGGGGAAGCCTCCAGTCCACCAGTTACCAACATGGGGGTTGGAAGGACCCCATGGCCACAGAATATGAATCAGACCTTCGGCAAGGTCAAGGATTTTAAATTCACATACTCAGGCTGGGCGTGGTGGCTCATGCCTGTAATCCCAGCACTTTGGGACGCCAAGGCGGAAGCATCACTTGAGCCCAGAGTTCAAGACCAGCCTCAGCAACATGGTAAAACCCTGTCCCTTCAAAAAATAAATAACACAATTCGCCAGACATGGTGGTGCATCCTTGTAGTCCCAGCTACCCGGGAAGCTGAGGCAGGAGAATCACTTGAGCCCAGGAGTTGGAAGCTGCAGTGAGCTATGATCCGGCCACTGCATTCCAGCGTGAGTGATAGAATGGGACCCTCTTTCAAAACAAAACAAAACAAAATTACGCACAACATAAAATCACTTCTTCTGCACTTTCAAAACTAACAGACATAGAAGACCACATATTTTACAACTCCATTTTCATGAACTATGTGTATTAGGCAAATGTATAGGGACGGAAAGCATGTTAGTGGTCACCAGGGGTTGGGAAAGGGGAGATGGGGAGCAGCTGCTCAATAGGTATGGGGTTTATGTTTGGGGTGATGAAAAAGTTATAGCTAGTGGTGATAGTTCGTTGCACAACATTGCGAATGTGCTTAATGCCAGTGAATTGTATATTGTAAAAAGGTCAAAACATTTTAAACATGGTAAAAACAATGAAAAAGGTGAACCAGTGCTTTTGAGATGTTTGGGGTTTGCATGAGAATGACCTGGGGGTGCTGGCCAGTTCCACTAAGGCCCACTGAATTAGGGATACCGAGAAAGGAGCCTTGGAACCTGCATTTTCATAAGGTCCCCAGTGATTCTCACTCTGGGAATACTGGCAGGCATTTCCATTCTATTTTGTTTCTTAATTGGAATGTGCCATATGTGCTATTTTCTCGTCCCCAGCTGTCACAACCCATGCATTCACAGTGAGCAGCGTGCCCAAACCTCAGCAGCTGCTGGCAGGGAGAGGTGTTGGTGATAAACGTGGCAGTGGTGGCAATGGGGGTTGATGGTGTCAGAAGGAGTGTTGATAGAATTGTGGCATTAGTAGCAGTGGTAGCAGGAACAGGGAGTGAAAGCAGAAGGCAGGACCATATGGGATCCTTGTCCAGGGACTGACCTGATTGTGAGATTGCCCCACGCAGAGGTGGCCAGCCATCAGGATCCCAGTTTTGGAGCCAAGCTTGGTGGCTCACACCCATAATTCCAGAGCTCTGGGAGGCCAAAGTGGGGGAATTGCTTGAGGCCAGGAGTTTGAAACCAGCCTGGGTAACATAGTGAGACCTCATCTATACAAAATAAAATAAATTCGCTGGGCATGGTGGTGTGTGCTGGTAGTTCCAGGTACTCAGGAGGGTGAGGCAGGAGGATCGCTTGAGCTCGGGAGATCGAGGCTGTAGTGAGCCATGAGTGCACCACTTCACTCCAGCCTGGGCAATGAGGCCAGACCCTGTCTCTGTCTCTGTATATATGTGTGTATGTATGTGTGTGTATATATATATATATTTATTTATTTACTTATTTACTTATTTATATGTATTTTATATATATACTGTATATGTGTGTGTGTATATATATACACATACATACATATATACACATACATATATATAAACACACACACATATGCACACACACACATTTAAACATATATATATATATATTTAAAAAGATTCCAGTTTTGGAAATGGCATGGCCAACCCTCACCATGTAGGCCAAGGTCACTTCCAGAGGGTTCAATCTTTTAGATGAGGCAGGACAAGTAGATCCTAGGCAGTGGGGAAAGTGGAGATGAACAGGGCAACACTGGGATTCTGGAATGTCAGCTCAGTTGGGGTAAGCTCTGGCCCACATTCAGGGTCTAATTCATCCCAGATTGAGTTAGGCAGGGGGGTAAATGCTAAGCTGGAGCCACCCAATAGGCACTTAGCAGACCAGCTGTTGCAGCAGCTTCCCATTTGAAGCTTGTAAGAAATACAAGTTCTTGGGCCACCTCAGACTTACTGGTGATTCCGATGCAGATTGAAGGTAGAGGAACACTCCCTCATCTAAACTTAGACGGATTCTCCCAAATCTCCATACTTTGAAGGGCAATTGAAATATTCAGTAAGTCTCATCATCAAGGCTTAATAACTGTGTGAGGGTTGAGAGGTCAGGTTGCCTACCATTGTGGATGTGCAGACTTGGCCCAGTCCTGGACTGGGTGGCCACTTCCCAAGCACACATAAAAAATCCCAAGCACTGAGACTTTTGCATTGGTTCTGGAAGCAGGTGGAGCTGAGTCTGTTTTAGGACCATCAGGTTCATATGTCCACTGTGCAGTAACAGACCAATTACGCTGAGACAGCAGGGTTTGCAACAGAGAAAGAGTTTCATGATCATAGGGTAGCCAAGTGAGGAGACAGGAAGAGATCCTCAAATCCACCTCCCTGAGGATTTCTGGGCTGGGGCTTTGAAGGGGATCATGGAAGGTGAGAGGCTGGAGAATCAAGGTCATTCATTGATCAGGGTAAAGGGGATGAAATTATCAAGATGTGGAAACTGCATTCTTTGGTGAGGCAGCTTCTTGTGGGGTCCTTCGGACCAGCTGATGTCAGCAGTTTCATTGGTACGGAGGACATGAAAGACTATCTCAAAGGGAAAACTTAATGTTTTATAATGTTCAAGTTATCAATAGAGCAGTTAAGGAGGACTGTAATCTTGTAACAGGGTCTATTGTCCTAGTCATTCTAGTACAGCAGGCACCAAGAAACTGTGACGAAACAGGTCAGAGACTAATGATTAATGCTGAATGTGCTGCATGCTTGGTTTATTTTAATTTCCCCCTCCCTTCTTTCCTGATTTTTTTTTTTTTTTTCTTTTTTTGAGACAGAGTCTCACTCTGTTGCCCAGGCTATAGTGCAATGGCATGATCTTGGCTCACGGCAACCTCCACCTCCCAGGTTCAAGCAATTCTCCCACCTCAGGCTCCTGAATAGCTGAGACTGCAGGCGTGTCCCACCAAGCCAGGCTAATTTTTGTGTTTTTAGTAGAGATGGGGTTTCACCATGTTGGCCAGGCTAGTCTTGAACTCCTGACCTCAGGTGATCCATCCACCTCGGCCTCCCAAGGTGCTGGGATTACAGGTGTGAGCCATTGCGCTCGGCCTCCTGATTAATTTTATAAAGTGTATAGGGGCAATTTCAAGTCTACTAGGTCAATACTTGCTCCTGAGCAGGGCTCTGAGACTAGGGATGGTGCCAATAATTTATTCTGTCATATCACTGAAAGGGCAGGATTGAGACAGAATTCTGTAATGTTCTTTGCTTTAGTTCTTACTGTTTCATAACTTTATTTTTGTCAATTTATGCTCCATAAGCCTGGATGACATGTGTTTGTTTTATTGTTAAGGAGCAGGTGTGCATACCTCCCTCTCCAGTCCTTCCCGATCACAGGCAGTGTTCGCTTCTCCCCCTCAACCTCCTCAAATGCTGTTTTTCAAAATCTTAAAAAACACAAGGGTTCCCAAACGGCACTTGGCCAATTTTTTATTGGATTTTATAACATTTATTTTTGTCAAAATGAGTTTCTGCATTTATTTTTGCAGAAGGTAAACATTTATTTTTGCAGAAATGAGTTTCTCTTTTCTTCTCTGAGTGTGTTCGTGAAGAAAAAGAGAAAGTAAGATGTTTTTCTTAGTGTTTTTATAACATCCTGAAATGGTTTAATCTGTTAGGGATGATAAAGGATCTTAGGTGAGGGAGTGACTTTCTTTTTTTTCCTTTTTTGAGAGAGTCTGTCTCTGTCGCCCAGACTGGAGTGCAGTGGCACAATCTCAGCCCACTGCAACCCCCGCCTCCCGGGTTCAAGCGATTCTTCCACCCCAGCCTCTCGAGTAACTGGGATTACAGACATGTGCCACCACGCCTGGCTAATTTTTGTATTTTTAGTAGAGATAGGGTCACACCATGTGGCTAGGCTGGCCTCGAACTTCTGAGTTCAAGTGACCTGTTTGCCTAGGCCTCCCAAAGTGCTGGGATTATAGGAATGAGCCACCGTGCCTGGCTAAGGGGGTGACTTTCTAACCAGTGTCAGGTTGGGGATTTGTGTGCTTCCGTGGGGGCCTGGGGACCTGGTTTTACTTGGTTAGTTTATAGACTCATTCTCCTTAAGGTGAATTTGGGCTCTTGCACCCCATCTCCACTTCAGTTTCTCTCCATTTTCAAATCTCAACACCCTAATGCTCTTAGGCGGTCTCAAATGTGTTCCACCAGAGCCAGGCTTTCTGGAAGTCCTTCTTGAGATGTCCTCATCCAGTTCTCTCTGTGCTGACCCTGTCCCTGCAGGAGACAGCTGAATCTGGAGGGATTTCTTTTTTTCTCACTGGTACCATTGGGGGCCTCCTGTTTGTCTAGATCAACGGACCATTCTCAGCTCTCATTTTCTCTAATGCATTTGACTTTCCTGACCCAGGAGGTTGAGTAGCTTTTTGAGGACAGGGACTCTGTCCTTCTCACCCACAGAGACTCCTTTAAATATTTATAAAATGAATGCACATATCTTTCTTCCAGAAACTCTGCCAAACACTTTACAGGATAATGCTTCGGAACTGGCGTCATAGGAGCATTATCCTGTCAAGTATTGGACTCGGTTTCAACACCTCCAGATGATGCTCTTGGGCTCTCGGATTTGAGAACTGCAGTTCCTCCTTGGAGGCCCATCTGTACTGCCTTTAGCATGGCTTCTCCAGCCCTTCTTCCTTCTACGTTCTCTATCCAGCCCTCTACAAAATAAAAGAAATTAGCTGGGCATGGTGGTACATGCCCCTAGTTGTAGCTGCTTGGGAGGCTGAGGCAGGAGGATTGCTTGAGCCTGGGAGGTGGAGGCTGCAGTGAGCCATGATTGCTCACTAGCCCTTCTTCCTGTCTCCTAACTACATGTGTTCCACAAAGTGTGGTTCTAAGTCTTCTTCCCTGCATTTCCTGGAACTGTCACCCTCTCATGGCCATCAGAGTCTCACCCCCAGGCTTGAGTACAGTGGCACAATCTCAGTTCACTGTAACTTCTGCACCACCAGGTTCATGTGATTGTCCTGCCTCAGCCCCACTGACTGGCTGGGATTACAGGTGCCTGCTACCATGCCCAGCTAGTTTTTGTTCTTAATAGAGATGGGGTTTCTCCATGTTAGGACGCCATCTCTCGTTACACAGTCCCTGACACCTCTGCCCTGTTTTCTCCCCTCCAGACCATTGTCGTGGTTCAGATGCCTACCCCAGAATGTCCTCTGGCCCCCTCAACCTGTCCTCAGAGAAACTCATCAACTTGTTCTTCCTCTTTTCTTCTTTTTCTCTTTTTAAATCAATTGTATCTGGCCGAGTGTGGTGGCTCACACCTGTAATCCTAGCACTTTAGGAGGCCGAGATAGGGGGATCACTTGAGGCCAGGAGTTCGAGACCAGCAGGGACAACATAGCAAAACACTGTCTCCACTAAAAATACAAAAATTAGCTGGGTATGGTGGCAGGCACCTATAGTCCCAGCTACTCGGGAGGCTGGGGCAGGAGAATTATTTGAACCCAGGAAGTGGAGGTTGCCATGAGCTGAGGTCACGCCACTGTACTCCAGCCTGGGTGGCTGAGCGAGATTCCATCTGAAACATAAAATAAAATAAAAATAAATCAATGGCATCTTCCCAGTTTCCTAGACTGAAACGTTGGTGCTCATGATACTGTCATCTAAGTAGATACAATTTTTCACTTAGGTGTTTTTTGGTGTGCTTATGTATTCTAGAATAGTGAGAGCTCATGTCCAAATCTTCTGCATAACTTAACAACTTTTTCCATGAACGCTCCCAGCCAAAACAATTTCTCTCTCTCTGCGACTCCTCACAGCACTCTTCCTCCATGGCCATTACTTTTTGGGGGCATGGGGGGACCATTAGCTTCATTTACCTTATAATATTAAATATTATAATTTATTTTTATTTTTATTTTTTTAGGCGGAGTTTTGCTTTTGTCACCCAGGCTGGAGTGCAGTGGTGCGATCTCGCCTCACTGCAACCTCCGCCTCCCAGGTTCAAACGATTCTCCTGCCTCAGTCTCCCTAGTAGCTGGGATTACAGGCACCCGCCACCACACTTGACTATTTTTTTTTTTAGAAGAGACGGGTTTCACCATGTTGGCCAGGCTGGTCTCGAACTCCTGATCTCAGGTGATCCACCTGCCTCGGCCTCCCAAAGTACGCCTTCCTGTAATTTTTAAACATATCTCATCTCCTTAACTCAATTGTAAGCATCTTGAGGGAGCACTTGTGTCTGGATTGTCTTTGAGCACAGGCCAGAGCACAACTCAGTATCTTATAAAGTCCAGAATCACACTGTAGGGACTGGGAAGAGAAGCCTGCTCAGTGTCACTTGTTCTCAAGCCCTGATCATTGGATGGTGGCATCTGCCTCGATGTTTCCATACAGTGTTGTTTGGAACAGTGTATCCCTGTACCTTGTAAGAGTGAGAATGCTGTCTACTGCTATACAGTAGGCCCTAGACTTTATAGATGATTTTGGCGGCTGGGCGCAGTGGCTCACGCCTGTAATCCCAGCACTTTGGGAGGCTCAGGTGGGTGGATCACCTGAGGCCAGGTGTTCGAGACCAGCCTGACCAACGTGGTGAAACCCCATCTCTACTAAAAATACAAAATTAGCCACGCATGGTGATGCATGCCTGTAGTCCCAGGTACTCAGGAGGCTGAGGCAGGAGAATCACTTGAACCTGGGAGGTAGAGGTTGCAGTGAGCTGAGATCGCGCCCCTGCATTCCAGCCTGGGCAACAAGAGAGAAACTCCATCTCCAAAAATAAAAATAAAAATGATATTGACTAGTTAGAAAGATAAGCTGTTGTTCATAGGAAGTTATGCAATTAATCAACATTAATAAGTATGATAAACCAATTATTATTAGATTTACCATTTATTGAATGCATATTGAGTGTTTTCTATATAGCTTTTCCTTTAGTCTTAGCAGTCATAAGGCCAGTACCAAATGATTAGGCTTTATCCTTTTACTCCTTTAATACCTCCCAAAACTCTTTGCGTATGAGAAGGCCAGTGGTAATGACCCACACTTTCTTTTGCCAGCCTTACTGATCCATACCCATATATCTCCCCCAAAGTCTCGCAACTGCTTAACAAATGAGGAGCTCATTTGATAACCAGATGTGGTGAGTGATGTAGCCAGGAGCTGACATCCTGTTCCTGGGAAGAGCCACGACCAGGTCACAGGTCACGTGGCAGCTAAGAGCTAACAGTGCCTGCGGAACTCCTGGCATGGTGCCCAGTGCTCAGCATTCAGAATGTTCTCCCTGAACTTAACAGAGATTCCTGCAGTCGCAAGCCAACCCTGGTCACCAGGTGGGATTCGCCTTGTAGCATTCCATGATCTATGGCCTTTGGTGACATGTCCCTGAGTACCCCAGCATCCATGCAGGGTGTATGGAGTGCAGGTATCTAAGAATCCCCTCCCTGTTAGCCCCTCATTTTTCTCCCTATACCTGGGGATTTTTATGCACACAAAGTATCACTGTTTTTTTTTTTTTTTTAAGATGTCTTTATTTCTATTTATTCTTAAAATTAAAGACCAGGTCTTGCTCTGTTGCCCAGGATAGAGTGCAGTGGTGTAACTATAGCTCACTGCAGCCTCCAATTCCTGGGTTCAAGTGATCCTCCTGCTTTGGCCTCCTGAGTAGCCAGGAGTACAGGTGCACAACACCAGACTCGGTTGAGTATCAGTCTTTATGTCTATAGAGTTAGATTCAGTTGAATTGTGTTTCAGCTCTCCCATTACCCCAAATGTGACCTCGGAACAGATTAGCCTCTCTAAGATTATGTCTTCATTTGCAAAATAGAATTAATGTAGTTAATTAATGGAATTAATCTAGCAACCTCCTAGGGTTTCTGCAAGGATTAAATTAGCTCATAGAAATGCACTTTCCCACCTGCTTGTTGCAGAAGGGAGGGCATTCAATCCCTGGTGGCTTTAGTTCTGCCTCCAAGCTAGCATTTCTACTACTGAGCAGAGACTTATTTTGCATCCCAAGGCACGTACTGTAAGAACGAGTCTGTGTGCAGATGGAAAAGCCCGTATAGAAATTGATAAACCGGAAGGACCTATGGGGTAGCAGGAGGACAAGGACAAGGATTCTGGTCAAGTTTCGGAGGAGGGCCACGAAGAAAAAGAATCTTGAAGGACGTCTGCCGGCTCGTAGCAGCCAGGATATAAAAGCCAGCCCTGGTTCCCATCCGGCTGTATAGATTGTAAACTGTCAGAAGACAGCTGTCCTGGGTGAATGCATCAGAGATGTCGTCTGACTCCTAGACTGATGAGATTTTCTTTTCTGCCAGAATTACTAACATGCGATTTTTTTGAGATCTTTGAACTCGCCGAAGATCTGTGGGCATTGCAGTGGGTTAAATGCAAATTTGAAGTGACATGTTTATAGACCTTCTTGCATGTTTGTTATTTGCAGAGGAGCTGAAGGTCCCCCTGGAGGAGTATGTCCACAAACGCTACCCCGGGCTGGTGAAGGTGGTGAGAAATCAGAAGAGGGAAGGCCTGATCCGCGCTCGCATTGAGGGCTGGAAGGTGGCCACCGGGCAGGTCACTGGCTTCTTTGATGCCCACGTGGAATTCACCGCTGGCTGGTAGGTCATGAGCTGAAACTCAGGGGTGCTCAAGACCTGCATTGTGGTTGAGAGGGGCTGGAATCTGGGAGGTGGGACATTTCGCCTGTTACCTGTAGGGGCACTGGGAGAACAGAGAAAGACTCGTTGAAGAAGAAAGTGAGACCATTGTCTGGGATAAAACTGGGGAGCAAGGGAGAAATTTACCTGCCATCTGTTCAGTTCATCATCATTGGCATCATCATCACCATCATCATCAAAATCCCCGATGAAAATAGTGTATCAGGCTGGGCACAGTGGCTCACGCCTGTAATCCCGACACTTTAGGAGCCCAAGGTGGGTGGATCATTTGAGGTCAGGAGTTTGAGACCAGCCTGGGCAACATGGTGAGACCCTGTCTCTACTAAAAATACAAAAATTAACCGGGCATGGTGGAGCACGCCTGTAGTCCCGGCTACTCGGGACTACGCCTGTAGTC
Organism: Chlorocebus sabaeus; assembly: GCF_047675955.1. Classification (NCBI taxonomy): domain Eukaryota; kingdom Metazoa; phylum Chordata; class Mammalia; order Primates; family Cercopithecidae; genus Chlorocebus; species Chlorocebus sabaeus. Next base: position 3,271,811 of record NC_132931.1, on the reverse strand, counting down.
CCGGCTACTACGAGGCAGGAGAATTGCTTGAACTTGGGATGCCAAGGTTGCAGTGAGTCTAGATCACACCACTGCACTCCAGCCTGGGTGACAGAGAGAGACTCCATCTCAAAAAAAAAAAAAAGAAAAAGAAAATGGTGTATCAAGTAGACAAAACTCAACAGAATCCTTGCAAATGGGACAAGAAGTCATATTTTTCTTGTTCTCTTTTCCTTCTTTGCCGCTGTCTTTGCAGGTTGATGGTTGACTGTCATTGTGAGAAAAGAGATATAGTTATAATTCTGACCACTCAGGTAAAGCTCCCCAGAATTATCTTTCACATCATTCGGAGGAAGGTGAAGCGTATTTTCTGCAGATATGGCCCTGATATTTTTCTAGGTGGAAAGAACAGACTGTGAGAAACTGGTTGAGTGTACGGGGAGTAGAAGATTTTGGATGCACAAAGAGTGAGGCCACAAAAATGCCAAAATCATGTAAAAATTGGAATAGAACTTTCCCGTTTTAAAGCGTGGTCAGATGATTGTTGCTAAGTAACCAATGATCCATCAAGTTAGAGGTTAAATAACCTGTACCTGGGTTGCTTAATTAGTAAGAAGCAGAGTCTTGTATTTCACAAATATGTTTATTTACACTTATTGAGACTGTCTTGAGTAAGTGTTGTTCACTGTACTAGATTCGAAGAACCAGTATCCCATCACTAATTGACATGAAAATGTCTGTTCTTCATTTGCAACAACCAATAAACCAATGTTTATGCATATGACCACTTAAGAAACCCGGAACCACTGATAACACTGACCCCTTCAAGTGCACGCTGGGGTCTGTTGCCATCTCAGACACCAATTTTCCCTCCCAGTTTTTTGCTGTCATCAAACTCAGGTGACACCCAGCTGCATGTCTTCAGCCCCCATCTCCCTCCTGAGCTCCAGAGCTGTTTATCTCTAATAATAATCATTCCCAAAGTGTGGTGCCCAGACCCGCAGCATCCACAGAATCTGAGAACTTGTCAGAAATGCAAATTCATGGGTTCCACCCAGTCCCCTGAAATCACAAGCCGTGCAGGTGGGATCCAGCGGTCTGTTGTAACCAGCCCTCCAGAGGACCCTGATGCGCGCTCCAGTTTGAGAAGCACTGAGCCATAACGGAAGCCTTCTGAAAAAGATGCACGCCAATGTTCTGTCACAGCCTCAGGCCTGGCATACCTTGTCTTTTCCTTGGCATCATTGCGTCCTCGTTTCTTTCCTTTCAAAACTGGTTGGCCCCCACACATGTCCCTTTCCCTTGATTTTCCCCTTCCCCTCGTGTTACTTATCGCTTCAACCTCCAGCTTCAGCCAGTTTTGTCTGCCGTTTCTCCTGTCTCCCTCTTTCAAGAGTGTCTTGATCACCACTCTCCCAGCTTGGTTCTTCCTTGACATTCACCTACACGAATGTGGTCACTGCTGAAACTCATTCTTTTGACGGATACTTGCTCGATGCCTACTGTATCCCCTGGTGGTGTTCTAGGTTTGGGGTTTGCCTGGCACTGAGTGATTTCTCAGGACTTGCAGTGGTAAGGCTGGAAGAGTCCTGCACAAACTGGGACAGTTGGACACTAAACTGGGGTTCAAAATCTGGCAGGTTTGGTATCTGCCCTCAAGTCGACAGTCTAATTCTAGTCTCTCTAATCGAATCCACCTATCATCTGATTCTCCCTGATGTCTGTGACTTTAGTCTTTGCCATTCAGACTCATTTTCCACACTTCTACCCGGGTGGCATAGAGCCCTCTCTGAATTAAACCCCCCTGGTGGTTCTCCATTACAAGGTAGATAGCATGTCTCAACTTTTCCCAGGTTCTACTGCAATAAAAGTCTCCAGTCACAATGACTTACAGCAATATATGTTTCTCTCTTGTCTGCATGGCATGTCAGCTGCGGTTGTCTGACTGCGGCTGTGCTTTTATCCTCTGTGTTCTGAGAGTCAAGGAATCCTCCTGTCTAGAACATCCCATCTTTGTGGCTCAGGGAAAAGAACAGTGGCTGAACTTCGAAATGGCTGTTAAAGTTTCTGCTCTGATGTGACACCGTCACTTTCACTCACATCCCATTGGCAAACCAATTCACATGTCCAAGTTAAATGTTTATTGGAGGTTGAGGAAGGAGTGTGCTTCTCTAGGGAAGCATTGCAGGCCATCTGGTAATAGGCAGGACATCCCCAGGGAGGAGGGAGCAAATTATTGGGAATCGTCATACATTGTCTAGTAGAGAGTAAGATCAAACTTCTCAGCCGCAGAAATATCATTGGGGTCGGGCACGGTGGCTCACACCTCTCAGCACTTTGGGAGGCTGAGGCGGGTGGATCACCTGAGGTCAGAGTTCGAAACCAGCCTGGCTAACGTAGCGAAACCCTGTCTCTACTAAAAATACAGATACAGGCGCCTGTAATCCCAGCTACTCAGGAGCTGAGGCAGGAGAATCGCTTGAACCTGGGAGGCAGAAGTTGCAGTGAGCTGAGATCGCGTCATTGCACTGTAGCTTGGGAGACAAGAGTGAAACTCCGTCTCCAAAAAAAAAAAAAGAAATATCACTGGAACCAAGGTCTTCTGCCTCCATACTCAGTGACTCTTACTGCTGGTGGATGGGCTGAACTGAATGTTCTATATGCATGGTCTGGGCTTGTATGGGGTTCATCATGTTTCATCAAGGAGGTAGTGGAGCTTCAGAATTAAGACATGAACCAGACCATCTAGGTTAGAAACCTGATTCTACCACCAGTTGGCTGTGTAGCCTGGGGCAAGCTGCTTTTAACCCCCCTGGTCCTCAGTTTCCTCATTTGGATAACGCTGATCATCATATCTACCTCATAAGATTATCTTGGGGGTTGCATTAGTCAGCACATGTGAAATATTTAGAATGGCACCTAACACTAGTAAGTGCTCAATAAAGATCAGCTGTCATTAGCTCATAGGAACAGCGATGACTAGTAAAGGCAGCTGCACAGTCACTGTGACTTGAATAAGGTGGGGAAACTGATCTAGGAGTTGAGAGGAAGAACTCCCACGGGAGAGGTGGTGCTTGGTCTTGGGACCAGGTGGTGAGAGAGGTGGAAGAGGTGGTACTTGGTCTAAGCCTTCTTAGATGGCTGGGCTTTCGGCCAATAGCAAAGGGCATTCCCAGGGGAGAATTTCATGAGCGGAGACTTGGCCAGGACCATGCTCCTAAGCCTGCCTGGAAGCCTTGGAAAATCAGTGCCATTTGGCTTCAGCTTATATGGTGTGTGCAGAAGTATTGGAAGCAGGTAATGGCCCAGGGTATATTTTATTGCTCATTTTAAATAGAAAGATGAGATGAGCCAACAGGTAATTCAATAGCTGCAAATGAAAAGAGATGGGTTGTCGACTGTGTGTTCTCATTATTCTTCCCGATAATGCAGAGGAATGGGATTTTCGCTTGACTCTGTTCCAAAACCTGCATTCTGTTCTAAGCTGGGAGATTAATGCGCTGGCTTAGGAGAGCCATCTTCTCCTTCTCGAATATGGGAAATGATCCCTTCCCGCGCCTGCCTTGGAGATGCACGATGTTGGAGGTGTCTGACCATCTGCTGTCTCCTGAGCCAGCGGGCTACGCCTTGAACCTGAAGCCAGATCACTGACGAATGCCCACTGCAGCCTCGAGCTGGGGAAGTGAGCAGGAAGCCAGGATTCTGCCTGCCTTTGCTTTTAATTAGTTTGCAGTCTTCTATTGCTAACCAATTCAATTAGATCTCTTCTAAGAAATCAAATCATCAATTAAAACAACTGAAATAATCACCCCCCCCCACACACACAAACAATTAAATCATCAATTAAAACAACGGAAATAATCATGCCAACACACACACACACACACACACGCACATAAAATTAATTAAAACAACTGAAATAATCACGCACGCGCGCACACACACACACAGAAGCTAGTGAAATATGTATTAAAACCAGGCCATCCCAGACAGAAGGGACCTATTTTGGGAAAGGAAATTCAGTGCCAGCAGGAAAAACAAGAGGTGGCAGTCAGTGCCCTAGGGGTAAACTGACGACACTGTATAAAACTGTCATGCAGTGTAAATCGTGGAGTCCACTGTCAATATGAAAGTGAGACTTGGCACTTTCTTGGAAAGGAGACCCCATGTTCTGAACTCTTGCTCTAGGCTTTTCAGGCTGGAGCAGGCATCACTGTAGTAATTCCAACAAGGGTGAAGGGGTGAGCTGATTTCATACACTTTACAGCCCACGTGTGAAGCTGCAGGATCCAGCATGGGCAGGTCCCTGGGAGCCTCAGTTTCCATCTGAGTTCCAGCCTTCCCGAAGTCCAGCCTTTTAGCTAAATGCTGTTCATTCCCTGTGGTCTTGGGAGGTGTGCCTCAGGAGAGAGAAGAAAGATTTCATGTCTGTTTCTCTATGTTTCAGGGCTGAGCCGGTTCTATCCCGCATCCAGGAAAACCGGAAGCGTGTGATCCTCCCCTCCATTGACAACATCAAACAGGACAACTTTGAGGTGCAGCGGTACGAGAACTCGGCCCACGGGTACAGCTGGGAGCTGTGGTGCATGTACATCAGCCCCCCAAAAGACTGGTGGGACGCCGGAGACCCTTCTCTCCCCATAAGGTCTGTGGCTGGTGAGCCCTGGTGGCCAACAAGCCCCCAAATTCAAGGGTAAAAAGGAGCCACTGAGAGAGGCCAGAAAAGCCTGCCTTGGGCTCAAGCAGCTGTGTGCACACAGCTCTCCAGGAGCCGTGGTTGTCTCAGGATCACAGCTTTCCTGCAGAGGGAGGATGTTGCATTTTGCACCTTTATGTAAAGTTTATAAAGTGCAGCTTTTCAACGGCAATACTGAGAAGTTTCAAATTGATAGTAATGTTCACACTTCTTTATTCTTCCTCGTTTAGGAGGAACTGCGTTCAGGAGCTTTTAAGGATGAAGTTTGAAAGTTATTTTTTCTGGGGCTATTTTATACTTCTTGAAGTCTTGTGCTGTTGTTGTGTTTGCACTCTTTTTCATGATACAAGATCATATAGAAAAGGACAAGGGGGTGTGGCATTCTGGGAAGCTGGAGGGACGTTGGGGAACTCTTTAGAGCTCTTGTCCCGGGTCCCACCAAGCTGCCTCTCGGGATATGGAGATCAATATCTTGAGGCATAATTGCAAAACTCAAATAGAAAGGAGGTTGAGGCCAGGCATGGTGGCTCATCCCTGTAATCCCACACTGTGGGAGGCCAAAGTGGGTGGATCACCTGAGGTCAGGAGTTCAAGATCAGCCTGGCCAACATGGCAAAACCCCTTCTCTACTAAAAATAAAAAGATTAGACGGGCATGGTGGCAGGTGCCTGTTATCCCAGCTACTTGGGAGGTTGAGACAGGAGAATCACTTGAACCTGGGAGGTGGAGGTTGCGGTGAACTGAGATCATGCCATTGCACTCCAGCCTGGGCAACAAGAGCAAAATTCTGTCTCGAAAAAAAAAAAAAAGCAAGGAGGTTGAATGAATATTGATTTCAATGCTGTATTAGTTTCCTCTTGCTGCTATAACAAATTACTATGAAAAAATGACTTGAAACCACACAGATTGATGCTCTTACAGTTCTTGAGGTCGGAAGTTTGCAATGAGCCGATGGAACTAAAATAAAGGAGGGGTTGGGTCAGGAGGGCTGGGTCCTTCTGGGGGCTCTCGGGGAGATCTATCTCCTTGCCTTTTCCAACTTCCAGAAGCTGCCTCCTCCCTTGGCTCATGGCTATGTCGCATCTCCCTTTTTTGCCGACGTCCTTCATCACGTGACCTGTTCTTCCTTTGCTTCCTTCCCTCCCACTTACAAAGGCTCTTGTGATTTTATTTTGGGTCCATACAAATAATCCAGGATTATCTCCCATCTTGAGATCCTTAACTTAATGGCATCTGCAAAGTCTTTTCCCAAATAAGGGACCATTCACAGGTTCCTAATCTCTGGAGTTATAGTTCCCCGAGTTATAGTTCAGGACTGAGTTCTTCTTGAGGACCAAACTGACTCTTAAAATCATGATTCTGTCTTAAGTCAGGAGAGGCAGGAGAGGCCTATGTACCTGGGGTCGGTTTTAGGGGTGTGGTTGTTGGTGTTAAGATAGCAAGATGGAATAATGGAGTAAGGATGAAGACTTTTTCCAGATAGTCATGAAGTTCTTTCTCAGTTAAAACATTTGTGATTAACAAGAGTAGGAGTTTAGCCAGGCCCAGTGACCCACACCTGTAATCTCAGCACTTTGGGAGGCCAAGACAGGAGGATTGCTTGAATTCAGGAGTTTAAGACCAGCCTGGGCAACATAGCCAGACTGTGTCTCCATTGAAATAAAATTTTAAAAAATTAGCCAGGTGGTGGTGTGCTCTTGTAATCCCAGCTACTCAGAAGGCTGAGGAAGGAGGACTGCTGGAGCCCAGGAGGTCAAGGCTGTAGTGGGCTGTGATCGTACCACGGCACTCCAGTCTGGGCAATAGAAGGAGACCCTGACACAAATAATAATAAAAAAAGAGTAAGCTTTTGAAAAGTTCTGTTATTTTTCTGCTCACACCAAGAGCTGAAAAATTGCATTTGAGTAGAACCAGCCATGGGCAAATTTGTACAGCAGAGAAGGTAAATCTTTTGGGTCTACAACTTCCTCAAGCTGTCTTGTGGCTCAGCTCCCACCCAACCTGTTCATCATGGAGTGTTTCAGGACCATATTCTTGGCTATCTGCAAATAATATTAATAGTGTAAGGTTAACTAAAGCAAAGCCTTCAGGGATATTTGAGCTTTAATGGCGAGTGCTTGAAGACTGTTGACCTTCAGATCTCAAAGGGATGAAACTCAAAGGATGGGCTCACAGACAGTGACTTTCATGTGTTGGCTAAAAGATACTTTCTCCCAAGTCTCCACACTGACACACGGGAGACTGGCCTCCAGCCAGGACAGATAACAGTATGAGGGTGTGACTGTAAGTGTTAGCAACAGAGAAAAAGAAGTGCTTGCAGTGCAGTGCCTTCGGATGCCCAGCAAACATCTATAATGACTGTCTCTGAGTGTATAAGGCTCTAAGCAAAAAATTAGCTTGTATTTCATGAGTTACGGTAACATTAACAGATGATTAATATGCACTTTGAAAAGACTCAAGAAAATAGTCATGATCATGAGTCATTAATATTACATGCATCTCTGATGTACAAAATAGAATCAAATGCCAATGATCTCTTTTTAATGTGTCTTAACTTACGGGATGCTTAATTTGTTAATAGTTGATGGGGAAATTTAATTGTAGGGATGAATTTTTATGGTCCTTCTGAAATTATTAAGCGGATACAATATGCTTTCTTAGACATGAGGACATGGCGGTTTCTCTTTCTTGCTGTGATGCCAAAATTTTAATAGTTACGATTTTACTCCAGTAAAAGATGGGCCAAGGAGAACGTTTCATCATCCAAATGGTATTAGATTAGACGAGTCTTTAGATACTGAGACTTCCCAGTAAGCAACATAATATAGGAGATTTGCATTAAGGGAATTGGTAATTCCTTCTGTTTCAGTTCTTTTCCTGTTTCTTTCTGTATATATTAATATCTTTTTTGTCCTGCCTGCTAAATAGCTATTTTCTCAGTTTTCTCTTTGTCCTCCACTCTTCTTTTCTACACCAGAGTTTCCAGTATGGCAAGTGGGTAAGTGCCATGAAAAAGGGCAAAGGCTGACTGTAAGGGTAAGAGGTTGGGGAACTGAAGAACACAGGTCCTACCCAAGGAGGCAACTGTTCCCAGCTCTGCTTGATGGTGCTGGGGGTACATAAGGCCAGTGCGTTTAGGCCTTCAGAATTTTTTTTTTTTTTTTTGAAACGAAGTCTAGCCCTGTCACCCAGGCTGAGTGCAGGAGCGCAATCTTGGCTCACTGCAACCTCTGCCTACCGGGTTTGAGCAATTCTTCTGCCTCAGCCTCCTGAGTAGCTGGGACTAAAGGCGCGCGCCACCATGCCTGGCTAATTTTTTGTATTTTTGGTAGAGACGGGGTTCCACCGTGTTGACCAGTCTGGTCTCGAACTCCTGACCTTGTGATCTGCCTGTCTCGGCTTCCCAAAGTGCTGGGATTATGGGCATGAGCCACCGCACTCGGCCCAGAATTTTAAGAGCAGCCATAAATCTAGAGCCTTTGTGAAATCTCCTGCTTTCTAAATGTTGACAATAAACCTCTCTTCTTCAAAACTTCAAGGACCCAACCGCGTGTGTCTAGACTGCATTGGACCACCCAGCCCTCAGAACTTGATCTTGCCTTTACACTCAACTTGGAGACCTGTGTTGTTCCCAGGATAGCTTTTATTTATGCATCTCGCACTGGCAGTGGGCACCTGTGATATGTATTTTGGGTGCCATGGTGGGTGTATTAGTTCTTGCCCTGCTGTAAAGAAATACCTGAGACTGGGTAATTTATAAAGAAAGGAGGTTTAATTGGCTCAGGATTCAGCAGGCTGTACAGGAAGCATGGAGGCTTCTGCTTCTGGGGAGGCCTCAGGAATCTTACAGTCATGGCAGAAAGGGAAGCAGGCACGTCTTACATGGCCAGAGCAGGAGGAAGAAGAGAGAGGGAGAAGGTGCCACACAATGTTAAATAACCAGATCTCGTGGGAACTCTATCATGAAAACAGCACCAAAGGGATGGTGCTAAACCATTCGTGAAGGATCCAGCCTCATGATCCAATCACCTCCCACCAGGCCTCACCTCCAGCACTGAGGATTACAATTCAACATGAGATTTGGGTGGGGGCACAGAGCCAAACCATGTCAGTGGGGCTGGGGGATTTGGGGAAAGTGTCACTCAAAGTCATAGGAGCAACATGGCCAGACTTCCTGGAACTCGAATTCAGCCTGTAGAGATTCCCCTCATGTTGTATTGTTGTGTGTACACAGGCCTATCTGCTGAGCTTCGTCTGTGTAAGCAGCACTGACCCAGCTCTTGCGTCTGTGTAGAGAAGCTCCCTAAATCTGCTATCTTAAGCTCTGATTGTTCTCCAAGAGTGACTTATTTTCTGTTAGGTGGTTCTTGCATTGCTACAAAGAAATGCCTGAGGCTGAGTAATTTATAAAGGAAAGAGGTTTCATTGGCTCACAGTTATGCAGGTTGTACAAGCATGACACTGGCATCTGCTTGGCTTTTGAGGAGGCTTCATAGAGCTTTTACTCATGGCAGAATGTGTGAAGCAGGAGCTGGCACATCTCACAGCAAAAGCAGGAAGAAGAGGCGGTGGCTCATACTTTTAATCTCAACACTTTGGGAGGCCGAGGTGGGCTGATCACCTGAGATCAGGAGTTCAAGACCAGCCTAGCCAACATGAATAAACCCTGTCTCTACTAAAAATGCAAAAATTAGCTGAGCATGGTGACACATTCCTGTAATCCCAGTTACTCGAGAGGATGAGGCAGGAGAATCACTTGAACTTGGGAGGCAGAGGTTGCAGTGAGCCAAGATCATGCCACCTGTACTCCAACCTGGGTGACATAGCAAGACTCCAGACTCCGTCTTAAAAAAAAAGATATTGGCTAGTTAGAAAGACAAGCTTGTTGTTCATAGGAAGTTACACCATTGATCCATATTAATAATGATAATAAACAAAGTATTACTAGATTTACCATTTACTGAATGCATATTGAGGACTTTATATATAGCTTTTCATTTACCCATTTTTTTTTTTTTTTTTTTTTTTGAGATGGAGTCTTGCATTGTCGCTCAGGCTGGAGTGCAGTGGCGTGATCTCGGCTCACTGCAACCTCCACCTCCCAGGTTGAAGCCATTCTCTTGCCTCAGCCTCCCAAGTAGCTGGGACTACATGTGCATGCCACCACACCCGGCTTTTTTTTTTTTTTTTTTTTTTTTTTTTTTTTTTTTTTTTTGTATTTTTAGTAGAGACGAGGTGTTACCATGTTAGCCAGGATGGTCTCAATCTCCTGAACTCATGATCTGCCCGCCTTGGCCCCCTAAAGTGCTAGGATTACAGGTGTGAGCCACCACACCCGGCCTCGTTTACTTTTAATAGTCATAAAGCTAGTACCATATGATTAGGCAATATCCTTTTTTTGTTTTCAGTGTCCACACCACATTGGGGTGTAGGCAATCTGAACCTCCAGGTTGCTTTTTTGACCCCATGCAGTCAGTGACTCCCTTCAGCTGGCCTCTCCCAGGGCACCCTCGACTTTTGCCTTCTTGTTTGCCCCATGTCCTCTTATTCCTGGAGTCTCCATGCTCTGGTAAGCCACTGTCTAGGGCAGTGGTCCTCAACCCCTGAGTTGCGGACCAGTGCTGGTCCTGGTCCATGGCCTGTTAGGAACTGAGCCTCCCAGCAGGAGGTGAGTGGCAGGCGAGCGAGCAAGCGAAGCTTCGTCTGTATTTACAGCCTCTCCCCATCTCCCACATTCCCTCCTGAGCTCGGCTTCTCATCAAATCAGCGGTGGTATTCAATTCTCATAGGAGCACAAATCCTATTATGAACTGCGCATGTGAAGGATGTAAGTTACATGTTCCTCATGAGATAATCTAATACCTGATCTTTTGAGGTAGAACAGTTTCATCCTGAAACCATCCCCACCCACCACCCCTGTCCTTGGAAAAACTGTCTTCCATAAACCAGTCCCTGGTGCCAAAAAGGTTGGAGACTGCTGGTCTAGAAGCATCCCTTTTGGTTTTGTTTATGATGTTGTTTTTAATTGTGGCAATATATATGTAACATAAATTTTACGATTTTATCCATTGTAAAGTGTGAAATTCTGTGGCAATAAGGACATTCCTAATGTTGTGCAACTATCTCCATGATCTACTTTAGAGTTTTCTTATTCCCCCAAATAGCGACCCAGTACACATTAAGCAGTCACTTCCTATTCCTCCCTCCCACCTAACTGTGACAGCTGCCAATCTAATTTCTGTCTCTATGGATTTGCCTATCATGAACATTTCATATAAGTGGAGTCCTACAGAGTATGACTTTTTGTTTCTGGCGTCTTTTATTAGCATACAGTTTATGAGGTTCATTCATGCATGAGAAATCCATTGCTTTTCTTGGTGGACATCCCTTTTATTTTTATTTTTTTGAGACAGTCTTTCCCTGTCACCCAGGCTGGAGTGCAGTGGTGCGATCTTGGCTCACTGACCTCTGTCTTCTGGGTTCAATCCGTTCTCCTGCCTCAGCTTCCCAAGGAGCTGGGACTACAGGCGTGCACCACCACGCCCAGCTAATTTTTGCATTTTTAATAGAGACGGGGTTTCATCATGTTGGCCAGGATGGTCTTGATCTCTTGACCTTGTGATACGCCCGCCTCAGCCTCCCAAAGTGCTGGGATGACAGGCATGAGCCGCCGCACCTGGCTGACATCGTTTTTAAAGTGGTTCCAAGTCCACACCTTCTGCAGATTCCATATCTGGTTTCTGGGATTTGCACACCTTTGTCCCTCTTAGGTGGAAAGATAGCTTCCCTGACCAGGGCTCCCCTGTGCTCCAGAGGGCACATTTCCTTTCATAAGTGTGAGTCACACACCAGTGACCATGTGTGTCACTTCCAGGGACAACGGCCACTAGGCTTGGGATTAGATGGTAGGACTCTCGCCCCTCCCTTGGGGTACAGTTTGCTTCTGGGAAACCCTCCTGACGCCTTCTTTTTCCAGACTCCACTTACTTGTCCTAAGTACTCAGCTCATCTGCTTGTCTGTCTATTGAAATTTTTGCAAGATCTCTTTGAATACAGCATCTGTTGTCAGAATGTCTTCAGCCCCAGTGTGGACACGAAGAACCCTGTTTTAACACAGTACATACAGCCGAAGGCATGGAACAGGGAGAAGGGGGAAGTCTGAAGACAGACAGGAAGGGGTGGGGGCTGACTGAGAAAGAAAAACCCTGAAGAAGGAGGCATGGGTAGGCTCAGGACGTGAACAGTGGTTTGGTCTTGAACAGTAGGAAGGGCAAAGTCATGTTGTCTGACTCACATTTTCCTTGTGAATGAGGAAAGAAAATCATTTGTTAAGAGTGAGAGCTGGACCTTGGATAGGAGGCTACCCAAAAGGGGTAAAAGTCTGGAATCATTGCAGAAAGTTCACCGAAAACAGAAAAAATAATGGCTGTTTCAAGGTGCAAAGAATATAAATTCAACAAAATTTCCACCAGGATTTCTTTTTCTTAATTATTTATATTTTTAGAGATAAGATCTCACTCTGTTGCCCAGGCTGAAGTGCAGTGGTGAGATCATAGTTCACCATGGCCTCCAACTCCTGGGATCAAGCGATACTCCTGCCTCAGCCTCCAGAGCTGGGACCACAGGCATGTGCCACCATGCACAGCTAATTTTTTAATTTTTTCTTGAGACAGAGTCTCACTCTGTCTCCCAGGCTGGAGTGCAATAGCACTACCTCAGCTCATTGCAACCTCCACCTTCTGGGTTCAAGCGATTCTCCTACTGCAGCCTCCTGAGTAGCTGGGATTACCAGTGCCCACCACCACACCCAGCTAATTGTTGTACTTTTAGTAGAGACAGAGTTTTATCATGTTGGGAAGACTGCTCTCAAACTCCTGACCTCAAGTGATCTGCCCGCCTCAGCCTTCCAAAGTGCTGGGATTACATATGTGAGCCACTGTGCCTGGCTGTAATTTTAAAAGAATGTAAAGTCAGGGATCTTGCTATGTCGCCCAGGCTGGTCTTGATCTCCTGGCGTCAAGCAATCCTCTTCCCTTGTCATCCCAAAGCAGTGGGATTATGAGCAAGAGCTACTGCACCTGACTCCACCAGGATATCTGGAAAAAAAACTACCGTGAATTCAGTTGTGTTTTGTTATGAACTCAGATTTTATTATTCATGACATTATGTATATATATGGGGAAAAGAGTGAGGTATAAGATAAGAATGAAGGATGCCATTTATTTAGCCTGAACGCACCTAGATTAGGTGCACCCTAAGTTCATGAAAACCTGGCTTAGTTCTGCTGCCTTCAGAGAACTTTTGCTCATAGTTTGAGAACTGCTGATCTACAAAAGCCTGGGACTTTCACCATGAGAGGGAAGTTTCCAAAATGCCACAGATGGGACATTTTACAGCATGTTGCTTTCAGGGCACCGGCTGAAAGCTGAGTCAGGCATCTTCTGCGAAGTGACAGTGATTCCTCCCTGCTCTGTGTTAGGTGGTCCTATAATTAGTGACATTGCTCATGAATAACTAATTAAACGCAATGATTAACAATTTAGCAATCCTTAATCCAACATATAATTTGATAATAAATTATAAGGTACGGGTGCTGTTAGAGCCTGTTAGACACCTTTAGTTGAAAGGGATGCTTTGGATATATAGTTGCTGGGATCTCAAATTCTTTGCACAGATATGTACAAAGGGAGAAGGTTAGTTCTTCCTCCCTAGAGGAATATGACTGGCTTACAGAGGAGGAAAGCTTTAAGAGAAGAAATCAGACTTTAAAATAGAGATATCTTTCCTATGCATCAGCAAATACATTTTAGGGGCCAATTGTGTGCTCAGCTTCATGGTAAGCATTTCCAGCAGGGGATAGTATTGGTAAATGAAATGATTCTCCTGTCTTGAAGGAGTTCATGGGTGGTGACACAGGCTTTCAAATGCGTGTGATAGCACATCAGGGCAAGGCAATGTGGAATCATGGGAGGGAGTGAATTTTGCCATTGGAGTGGATGGAAAAGCTCATAGCCATAACTAACACTGGAATATTCTACGTGCCGGGTACTGTTCTTGTGTTTAGCACTATACAAATCTATTCACTCCTCATTCGCACCCTATGAGAATTTTTTCTTTTCTTTTTTTTTTTTTTTTCCAGGCAGAGTCTTGCTCTGTCACCCAGGACAGAGTGCAGCGGTGCGATCTCAGCTCACTGCAACTTCTGCCTCCTGGATTCAAGTGATTCTCCTGCCTCAGCTCCCTGAGTAGCTGGGACTATAGGCATGCACCACCACACCTGGCTAATTTTTGTACATTTAATAGAGATGGGTTTTGCCATGTTGGTCAGGTTAGTCTCAAACTCCTAACCTCAAGTGATACGTCCACCTCAGCCTCCCAAGGTGCTGGGATTACAGGTGGGAGCCACTGTGCCCAGCCAAGATGAATACTATTATATCCTTTTTACAGGCAGAGCTGCTGAAGCATGAGTTAAGCACCTTACCCAAGGTCACACACCTGGTAAGAGGTTAAGCTGGGATTCAGATGTAGTCGGGCCCAGAATCTGTGTTCTTACCTGCTGTTTTCTCTTTCCTGGAAAAGGTGTGACTAGCTGGACCTTGCCAGCTGGAGGAGATTTTCACCAGCTGAGTATATGCGAGATAACCCAATGCAGGTATAGTTCTGCAAATGAGTGTATTTGGGGTCTTAAAGCCCACTCTCATGTTTCATGATTCACGAGAATTCTCGAAACTCGGAAAAGCAGTACAATCATGGTTATTATTTGTTAATGATGAAAATATACAGATTAAAGTCAACAGGTTGGGCATGGTGGCTCATGCCTGTAATCCCAGGACTTTGGGAGGCCAAGGGGGAGTGGATCACCTAGGTCAGGAGTTCGAGACCAGCCTGGCCAACATGGTGAAACTGTGTCTCTACTAAAAATACAAAAAGTAGCTGTGCGTGATGGTGCACACCTGTAATCCCAGCTACTCGGAAGGCTGAGGCAAGATTATAACTCGAATGCGGGAGGCGGAGCTTTCAGTGAGCTCTGCACTCTAGCCTGGGCGACAGAGCAAGACTCCATCTAAAAAAAAAAAAAAAAAAAAAATCTGCAGAGATGCATGGAAGAGTCCAGCAGAAGCCAGTTGCAAGCTTCCAGTTGTCGTCTCCCAGATGAAGGCATATGGGCAGGGCTGATTTGCTCCGCAGGGGCACATAACAACTCATTTGAAGTCCTGCCAATTGGGAAACTCACCTGAGCCTTGGCATCCCGGGTTTTTACTGTGGGTCAGTCACATAGGCATGGAGAGCCTTGCGTGACTCTCCTTGGCAACTCAACCTCCAGCCCTCGCCCACCAGAAGTTAAACTGCTGTAGCATGGTCCAGGGCCTTGGCATACAAAGACACTCTTAGCAGATAGGATATTCCAAGGACTTAGAGGTTGTCTCCCAGCAGCTGATCCAGGGCCAGTTCTTTCTCTGGACTGTGCAGGGTTTGGGCAACCCAAGCCCACTGAGTTAACCCTTTACTACATAATGAAGATGAGTTGTTTAGTGTCTTATGAAGATACTGAAGGTAGGAAATATGCATTGAAAAACAGAGGAAAAAGGTTGAGCGTGATAACTCTGGTCTGTAATCTTAGCACTTTGGGAGGCCAAGGCAGGAAGATCACTTGAAGACAGGAGTTCAAGGCCAGCTTGGAAAACACGGTGACATCCCATCTGTATTTTGCTGCTGTTGTTGTTGTTGTTGTTGTTGTTGTTGTCGTCGAGACAGAGTCTCACTCCATCACCCAGGCGGGAGTGCAGTGGCGTGATCTCAACTCACTGCAACCTCCACCTCCTGGGTTCAAGCGATTATCGTACCTCAGCTTCCCGAGTAGCTGGAATAGCAGGCATGCACCACCACACCTGGCTAATTTTTTGTATTTTTAGTAGAGACAGGGTTTCACCATGTTGGCCAGGCTGGTCTCCACACCTCAAGTGATCTGCCCACCTTGGCCTCCCAAAGTGCTGGGATTGCAGAAGTCAGCCACCGTGCCTGGCCCCATCTCTATTCTTTAAAAATATAAAGTGAAATTAGAGGAAAGATGGAAGACTCTCCAGTCTTCATCCGGAAGTCGTCATCTTCCAGATAAAAACAGGAGGTATGCTGTATAGAGGGCTCTAAAAGCCAAACAGGGGAGCGCAGACTCATCCCACTAGTCTGGTGAGTCCAACTAAAGATGAGTAAAAAGCCAACTGGGAGAGACAGAAAGTAGAATAGTGCTTGCCCACTACTAGGGGTCACCCCCATCTGTGGAGGAGGGAAGGATAGAGGAGTGACTGATAATGAGGATGGGGCTTGGGGGCAGGAGTGATGAAAATGTTCTAAAATTGATTTTTGTGACATTGCGTAACTCTATGACTATGCTAAAAACCATTGGCTTGTACACAGCAAGCAGGTGAATTGTGTGGTCCATGAATTCTTTCTTAGAAGCTGATGGCCATGGGATGACCAGTCCTTCAACAAGATGAAGACAGACTGGGTATCAATTCTTGGTACAATGGCCTGGAACGTTTCTCTCTGGTTAACCCTGAGATTTTGCCTGCCCCTCCTTTTGTCACAGCAGCACGGAGTACACCAGGTGATGGAATCAGGGTCAAATATTAAACCAGCAGAATTGGTCATGGCAGTGGCTCATGCCTATAATCCCAGCATTTTGGGAGGCTGAAGTGGGAGGATTGTTTGAGACTAGGAGTTCAAAACCAGCCTGGGCATCATAGCAAGACCCCATCTCTTAAAAAAAAAATATTAAAATTAGATGGATATGGTGGTGCATGCCTGAAACTGCCTTTGCAAACTTATGACTGAGACAGTGAAAAAGGTCTAACCTAAATGACTCCATCTTGCTTCTAACCTTTAACCTGTCCTTGTTCCTTCCTAGGCATAGGCTGAACTAACTTAGGGAGGAACTTAGTTGATAGTTTAAAACAAAGATGATAACAGCCCTTTCCCAAAACAAAACTCCTGTTACCTGGAGACTAGACTGCCTTTGTAGGACTAACAAATTAGCCATAATATTAGAAATTATGGTTTAGGAGTCATGCAGCTGGAGGCTACAAGACTCTGACCCTCCTTAAACCACTCCTAAGGTCAGTGCTTGAGATATTTTGCAGACCCTGCACTTGATGGATCAGCTGGCACCATCCAGATCAATAAACTACTTCATCTGATCCTGGGGCCCCCACCCAGGAACTGACTCAGCACAAGAGGACAGCATCAGTTGCCTATGATTTCATCTCCGACCCAACCAACCAGCACTCTCGACTCACTGGCCTTCCCCCACCCAAGTTATCCTTAAAAACTCTGATCTGTGGCCAGGTGACACAAGTGGATCACGAGGTCAGGAGATCAAGACCATCCTGGCTAACATGGTGAAACCCCGTCTCTACTAAAAATACAAAATAATTAGCTGGGCATCGTGGCGGGTGCCTATAGTCCCAGCTACTTGGGAGGCTGAGGCAGGAGAATGGGGTGAACCCGGGAGCTTACAGTAAGCCGAGATTGCACCACTGCACTCCAGCCTGGGAGACAGAGCGAGACTCTGTCTCAAAACAAACAAAACAAAACAAAACAAAACAAACAAAAAAACTCTGATCCCCGAATGCTCGGGGAGACTGATTTGAGTAATAATAAAACTCAGGTCTCCCAGATAGCTGGCTCTGGTGTGAATTACTCTTTCTCTATTACAATTCCCCCATCTTCATAAATCAGCTCTGTCTAGGCAGCAGGCAAGGTGAACCCACCGGGCAGTTACATGCCTGTAAGTCTTGGACACTCAGGAGGCTGAGACGAGAGGATTGCTTGAGCTCAAGAGTTGGAGGCTGCGGTGTGCCGTAATCATTCCACTGCACACCAGCCTTGGCAACTGAGTGAAAACCTGTCTCTAAAAGAAAATGAAATGAAATAAAATTTAAAAACCAACTTGTTCTAAGAAGTATGGAGGACACTCTTATTGTATATCAGTCCTCTTTAAAAATGTATTCGTGTTCCACACTTTCGAGACCCCAAATGCAAACTCTGAATAAAAACAACCTCTGGAGAAACAGAGTGTGAGTTTGGCTCTCTGTAAGATGGTCTAATGGAAGGCAAATCCATTTCTTTGCGGGGGTCCATCCTGCAGACCCTGACTCAACAATGGATGAATAACGTACACTGACACAAATATTCTGCTTGTCAGTCCAGCTGAGCATCTGGGCCCCTCACAGACACCAAGAAAGGTGTGTAAAGAGTCAGCAGCCATGGCCTCGACTCGCTGGCTCTCCTGGCATTTATTCAGCAGACATTAAATGACAGAGGTCTCAAGTAAACACCACTAGAAGGTAATGACTGTTGCCAACCCCCCGAGTAGAAAGCAATCATGCACCTGTGTATGGTCAAAGGTTAGTCTTAGGACCACATGAGTAAACAAGCTGTTTAGATAGACTCCTCTACATTCCTTTGTATCTGTGCCTTAAGCTCTCTGGCTCCTGAAAAGAGAATCTGGCTGCCTTCAGCCAAACTACCTGAAGTTATGCAAAACTCCCCAGCCTTCCAAGAAGGTTTCCTGTGATTTTACACTTTCTCCCACCATCCTGACTGAATCCCCACATTTCTTTAAAACATTTGCGATTTGCTCAGACAGTCAGCTGGGAAGAATGCCTATGAACCATCACAGTTGATCAGGCCCCTAAAGGGACATCATCATCAACTTTATCACTTTCTGGGAAACTAGGGACAGTTCACAAGGTGACATGGGACATCACTCCCTAGTTGGTCGGCTCTGCATGACCGTCCACAGCTGACTGCTGCCTTCCCACAGGGCTCAAAGAATATGTAACTTCACAGCTGGGGACAAGTGGTTCTTCAGTGACTTCAAATGTCAGCAGCATGACGTGACAGAACATCTCCCAGGTTCTGGAGCCTGTTTCAGTTTTTGTTGGTTTGTTTGTTTTAAATTTTTCAAGACAGGGTCTCACTGTGTCACCCAGGCTGGAGTGCAGTGGTGCAATCATAGCTCACTGTAACCTTGAACTCCTAGGCCCAAGCAATCCTCCTACCTCAGTTGCCCAAGTAGCTGGGACTACAGGTGCATGCCACCATGCCCAGCTAATTACTTTTATGTTTTGTAGAAATAGGGCCTTGCTATGTTGTCCAGGCTGGGCTCAAACTCCTGGCCTCAAGCATTCCTCCTGCCTTGGCCTCCCAAAGTGCTGGGATTACAGCCATGAGCCACTGCACTTGGCCAAGAGACCTGTTTTCTAAGCCAGATGTGAATCACAAATTTTGATACTTGGTTTCCTTCCCTGTAAAATAGTGGATTTGGACTATGAGATATTAGTCGGGGTTCTCTAGTGGGACAGAACTAATAATATATGTATATATATTATATATAATATATATTTTAATATATGTCATATATTTTGCATTTTAATATTTATATCATATATATTTAATATATGACACATATAAAATATGTATTTTTAATATGTTATGCATTACATAATATATATTTTTATGTATAATATATATATGGGTTTATTAAGTATTAACTCACATGATGACAAGGTCCCACAATAGGCTGTCTGCAAGCTGAGGAGCAAGGAAGCCAGTCCGAGTTCCAGAATCGAAGAACCTGCAGTCCAGTGTTTGAGGGCAGGAAGCATCCGGCACAGGAGAAAGATGCAGTCTGGGAGGCTAGGCTAGTCTAGTCTTCACATTTTTCTGCCTGCTTTATATTCTAGCTGTGCTGGGTGGTGTCCATCCAGATCAAGGGTGGGTCTGCCTTTCCCAGTTCACTGACTCAAATGTTAATCTTCTTTGGCAACACCTTCGCAGACACACCCAGGATCAATGCTTTGATTCTTCAGTCCAATCAAGTTGACACTCAGTATTAACCATCACAGATGCATTGGATGAGATGTCTTCAGATTCTTCATCTGTAAAGGGTACAATAATAGTACTGTCTTATAGGGTTGTTCTGAAGATGAAATGAGATAATATATGTAAAATGCTTAAATGGTCCATGGCACATAGTAAGTGCTCTAGAAATAACAGCTGTTCTTGTTATCAATATTATTAGAGCAATTCTCTGTTCTACAATGGCACCCTTGCTCCTCACTTTGGGAATATTATAATAACCCTTTTCTTTTTATCTGGTCTAGGTCATACAACCAAATAGTTATAACAAATAACCTGATCATTGGATTATCGCTAATGTATGTCCTACGCATGAAACAGACTCTGGATGCTAATAAAAGGGAGACTTTTTTTTTTTTTTTTGGAGACAAGGTCTTTCTTTGTGGCCTAGGCTGGAGTGCAGTGGTATAATCATAGCTCACTGTAGCCTTGACCTCCCGGGCTCAAGGGATCCTCCTACCTCAGCCTCCCATGTAGCTGGGACCACAGGCATGCACCACCACCATGCCTGGCTAATTTGTAAAAATTGTTTGTAGAGATGGGTCTTGCTATGTTGCCCAGACTGGCCTCAAACTCCTGGCCTCAAATGATCCTCCCACCTCAGCCTCCCAAAATGCTGGGATTACTTTGCCAGGGGTGAACCACTGTGCCCAGCCAGGCCAGGAGAGACATTTTAAATGCCAAGGGATTTGCACAGAAAAGAAGGGACTCATATTCTTGAAGCCACTGTCTTCAGAAAGCTATTCCTTATGAAATGGGGGTGCACTTACAGAACGGTGAACACCTTGCTTTTAGGTGAAATACATGTTATTTCTTGACATCACCTAGATACCTTCTGCACCAGCCTGGGTAGATCAATAATTTCTTTTTGTGTGACACGCTGATATTGCTGCTAGATAGCTTTCCTTTGGAAGCAAAATTCCCAGGCAGTGCCCTGGAGCTGGAGCAGCATTAGCAACGTAAACTCTCTCTGCGATGACAAGCAGAGAGGCTTGCCTCCATCAACCGACATACACTGTGACAGCTCCCAGCGGCAGGTAGATTAATTTGAATAATGTCAGAATGACTTTTCTCCTCCCTTGTAAAGAGGTTCAGTGTTGCGGACTGCCAAGGAGCAGACACGTTTTATTTTAAATTTAAGGATTTTTAAAAATGGAAGACACTTTGCCTCTGAATAAAATGCTCAGTTCCTGAGTTATTGCTGGACATAAATAGGGAAACAGCCATCCCATTAATTTTTCGGAGCTGATCTGTGGGGAGAGAGGGTGACAGGCTTCATATTCTCCTTTTGTTGGGGCTAGTTGTAGACTATAGTGAGGGGTGGAAAGGGGTAGGCTCCAGCCCTTATTTTGGTAGCTTTAATCCTCCTTTCTAGATGGTTCCAGAGTGTTTCATCTTCCAGGCTCTCTCTTTTTTTTTTTTTTTTTTGAGACAGAGTTTCACTCTTGTCACCCAGGCTGGAATACAGTGGCACAATCTTGGCCCATTGCAACCTCGCTTCCTGGGTTCAAGCAATTATCCTGCCTCAGCCTCCCGAGTAGCTGGAACTACAGGCATGTGCCACCACGCCTGGCTAATTTTTCGTATTTTTAGTAGGGGCAGGATTTCACCATGTTGGCCAGACTGGTCTCAAACTCCTGACCTCCAGTGATCCGTCTTTCAGGCCCTCTTAGATGTCTTTCTTCTTCTGCCCTTTCTTTTTATTCCTTTTTCCACTGTATCCTGAAAGGCTGAAAAGTAACTGCAGAAGACTCTCAAATTGAGTTCAGGACAGAAAATAACCTTTCTTCATTGCTCCCCCACGGCCTCTAATGATTTTTTTCTACAGCACAGCTCAAAACTCTTTCTTTTTTCTCTCCTCTCCTCTTCCCTCCCCTCCCCTCCCCTCCCCTCCCGTCCCCTCCCCTCCCCTCCCCCTCTTTGATGGAGTTTCGCTCTATTGCTCAGGCTGGAGTGCAACGGCGCGATCTCGGCTCTCCTGCAACCTCCGAATCCCGGGTTCTAGCAATTCTCCTGCCTCAGCCTCCTGAGTAGCTGGGATTACAGGCGTGCACCACCATGCCCAGCTAATTTTGCATTTTTAGTAGAGACGGGGTTTCACCATGTTGGTCAGACTGGTCTTGAATTCCTGATCTCAGGTGATCTGCCCACCTCGGCCTCCCAAGGTGCTGGGATTACAGGCGTGAGCCACCGCGCCTTGCCAGTTCAGAACTCTTTTCTTGTCTCCTGGCCCATCTGGTCCTCCACAAATTAGTATTTCTTAGTTGTTTTCAGGGGATCCTTTAGAAAAGATAACTAAGATTATAACTTGTTCTCAAACCCAAACAGCCTTTTTTGTTTGCCCAGTGTCTCTGGCAGCACTTGCTGTAGTTTTCATCCTCAGAGGCATGGTAGTGAATAACTTCTCATCAGACCTTACCAGGTGTGTTATGTTTGAGGCCATCCATTTCTCCTCTCGTTTATGGAAATACAGGAACATATGATTATTTCATGTCTTGCGCGTTGGAGAGAAAGCATATCAATTTTTTTCTTTCTTTTTTTTTTTTTTGAGGTGGATTCTCGCTCTGTCACCAGGCCGGAGTGCAGTAGCGCAATCTCGGCTCACTGCAGCCTCCACCTCCTGGGTTCAAGCTATTCTCCTGCCTCAGCCTCGCAAGTAGCTGGTACTACAGGCGCCCGCTACCATGCCCGGCTAATTTTTGTATTGGGTTTCATCATGTTGACCAGACTGGTCTCTATCTCTTGACCTCGTGATCCATGCACCTTGGCCTCCCATATCAAATTTTATTTGAGATTGGGAAGTCAATTATGAGTACTGATACCAGAGCCTGCAGAGCCTTCTTTTCCAACCAATGAACTATCTGCAGTCCGGTTAACCACCCAGACACCATTTCCATGTTTCATCCTGTTAACCCTGCAACAGTTTTTTTTTCTTTTTCTTTTTTTTTTTAATTTTACTTTAAGTTCTGGGATACATGTGCAGAACGTGCAGGTTTGTTACACAGGCATACATGTGCCACGGTGGTTTGTGGCACCTATCAACCTGTCATCTAGGTTTTAAGCCCCACATGCCTTAGATATTTGTCCTAATGCTCTCCCTCCCTTTGCCCCCCACCCACCGACACGTCCCTGTGTGTGATGGTCCCCTCCCTGTGCCCATGTGTTCTCATTGTTCAACTCCCACTTATGAGTGAGAACATGCAGTGTTTGGTTTTCTGTTCCTGCGTTTGCTGAGAAGGATGGTTTCCAGCTACTTCCATGTCCCTGCAAAGGACATGAACTCATTCTTTTTAAAGGCTGCATAGTATTCCATGGTGTATATGTGCCACATTTTCTTTATCCAGTTTATCATTGATGGGCATTTGGGTTAGTTCTGTCTTTGCTATTGTAAATAGTGCAATAAACATATGTGTGCGTGTGTCTTTATAGTAGAATGATTTATAATCCTTTGGGTATATGCCCAGTAATGGGATTGCTCTGTCAAATGGTATTTCTGGTTCTAGGTCTTTGAGGAATCACCACACTGTCTTCCACAATGGCTGAACTGATTTATAATCCCATCAACAGTGTAAAAGCATTCCTATTTCTCCACAACCTCATCAGCAAGTTATTTTCTTTGACTTTTTCATAATAGCCATTCAAGCCTGCAGAAGTTTTAAGCAGACTTTCCCAAAGTCTGAAAATGTGGGCTGGTACTTTGCAATACCTCTTTGGAGGGTTGGGTCATAGTCTTTACTTTTTTTGGCTGCCAACATGAACTCTAAAAATAGCTTCTGCTACCAGACACACAGGCAGTCAGGGGTAATCGACTTCATTTTCTTCCAGAAGTGTCGGCTCCTGTGTCATTAAATCATTCTGGTAGCGCATCCTTATAGCAGCAGAGAGGTTACGACAAGTTTGCTTAACTGTTATGAATAACATAACTACCAGTCGCGCTTGATAAAACAGTGGCCCCTTCAAAGCCCTCTGAAAACGGGCAGTGTGTGAGACCTGGGAGAGCTGGCGTGCATGGGAGGCCCTTTATATACTTGGCAGGATGCCCCAGTCAGTATTTTGGAGTTTAACTTCTGTACATGAAGTTCAATGGACTCCCAGGCTCTTAAGAACTTCAACTTAAAGGAAAGAGGAGAGAAATGTTTCTTGAGTGTCTTTTATGAACACTGAATTTCCGACTGTGGTTTCTGTGGCGGCCGCGGGAGGTGTCAGCTGGTGGCGTGAGCCCTTCCCAGGCTATAAGCAACTCTGAAGTTTCAGTTGCATGGACAGGCTCTGAGAATGACTCAGAGCAGGTTACAGCTCTTCACTTTCGAGGTCAGCTTCGTCGCCAATCCAAATTCAACTTATTCTAATTGAATACTGGGTCTCTGCAGCTTCTCAGTTCTTTGCCTCCTGCCCCATTCCTTCCCTAGGATGGCTTCTGGGTACGTGGGGAGAGGTAGGGTTTATTTTGTGATCGAAGGGAAGCATGATGGTCTTTGCACGCTGTGT
This sequence comes from Chlorocebus sabaeus, assembly GCF_047675955.1. Lineage (NCBI taxonomy): Eukaryota > Metazoa > Chordata > Mammalia > Primates > Cercopithecidae > Chlorocebus > Chlorocebus sabaeus. Next base: position 3,247,729 of record NC_132931.1, on the reverse strand, counting down.
TTCTCCGTGGAGTTAGGATATTTGTCGCCTCCAAATCTCATGCTGAAATTTGATCCGCAGTGTTGGAGATGGGCCTGGAGGGAGGTGTTTGGGTCATGGGGGTGGACCCCTCATGAATGGCTTGGTGCCCTCCTCCTGGTAATAAGTGAGTTCTGGCCGGGTGCGGCCAGAACAGGCTCAGATACAGGCTCACGCCTGTAATCCCAGCACTTTGGGAGGCCGAGACGGGTGGATCACGAGGTCAGGAGATCGAGACCATCCTGGCTAACATGGTGAAACCCCATCTTTACTAAAAATACAAAAAATTAGCCGTGCGTGGTGGTGGGCGCCTGTAGTCCCAGCTACTTGGGAGGCTGAGGCAGGAAAATGGTGTGAACCTGGGAGGCGGAGCTTGCAGTGAGCCGAGATCGCGCCACTGCACTCCAGTCTGGGCGACAGAGCGAGACTCCGTCTCAAACAAACCAACAACAAAAAAAAGTGAGTTCTTGCTCTGTTATTTCATGTTAGAGCTGGTTGTTTAAAAGAGCGTAGCACTTTCCTTCTCTCTCTCTCGCTCCTCTTATTTCTCCATGTGATGCCTGCCCCACCCCCTACCTTCTGTCATGAGTAGAAGCTGCCTTAGGCCCTCACCAGGAGCAGATTCTGGTGCCATGCTTCTTGTACAGCCTATAGAACCATGAGCCAGATACACCTCTAAACCTCTATTCTTCATAAATTACCTAGTCTGAGGTGTTTTGTTTTGTTTTGTTTTGTTTTTGTTTTGAGGTGGAGTTTCACTCTTGTTGCCCAGGCTGGAGTGCAATGGCAGGATCTTGGCTCACTGCAACCTCCACCTCCTGGGTTGAATTCATTCTCCTGCCTCAACTTCCCGAGCAACTGGGACTACAGGCGCCTGCCACCACCCTTGGCTAATTGTTTTGTATTTTCAGTAGAGGTGGGGTTTCACCGTGTTGGTGGGGCTGGTCTCGAACTTCTGACCTCAGGTGATCTGCCTGCCTCGGCCTCCCAAAGTGCTGGGATTACAGGTGTGAGGCACCATACCTGGCCTGAGGTGTTCCTTTATAGCAACACGAAATGGAGTAAGACATCCTCTTGCCCTCTGGGCAGTGTCCCTGGCCTGGCTGGCCACTCCTTGCCGTGCTGGCATTCCCGGAAGACATCTGCCATGGGCCTAACTTGGAATCTAACCTCTCGGTTTGCTCAGGGCCCATCTGACCCAGCTCTCTGTGGCTCATGCTGGCTGCAGACACCTGAACCTTGGCCACGTTCCCCTACCCATCCAGTCCCAGCTGCAGGCTTCATTCCTGCCCAGGAAAAGCCATCAACGGCTCTTCTGCCTTTCATTGGCACTTCCCCCTTCCCTCCTAGGAGAACCAAGCAGAGGGGCTAATGCACGTGGCCTCCTGCCATGTGGCCACACTGAACCATGAAGTTCATGAGGATGGGCTTTGGAGGACATAGACACCTGCAGGCAGCTTCATGACACACCCCCCGTGGATAATAGGGGTGCCCTCCATAGCAAAGTCACTATCCAACACGCCTCTCCCTCTCTGGGTCAAAATGTTAGCCGAGGGCCGGGTGCAGTGGCTCACGCCTGTAATCCCAGCACTTTGGGAGGCTGAGGCGGATAGATTACTTGAGGTTAGGAGTTCCAGACCAGCCTGGCCAACATGGTGAAACTCCGTCTTTACTAAAAATACAAAAATTAGCCGGGCAGCATCTGTAATCCCAGCTACTTGGGAGGCTGAGGCAAGAGAATCACTTGAACCCGGGAGGCAGAGGCTGCACTGAGGCGAGATGGTGTCACTGCATGCACCCTAGCCTGGGCCAGCGAGACTCTGTCTCAAGGAAAAAAAAAAAAAAAATACAAACAAAATGTTACCCGAAGAAAACTGGAGTTCATTTGCCTGAGGAGTAACAAATGACTTTCCAGGAGAACGCAGGCTTTGATCAGTAGGTGTTTTATTACTCATCACAAGTAAGGAGAGCACTGGGAATGTTCTCCAAAGCGGTGTCTCTGGAGGGAAAGTGACAGTAGGGTTTTATGGGGAGATGGAGAGGGGTGAGGGTTCATCAGCCCATGTAGAAGAGGGGTCCCGGTGGCGCAGATGCAGAGAGCCATCATGCCATCACCCACATCGCATGGGATGGTAATGGAGCTATAGCACCTCCCAGCGTGGAACCTTTTTTTCTTTTTTTTTTTTTTTTGAGAAAGAGTCTCACTCTGTCACCCAGGCTGGAGTGCAGTAGCACAATCTCAGCTCACTGCAACCTCCGCCTCCCGGGTTCAAGTGATTCTTCTGCCTCAGCCTCCCAAGTAGTTGGGATTACAGGTGCCCACCACCACGCCCAGCTAATTTTTGTATTCTTTTTTTTAGTATAGATGGGGTTTCGCCATGTTAGCCAGGCTGGTCTGGAACTCCTGACCTCGGGTTTTTCACCCGCTTCAGCCTCCCAAAGTGCTGGAATTACAGGTGTGAGCCACGGCACCCAGCCAGGGTGGAGCCAGGTCATGAGGAAGGTTCATTCAGGTTCATCTCTAAGTTGCTGGGGTCTGTCAGGAGCTGGTTCCAGCCAACTAGGTAACCACATTTTGCACAGGGCTTGGGAAGAAACAGGCTGCAAGGTAGGAGGCTGTAAAACAGGTTGACCGCTGAAGTCGATTAAATTCCTATAATTACTGGAGACTGTCCCTTTCTGCTTCCAGAAACATGTCACCTCTCACCTCTCCCAGCTCCCTGGACCTCCTTTGCTTCCCACAGGGCCTTGGGCAGGAAACTGGGCCTTCCCCTGGAGTGCTGCTTCATGCCTTTCCGCACTCGGCTTTAGCTGTGATGAGAGGAGAGAATCTTCTCTGCATATTACGAGAGCCCCTTCTGAGAGCCCTCACGATCTGGTTCTTCCAGGCTTAGCCCATCATCTCTTAAAAGAAGAGGTAAAGGAATTTGGAAATGTGACAGTCACCTGGCTTGCAGTTTAGAGCAGAGGTCACCCAACTCCAGAAGAAAAAAAAAAAAAAAAAAAGCGCATGAACGGTTTTCCAACCGTCGCTTCTTTTCTGGAGCAATGAGAAAGGGAATTTCTGAAAGACGACTGCTCCCCTGAGCGCTTCTTCGATTCTAGTTTTTAGGGTACAAAGAGGGAGAGCAGTAGGACCTCTGTCTTTCATCGGCTCACCCTCAATTTCCCAATTCTTCTGAGATTCCCCTCCCCCTGCTCCCACCTTCTCTTTGCAGACTCAGCCCCACTTTGGGCCTTGGAACACGGATGGGCTTGAGGCAGCTCTGGTCCCTGCATTGTGAGCTGAGAAGCAGTGTTCTTGTCTTGAACCCTGAGCCGCTCACGCATTTGGTTTTAGAGCCAACTTCAGGATTCAGGAGTCTTTTCTCCTCCATGCAGGCACTGCTCCTACAGGCCTTTGTCCTGATCATGAGGCTCTGAAACAGCGGTTCTACTCCATAGGGTCCCCTGTGCATAGAATCCTGGCTTCCTTGTAGCCAGGGGCCTTTCTCACCATTGCCATTCCCTCTCTCAGGGGATCCTAGTTGTCCACACTGAGTCCTAGGCACCTGGAAATTGCTTCTGTGCCTGCCTGCCTTGAATTCCAATATTTCTGAATCCTCGTTTGTTGGCCTGGCTGAGCCCCTCACCGCAGCTCCATGATCTCGCTTTGGATTTCTGGTGCCCAGATGGCTGGAGCTCAGGTGGTAAGTGGCAGAGATTTTGCTTGATGGGCTAACCTTCTCCAGTCTGCCTCTGTGGCTAGAACATGACATTCCTGGACTCCATGTGGCAACCTTGAACTTCCCAATCCCATGAACCTCCTTGTAGCGCTCCAGGGTGGTGCTCTGACTGATCATATATTTGATTTCATTTTTTAGAGACAGGATCTTGCTCTGATGTCCAGGCTAGCGTGCAGTGGCAATCAACTCACTATAACCTCAAATTCTGGAGCTTAAGTGATCCTCCTGCCTCAGCCTCCCAAGTAGCTAGAACTACAAGCCTGTGCCTCTACTTCCAGCTAATTTCTGTTTCTTTAAAAAATTTTGTAGAGACTTGGCCTCTCTTTGTTCCCCAAGCTGGTCTCAAACTCCAGCCATCCCCGTGTCAGCCTCCCAAAATGCTAGGATTACAGGCATGAACCACCATGCCCAGCCTCATTGTGAATTTCTATGTAACTAGGACATCTACATCTTCCTCCACCAAAGCTTACAGTATTTTCTTTTAAAAAAAAAAAAAATTTTTTTTTTGAGACAGAGTCTTGTTCTGTTGTCTAGGCTGAAGTGCAGTGGCGCAATCTTAGCTCACTGCAACCTCTGCCTTCAGTGTTCAAGTAATTTTCGTGCCTCAGCCTCCTGAGTATCTGGAATTACAGGCACGCACCACCACACATGGCTAATTTTTGTGTTTTTAGTAGAGACAGGGTTTCATCATATTGCCCAGGCTTGTCTTGAACTCCTGGCCTCAAGTGATCTGCCCGCCTCGGCCTCCCAAAGTGCCGGGATTACAGGCGTGAGCCGCCGCATCCAGCAAAACCTTATAGTATTTTCTTTTCTTTTTCTTGAGACATAGTCCCATTCTGTCGCCCAGGCTGGAGTGCAGTGGCACCATCTCGGCTCATTGCAGCCTCCACCTCCTGGGTTCAAGTGATTCTTTTGCTTCAGCCTCCTGAGTAGCTGGGACTACAGGCACAGACCACCATGCCCAGCTAATTTTTTGTATTTTTTTTTTTTTTTTTTTTTAGTAAAGATGGGGTTTTGCTATGTTGGGCAGTCTGGTCTCGAACTCCTGACCTCAGGTGATCTGCCCACCTTGGCCTCCCAAAGTGCTTGGATTACAGGTGTGAGCCACCACACCCGGCCCCTTATAGTATTTTCTTAAAAGTAACTTTTTTCAGGGGAAAAAAAATCCCCTAAATCTTGTAGTCGTTTCTGAGAAACGGGAATATTTTCTTGAAGAAGCTTGAAATTGCAGAGACTTAAATCTTAACTTATATGAGGAGGGAGGGGCAGAGGCTGGCAGCCATGAAATTAGAGCTCCATAATTTGTCTACAGCCAACTGAGAGGGGAAGAAATAAGAATGATTTTCTGTTCTGCTTCTAATCCGGATTTCCTACAGTTCAATTCAGTTATGACCCTGATTACCCAGCAGAGTAAGCATTAGAATCCACAGGTTTAAGGGCTCAGTCCCAAAGACTGCCCCCTCTTAAAGCACTAGTGACAAATAGCAGGTCTCCAGGCTATCCATATTTTTGTCCAGCATGGCTACAAATTTGGGGGTTCCCACCACCTCCCTTCAGGTTTGTTGATTTGTCTTCCAGCCCAGTAGAGAAGAACAAGACCAGAGCCTAGGAGACTGAGGACTTTAAAAATTATAGTGTAAAAATGCTTTTTAAATTATGTGTTCATTATAAAATGTGTACGATATCCGTTATAAATTTAATATTCATTGTAAAAATTAAAAATACAAAAGATCATTAGATAATCACTCATAATCATAACACCCAATGATAACCATAACCACTGTTAATATTTCATGAGTAGCGTAAATATTTCACATTATTTTTTACTCCCACAGATGATGTAAAATTTGTATTTAACATATAGAAATTTTGTATGTACATGTTTAAAAGTCAAATATATATTCAACAAGGCTCTACCTACTCTCTGGAGGTACTACTTTATTTATTTATTTATTTATTTTGAGGTGGAGTTTTGCTCTAGTCGCCCAGGCTGGATTGCAATGGCACGATCTCAGCTCACTGCAACCTTCGCCTCCTGGGTTCAAGCAATTCTCCTGCTTCGGCCTCCAGAGTAGCTGGGATTACAGGCATGTGCCACCATACCAAGCTAATTTTTGTATTTTTAGTAGAGATGGAGTTTCACTACTTTGGCCAGGCTGATCTTGAACTCCTGCCTCTGCCTCCCAGAGTGCTGGGATTACAGGCGTGAACCACCGTGCCCAACCCTATTCTTTTAAATATGCCTTTTGTTTACGTCTATATCTCTAAATAGTACACTTTAGTCATACATCATGCATTTTGAGATGTGGGCATTACTTCTTGACTTTCTACTATGGGAGACAAGGTATTAACTTTTTTTCACACACCCGCATCCACCTCTCCCACAAATTAACACACTATTCATTCCTTCACTGAGGGCTTTTCCCTCCACACCAGCCAAATCTTCAGTCCTCTGGTTCTTGACACTGGGTTTCCTACAATTCAATTCAATTACGACACTGATGACCCAGAGTAAGCATTTGAATCCACAGGTTGAAGGGCTCAGTCCCAAAGACTGCCCTCACTTAAGGCACTAGTCACAAATATCAGGTCTCCAGGCTATCTGTATTTTTGTCCAACATGGCTACAAATTTGGAGGTTCCCACCACCTACCTTCATGTTTTATGATTTGCTAGAATGAGTCACAGAGCTCAAGAAAACACTGCTTACTGTTACAGGTTGAGCATCCTAAATTGGAAAATCTGGAATTCAAAATGCTCCAAAATCCAACTTTTTGAGTGCCCACATAATGCTCAAAGGAAATGCTTATTGGGGAGTATTTTGGATTTTCTGACATACAATGCTCAATTGGTAAGTATAATGTAAATAATCTAAAATCCAAAAAAAATCTGAGATTTGCAACATGGGTCTCAAGTGTGTTGGTTAAACGATATTTGACCTACACCAGTTCACAATAAAACGTGCAACCCAGGAATAGCTGAATGGAAGAAATGTGTATCTTCTCCTAAGGCATCCCCCAAGGCATAATACCATCCTCCAAGGCATAATTTTTGTGTTTTTAGTAGAGACAGGGTTTTACCATGTTGCCCAGGCTGGTCTTGAACTCCCGGACTCAAGTGATCCACTCACCTAGGCCTCCCAAAGTGCTGGGATTACAGGCATGAGCCACTGTGCACATCACTTATTAATACTTACATAGTTGCAGCTGATCCACATGGTATGGAAGAAGTGTGTACCTTCCCCCTTCAAGGGAGAGGAGGTGGACGTTGAATTCAACCCTCTAATCATGGTTTGATCTTTATAGCCACCATCCTAAAGCTATCTAGGAGTTCCCCAGCCAAGAGTCATCTCATTAGCATACCAAAGACACTCATCACTCTAGAGGTTGCAAGTGTTTTCAGAGGTCTATGCCAGGAGCTGGGACAAAGACCAAATACATTTTGTTATACCATCTTCCTCCATCTTCCATTATCATTACATTGTAAATTTACATCATTTATCTTAATTTTATTTTAATTTTTTTGGAGACAGGGTCTCACTCTGTTGCCCAGGCTGGAGTGCAGTGGTGATTACAGCTCACTGCAGCTTCGACTTCTCAGGCTAAGGTGATCCTCCCACCTCAGCCTCCTAAGTAGCTGGGACTAAAGACATGTGCCTCCATGCCTGGCCAATTTTTGTATTTTTAGTACAGATGGGGTTTCACCATGTTGCCCAGGCTGGTCTTGAACTCCTAGGCTCAAGTGATCCACCCACCTTGGCCTCCCAAAGTGTTGAGATTACAGGTGTGAGCCACTGTGCCCACTCTTACATCACTTACTGATACTTACATTATTATAACTATTTGCAGCTGATCCACATGGTATACTTTGGTTATTTTCCCTTTCCTGCACAACTTTTTGTTTTTCCTGTACTTAACCATTGCCTTTCTGTTTGTTTCCTTAATTTGTTTTCTATAGACTGTTAACTAATTCAACTACATACCTTCTACCACTCCTCTGAATTCCCTCTCAGTCCTCTCAGCCACTTTAGGTATTCTGTCTGGCTTATCTTCATGAAGAAAACTCCCCAGGGTGCTATGGCCCCGTCCTTCAGGACTGGCTGCCCTCTAGCAGTGATCCTGGGATTCCTTTCACTTCTCTTCTGTGTCTTTATCTTTTTTAGCTTATTCTCTCATTTTATTGGTGCATATCTTCAAATAACTATTTTTAGTGCTTGTATGTGTAAAAATGTCTGGATTCTGTCTTCCACTTTGAATGACCTTCCCTTAAAATTTGAAGACAATATTCGTTTGTCTTCTTACTTCCAACGTGGCTATTGGAGAGTTCAGAGACATTCTGACTCCTAGTTCTTTGAATGTAACTTGTCTGTTTCTCTTTTGAAATTCTTTTATTCTAGGTGCTCTGAAATTCCATGATGCTGTGTTTTGAGTATATTTCTTTTTATTAATTGCACTGGCACTCGATAGAACTTTCCGTTTGAAATGTGTGTGCACTGTTGATACCCTTACTTCATGTGTGTGTGTGTGTGTGGTCTTTATTTTTGGAACCCTTTTTGTTTTTGTTGGGTGTTGAACCACCCTTGTGAACTGTTTCTTTGTTTTTCTTTAATCTCTGATTTTTCATCTTTTATCTTTTGTCTGTATTTCTGGGATATTTTCTTAACTTTGTTTTCTAAATGTTCTGTTTCTGCTTTTACATTTTTCATTTTCAGGGGTTCTTTTGGTTCTCTATTGATCTTTTGCTGTAACACTCAGTACTTGTTTTACCAGTGCAATATCTTTTCTAATTATCTGAGACTATGCGTGTCATTTTTTCTTCAAAACAAAAGGTATACATATCTCACAAACATAATGTTGAATTAAAGAATCCAGGCACAAAAGAATGCATACTATTTGATTCTTTTTATATAAATTTCTATTTCAAGCTCATCAAGTTGTATACATTAACTATGTATAGCTTTTTGTGTATGAATCATACCTTAATAAATTGTTTAAAAATAAATAAACTGTAAAGCCAAGAATAATTTAGCTTTCATTGGAAGTCAGGTAGCCTGTGGGGGTAATGACTGGGGGAGTGCATAGGAGGGACTTCTAGGACACTGGTTATCTTCTATTTGTTGACTTGGGTGATGGTTTAAATGAATGGATTCAGTCTGTTAAAGCTGACAGCTGAACTCCTGGAACTTGCATACTTTTCTACGTGTTTGCTCTACTTCAATGAAAAGTTTTAATCAGAAATAACAGCTGGCTATTTTTTTCTGAACTCTTTTATAAGTTCTAACAATTTTTCTTTTTTTTTTTTTGAGGCAGAGTCTTGTTCTGTCTCCCAGACTGGAGTGCAGTGGCACAATCTTGGCTCACCGCAACGCCCACCTCCTGGATTCAAGCAATTCTTCTGCTTCAGACTCCCGAGTAGTGGGATTATGGGTGTGTGCCACACACCGGGCTAATTTTTGTACCTTTAGTAGAGACAGGGTTTCACCATGTTGGCCAGGCTGGTCTCGAACTCCTGACATCAAGTGATCCACCTGCCTTGGCTTCCCAAAGTGCTTGATTTCCCTGTTTTTGTTTTTTCCAGTGGATAATCACAATATGTGATTTTTTTTTTTTTGTAAGTAAGTATAATTTGCCTCTTCATTTCCTATCATTGTATGTAACTTTTTTTTTTAACCTTAACTGCAGTCTGCAGAGCAATGTTGAGTATTAATGGTGAGAACAAATCTATCTCATTCCTGACTTAATGAAATACCTTGAGTGTTTCACCATTATGACTCATATTGGCTGTTTGTTTTAAATAGACATCAGATTAGAGACATTTTCTGTCTAATTTACTGTGAGTTTTTCTTGGCGACACATATTGGATGTTTTCATTGCTTTTTTGGTATTTATTAAGATGTTTATATGTTTTTCTCTATTTATTAATCTTTTGAATTATATTAATCAATTGTCTAGCCAGGCGTGGTGGCTCACGCCTGTAATCCAAGCACTTTGGGAGGCTGAGGTGGGCAGATCACCTGAGGTTGGTTGTTCGAGACCAGCCTGACCAACATGGAGAAACCCCATCTCTACTGAAAATACCAAATTAGCCGGTCCTGGTAGTGGGTCCCTGTAATCCCAGCTACTTGGGAGGTTGAGGCGGGAGAATCGCTTGAACCCAGGACACAGAAGTTGTGGTGAGCTGAGATCGTGCCATTGCACTCCAGCCTGGGCAACAAAGAGCGAGGAAAAAAAAAAAAAGATTGTCTAAAATAGGGCTGTATTTGTATTTCTAGAGCAAACAGTACTTGGAGCTGTTAGTATTTTAGTTAAAGATTTTTTTTCTTTTTTGAGACAAAGTCTTACTCTGTCAACCAGGATGGAGTGCAGTTGTGCGATTTCGGCTCACCTCAAACTCTGCCTCTCGGGTTCAAGAAATTCTCTTGCCTCAGCCTCTCAAGTAGTGGCATTACAGGCATGTGCCACAACATCTAGCTAATTTTTATATTTTTAGTAGAGATGGGGTTTCACAATGTTGGCCAGGCTGGTCTCGAACTCCTGACCTCAAGTGATCCACCTGTGTCAGCCTCCCAAAGTGCTGGAATTACAGGCATGAGCTGCTGCACCTGGCTAAGTTGAAAATTTTAACCCTTAATGGATTAGTGAAACTCGTGTAGTTTTTTCTTTTGTGTGTGCATGTGCTTTTTCAATAAAAAAGCCTTAGTGAGATATAGTTCACGTCATACAATTTACACATTTAAAGTGTACAATTAGATGGTTTTTAGTACATTCACAGAGTTCTGCAACCATCACCGCAGTTTTGGTATACGTGCATCACCCTTAAAAGAAGCGCCATTCTCATTTCGCTCTAACTGTCCCAGCTCCAGGCAACCACAAATCTATTTTCTGTCTCTGGATTTGCCTGTTCTGGACTTTTTATAGAAATGGAATAGGTGGTCTTTCGTGAGTGGCTTCTTTTTGTTAGCATCATGTTTTCAAGGCATGTGTGCTGGCTTAACTGCTTTTCTAAGAGCATTATATAAGCTTGGAGAAAATGATAAACTTTTAAATTTTATTTTCTGTTCTACACTACTTCAGATTGCATGGCATTTTTCTAGTCCTCAAAAAATCGACAGAATTTACTTAGAATACCCTCTGGGTCTAGTGTCTTTTGGGATAGTCATTTTCGACAGCCTTTCCAGGATTTTCAGTGATTAGTCTATGCCAGTTTTCTACTCTGTCTCAGAAAGTTTTCTTGACCATTCTTCTACTCATCATTTAAAAATTTAAAAGCTTCTATATGTTTTTGGTAAGAGTTCTTTGCTCAGACCTAATAGCATTTATCAGTATTTCTTCTTTCCTTTAAAATGAGATTAATTTTAAAATCTTTTCAAAGAACTAACTCCTTGTTATCAATTCCCCTCCTTCCTTATATTTGAATTTTATAAATTCATTTTGTCTGTTCCTCTTTTCTCCTTGGTCTGCTTGCTCTCTTTCTACCCTTTTGAATTGAAATCTCAGTTCATTTATTTTCTTTTTGTCTTGCTTAATAGCAAAAGCACTTTATGTTATGTATTTCCCTCAACTATGGATCTTGCTACACCTCATAAGTTTTTATATGTAGTGTTTGAGTTGTCACTATTTTCTAGATAATGTTAAATTCCAGACTTTATTTCCTCTTTGGTCTAAGAGTTATTTAGAAGTATTTTTAAAAACCAAGTCAATTTTTTAAATGTAAGCTTCTATTATTAATTTCTGTCACTAAATTGTGCTTTTTTGTTTGTTTGTTTTTTAAGAATTAAAATTTTGATTTGGGCACAGTGGCTCATGCCTGTAATCCCAACACTTTTGGAGGCCAAGGCAGGAGGATCTCTTGAGCCCAGGAGTTCAAGATGAGCCTAGATAATATAGCAAGACCCCAACTCTACAAAAAATGAAGTGATAAATAAGTGATAAATGGTAAATAAATGACAAAAGAAAATGATAAATATGGCACACACCTGTAGTCCCAGCTACTTGGGAGTCTGAAATGGGAGGATCACTTAAGCCCAAGACTTCGAGGCTGCAGTGAGGTATGATTTTACCGCTGCACTTCAGCCTGAGTGACAGAGTGAGACTCTCTTAAAAAAAAAAAAAAAAGGATTTTAGGACCAGACATGGTGGCTTACACCTGTAATCCCAGCACTTTGGGAGGCTGAGGTGGGCGGATCCCTTAAGATCAGGAGTCTGAGACCAGCCTGGCCAACAAGGTGAAACCCCGTCTCTACTAAAAATACAAAATTTAGGCAGGCATGGTGGCGTGCACCTGTAATCCCAGCTACTCAGGAGGCTGAGGCAGGAGAATTGCTTGAACTTAGGAGGCGGAGGTTGCAGTGAGTCAAGATCACACCATTGCACCCAGCCTGGGCGACAGAGAGAGACTCGGTCTCAAAAAAAATAAAAAAATAAAAAAAAAGATTTTAGGAAGGCCTAATATATGATCAGTTTTTATAATGGCTGTTGGGGAAAAAAGTCTTTATTGGGTAGAAAAGTTGGTATGCATTAAAAAAAATCATTTGTATTTGCATCTTGGTTTGTTCCTGAGAAACAGTATGAGAGCTGAGCAGAGCAGGGGGTGACTCTGTCTGATTTCTAGTGCAGTATCTGATAAAAAGGGGCCTCTCTGGTGGGTACAGGCCCAGAGGCTCTGGAACAAAAATTAAGCATCTTGCTGTTTTTTGTTTGTTTGTTTGTTTGTTTGTTTTCTGGCTGGTTCTGTAAAGTACAGTCAGTGTTTTCTCTGTGCTGAGTCGTGGGTTGCTTTTTCTCAATTTTGCTCCATCTGCCTTAACATGATTGCTGATTCTACCTAGATCCTGGCCTTAGATTCTGTGTCACTCTTATTGTTCTGACTTCTGCCATCCATCATGTTGTCTGTTCTCTCTGGTGGTTTAGTAAGTCCCAGACCGGAAACTCCAGGAGGGTGAGAGACATGCCAACATTGTTCATTATTATATCTCCAGGCTGCCTAGGTAAAGGGGAGTGCTAACTAGATTTCATTTGGAACATCATTCATAATTATATTCTAGGTATCTTTTGTCTAGCATTATAACCTGGTTCGCCAGCAAACTTGGTTCCACAGTTGTATTTGTCTGTTTTCACACTGCTGATAAAGACGTAACTGAGACTGGGAAATTTACAAAAGATAGAGGTTTAATGGGCTCACAGTTCCACGTGGCTGGAGAGGCCTCACAATCATGGTGGAAGGGGAAAGGCACGTCTCACACGGTGGCAGACCGGAAAAAATAATGAGAACCAAGCGTAAAAGATTTACCCTTATGAAACCATCAGATCTCATGAGACTTATTCATTACCATGAGAACAGGATGGGGGAAACTTCCCCCATGATTCAATTACCTCCCACCAGGTCCTTCCCACAACACATGGGAATTATGGGAGCTACAATTCAAGATGAGATTTGGGTGGGGACACAGCCACGCCATATCAACAATATTCATGGCTGACATTCTTTAATCACTATCCTTTGTATGTCAGATAGCAGATAAGAGGAACATGTGAATGAGGCTCTGAATTAAGCCACACGTTCAGGATGCCGTGCCACACTTCCACTCCTGACTATCTCATCTCTTTCAGCACCACCTTCTCTCCTTCTCTGCACGAATCCTCAGTGAGTGCTGAATATCTCATCAGGTCTCTTTGCGGACATCAGCAGACACTCCTTTTTTCCTGCCATTCCAGCTCCCAAATGGGCTTTCCACGTCTCTCTTGCAAGAGCTTTTCTCACTGCGTTTTGGCTCTACTCAGTGACTCACTTGCTAATCTCCCATACACCTATTCACACTACAATTTCAAAAGCTCATATCACGACTTCATGTGTCCCAGGATATTGTCAACTGAAGAGTGATGGGGTTCATACATTTGGAAAGGAGAGCTTTAAAAAAAATTTTTTTTTTATTTTTTTAAGTTCCAGGGTACACGTGCAGGATGTGCAGGTTTGTTACATAGATAAACGTATGCCATGGTGGTTTGCTGCACCTAGCAACCCATCACCTAGGTATTAAGCCCAGGATGCATTGTCCCCCAGACTCCCCCAACAGGCCCCAGTGTGTGTTGTTCGCCTCCCTGTGTCCATGTATTCTCATTGTTCAGCTCCCACTTACAAGTGAGAACATGTGGTATTTGGTTTTCTGTTCCAGTTTTAGTTTGCTGAACATAATGGCTTCTGGTTTCGTACATGTCCCTCCAAAGGACATGATCTGGTTCCTTTGTATGGCTGCATTGTATTCCATGGTGTATATATATCATATTTTCTTTATCCGGTCTATCATTGATGGGCATTTGAGTTGATTGGAAAGGAGAACTTTATTTCTCATAAATGGTTGCAGCCTTACCAGGCCACTCTGACAGGCTGGGAAGTGTAACCTCTGGTCAGAAGCCAGAAATACTTTGAGAGAAGGTCAAAGGTAACAAGAATTTATGCTGAGCTGGGTGGCTAAATGCATGTATTTAATAAGGTATAGGAGGAGTCATGAATATTTACCAAAGGAGAAATGTGTGCATGCACAATTCAACTTTATGCCTCTTCATGAGTTGCATGTACAAAAATGGCAGTGTTAGCATGATCTGAGGGTGGAATTTTTGACTCTCTGACATCAAACGGTGAAGCAGAGGACATGAAAATCCTCACTGCACATCCTACATTGAACTATTCCATGGTGAGTGGTCTCTTATCAAGAAGGAATCCTGGGCCAGGCATGGTGGCACACACCTATAATCCAAGCACTTCGGGAGGCCAAGGCAGGCAGATGGCTCAAGCTCAGGAGTTCAAGACCAGCCTGGGCAACATGATGAAACCCCATTTCTACAAAAAAATACGAAAATTAGCCAGGTGTGGTGGTATGCATCTATAGTGGCAACTACTCAGGAGGCTGAGATAGGCCCTTTACTTGAGCCTGGGAGGTCAAGGCTGCAGTGAGCCATGATCACATCACTGCATTCCAGCATGGGCAACAGAGCAAAATCTTGTTTCAAAAAATAAAATAAAATAAAGAAGGAATGCTGGTCAGTTGTTCATGTTGAAACCATCAAAGGGAGGGATAGCAGTCAGACAGTTGGCTGAAATAGTAGGTGGAGCCTGTTGAAAGGGCTGGTTTCTATTTGGCCCTTAGGGTAGAAAGCTTAACAGCAATTAGGGAGGGAGGAGGTATAAAGAGGTGTGTCCAACCTCCCATCCTATCATGGCTGGAAACTCAGTTTGAAGGTTGCTCTGGGGTCCTCTCTGCCAGGTGGGGTCCAGTCAGTCAGTTGAGGGGTTTTGGATTTTTTTATTACCCAGTATGAATACTTCCCAGGGTTGTTTTTGTTTTGTTTTGTTTTTGTTTTTTTGCATTTTATTAAGTCTGTATCCTTCTTCTCATTTATTCGTTTAGCAAACATTTCTTGAATATCGCTATGAGGAAAGCACTGTAGCAGACCCCAGACCCTATGGGACGAACCAACAGTTCTTGTTCCCAGAGAAGGCAACTGTCTCTCATGCTCATAGTCCACACTCCCCAGCCAGCATGGGGAGTAGGGACTTCATCTGAAATCTCAAATACCACGTGGCAAATATCACAGTGGCTAGGAGATGACTTCTCTGTGAGAGATTTTCCTGTTTGAGTAAGATTTGAACAAGTTAGGCTTTTGAAACCAAGTAGACCTGGATCAAACTTTGGTCGCAGTACTTGTCAGTTGTTTGACCTAATGAAAGGCAGGGAACCTTCTGTTCCTATGAGAAGTCTCAGGAGACATCACCTACCCCCTCAGAGCTCCTGTGATGATTAAACTGTGAGGCCAGGAACGGTGGCTCACTTCTGAAATCCCAGCACTTTGGGAGGCTGAGGCGGGCGGATCACTTGAGGTCAGGTGTACGAGACCAGCCTGGCCAATGTGGTGAAACCCTATCTTTACTTAAAATATAAAAATTAGCTGGGCATGGTGGCACATGCCTGTAATCCCAGCTATTCGGGAGACTGAGGCAGGAGAATTGCTTGAACCCGGGGGGGCAAAGGTTGCAGTAAGCCAAGATAGCACCATTGCATTTAGCCTCAGTGACAGAGTGAAACTCCATCTCAAAAAAAAAAAAAAAGATTCAACTGTGAATAGTATGTGAGATGCCAGCGACCCATATACTCACCCCGTATATTGCGAGAGTTAGTGAATTGTTAGTCCTTTTTTATACTTCTGAAAATCAAGTATTATAAGACTTGGGAAGGATGCTTATGATATTAAATTTATATTTTAAAATGAGCCTTGGCCAGGCATAGTGGCTCACACCTGTAGTCCCAACACTTTGGGAGGCCGAGGTGGGTGGATAACCTGAGGTCAGGAGTTTGAGACCAACCTGGCCAACATAGTGAAACCTCGTCTCTATTAAAAATACAAAAATTAGCTGGGCATGGTGATGGGCGCCTGTAATCCCAGCTACTCAGGAGGCTAAGGCAGGAGAATCACTTGAACCCTGGGTGGCAGAGGCTGCAGACTCCATCAAAAAAAAAAAAAAAAAAAAAAAAAAAAGGCCTCTTTGTAGAAAGGAGTTAATGACATTTTTGAACCCAAAATATCTGAGCCAGATCTCAACCATTTTAGCAAGTTTATTTTGGGAAGATTCAGGACACACCTGTGACACAGCCTCAGGAGGTCCTGATGACATGTGCCCAAAGTGGATGGGGTACAGCTTACTTTTATACATTTTAGGGAGACGTGAGATATCCATTACTATGTGTAAGACAGACATTGGTTCTGTCCAGTAAGGTGGGACAACGCGAAGCGGGGGTCGGGGGGGTTCCAGGTCATAGGTGGGTAAGAGATGGTTGGATTCTTTTGAGTCCTTGATTAACCTTCCACTGAATACACAATTTAGTCTGGCTCAGTGTGTCTGCATTTTCACATAAACAATAGAGACAGAGGAAACAGTCAGATATGCATTGGTCTCAGGTGAGCAGAGGGATGACTCTCCATCCTGCACCTGTGAAGATAAGCTATCCGTTTACATTGTCAGGGTGAAATTCAACAGAACCGTTTGAGGGGAAAGATCTTGAGGCCCACAGGGAATTTCGTGGTGGGCAAATTGCGAGGGAGATATGTACCTCTTTTATCTTGTTAGCTATCTTATTCAGGAATAAAATAAGAAGCAGGTTAGCCTGATGTAGTTCCCAGCTTGACTTCTCCCTTGGCTTTGTGATTTTGGGATTCTTTTGTTACTGGAAAGGGGTCCTGATCCAGACCCCAAGAGATCTTGTGCAAGAAAGAATTCGGGGCAAGTCCGTAAAGTGAAAACAAGTTTATTAGGAAAGTAAAGGAATAAAAGAATGGTTACTCCATAGCCAGAGCAGCCCCGAAGGCTACTGGTTGTCCGTTTTTATGGTTATTTCTTGATGATACGCTAATCAAGGGATGGATTATTCGTGCCTCCCCTTTTTAGACCATATAGGGCAATTTCCTGACGTTGCCATGGTATTTGTAAAATGCAGTGGTGCTGGTGGGAGCGTAGCAGTGAGGACGGCCAGAGGTCACTCTGGTCGCCATCTTGGTTTTGGTGGGTTTTAACCAGCTTCTTTACTGCAAATTGGTTTTGATCAACGAAGTCTTTATGACCTGTATCTTGTGCCGACCTCTTATCTCGTTCTGTGACTTAGAGTGCCTTAACTGTCTGGGAATCCAGCCCAGTAGGTTTCAGCCTTATTTTACCCGGCTTCTATTCAAGATGGAGTTGTTCTGTTTCAAACAGCTCTGACATTTTTACACATTTTATCCATAACAGCAGGCATCTCCAGAAGGCAGAGACACCGCTGCCCACCCTTCCTTTCCTCTACGACTCTTTGAAGCCAAGCTGTGTTCCCCAGTAGGACACTCTGTTCTCTCCAACCCCCACACTGTCAAAGACAGCCACAAGCAGAGATCTGTGTGAGGGGTCACCGGCTGCCAGGGCTCAGGCAGCAGGCTTAGCCGGTTCTTTTCCAGCGTTCAGCCTGTGTGTGGAAGGACTCTATCCTGTACATTACCAGAGTAACATATAGTTGGTCTTTGTTTGCTCCAGGAACATAGAAAGTAGAACTTTTTCATTGCATTAACAACTACATCGAAACAGGAGACTTCCCTGACCCGCATCGCAGGATGTGCCACAGGAGCGTGGCTTGTCTCTTCGCCACCTCAGCACGCAAACAGGAGCGGGGTGAGTGCTTTTGGGCTCCAGCCCCATGGTAGCATCTAAGATGGGTGCCTGCGACTCCCAAAGCCCCAGTGGACGTGTTGCATTTATACGTTTGTACTGAGATACATTTATCTCAGTTGCAGTGCTGTTTTCGCTCTGCTACCCACAGATGGCTTAAGTGTTAACCAGCTCAGTGCCCTGTTGGTACCCGGGTTCTTGCCTGGTGTCCGGGAAGAATCAGGTCACACATGGACTTCAAGGAATGGTGAGTGCAGAGGTTTTACTGAGTGATGGAGGTGGTGCTCAGCAGCATGGATGGGGACCTGGAAAGGTGATAGAGTGGGAAGAGGATCTTCCCCTGGAGTTTGGCTGTCCAGCGGCCCACCTCCTCTCCAACCATCCCCAGCTGAACTCCTCTCGATGTTCAGACGCTCCTTCTTTTCTATCATTCTCTGCTGCCCTGTTCTGCCGCTCTTCTGTTTATCTGCTCAGGGAGCCAGCGGTCCGGGGTTTATATGGGTACAAGATAGAAGGGCGTGGCAGGCCAGAAGGAAAACTTTGGGTGTGAAAACAAGAATGGCTGTTCCCATTTAGGTCCGCAGGTTTCCAGGCTTGAAGGTGGGGCCTTTGCTGAGGAACCGCCCTCTTCCTCCCAGCATATTAACGCGAAGTGGTACATGGGCAGAGCGGGTATCTGGAAGAGTTGGATATTGCTTTAAGAAAAAAAAATCTTTAGGCAAATTAAATTTAACAGAGTCTAATTGTGCAAAGAACAACTCACAAATCAGACAGCCTACAGAAGAAGAATAGGTTCAGAGTGACTCTAGGGCTGCTACATGGGCAGATAACATAATATTTATGGACGGAAAAAGGAAAGCAGCATACAGAAAAAAAAGTGACAGAAACAGCTGGGCTGGTTACAGCTGGGCATTTGCCTCGTTTGAACCTGCTTTGAACAGTTGGTCGCCTGTGGTTGGCTGAGACTCAGTTATTTGTTACAAGAGCAGGTTACAGTCTGTTTACACATTAAGATAGGTTACAGTTCACTATGTATGGAGAAACTTTCAGGCTGAAGACTAAGCTCTAATTTATTCTTATCTTGCCCAAATATCTAAGAGGTCTGGGGAGTCATGCCCTATAAACCATAGTCTCATCACATGAGTTTTATTTAACCCTATAGATAGTGACTTACTTTCCAGTCTGACTCTGGCATAACACTACATGACAAAGAAGAAAGTCAAAATATTTTACCCCAAAACATGTTCCTTTGCCATATTTTGAAAAGGCCCTGCAAAGCTGTTCATTGTGGGGGAAAATTGCATCTGTAAAGAATCTCTATTTATATAGCTAGATGTTTTTCTCTAGGCCCTCCCTATCCTGAAGAGATTACCTGAGAGCCTAGCACCTTTTAGAGATCTGAATAGGAAACATTTGCCATCTGTTGTCTCTAAGGGCAGCCACTATGAGACTTCAAAAGAACCTTGGTCTACACAATCTTTTATTTTAACTTGAACGTTTCCTCTCTATTAACCCCAGGTCTTTAGACAAACTCAAACAATTGTCAACCAGAAAATGTTTAAATTCGCCTATAGCCTGGAAGCCCCCAGCTCCGAATTGTCCTGCCTTTATGGACCAAACCAGTGTAGTTCTCTAATGTATTTGATTGATGTCTCATACCTCCCTAAAATATATAACACCAAGCTGCACCCCCAACACCTTGGGCGCATGTTCTTAGGACCCCGTAAGGGCTGTGTCACGGGCCATGATCACTCATATTTGGCTCAGAATAAACTTCTTCAAATGTTTTACAGAGTTTGACTCTTTTCATCAACAAAACCAAACTTAACACAACAATATGTCTATCCAATAGACAAGGATGGCAGCACTGGACCACAGGAGTGGGAGGGAAAAGTGAGCTACCAACTGTGAGATTCGTATTTCCTCAATAGAATTGTTGGTGACAAATGATAGACAAAAATAAATACTAAATCACCACCATCTCAAAAAACAAAACAAAGCACTACAAGCAGGGCAGTCATTTTTGTGGTCACTATCCACCTGCAATTGGTCTGTGTGATGGGCCTTTTGAAGGATAAGTAGATCTCACACCATATAATGGAGTTTGAGACCAAAATATAAGTAATAGTGTTATCAGAAAGGGGTCCTGATTGAGACCCCAAGAGAGGGTTCTTGGATCTCATCAAGAAAGAATTTAGGGCGAGTCTATAAAGTGAAAGCAAGTTTATTAAGAAAGTAGAGGAATAAAGTAATGGCTACTCCATAGCAAACATAAAAATGTTTGCCCATTTTTAGGGTTATTTC
Organism: Chlorocebus sabaeus; assembly: GCF_047675955.1. Taxonomy (NCBI): domain Eukaryota; kingdom Metazoa; phylum Chordata; class Mammalia; order Primates; family Cercopithecidae; genus Chlorocebus; species Chlorocebus sabaeus. Next base: position 3,227,499 of record NC_132931.1, on the reverse strand, counting down.
TTCATGATACGCTACGCTACACAATGCCTCCTCTTTTTAGACCATATAGAGTAACTTCTTGACGTTGCCATGACATTTATAAACTGTCATGGCGCTGGTGGGAGTGTAGCAGGACAATCAGAGGTCACTTTTTGTTTTTGATGGGTTTTAGCCAGCTTCTTTACGGCAACCTAGTTTTATCAGCAAGGTCTTTATGACCTGTATCTTGTGGCGACCTCCTATCTCATCCTGTGGCTTAGAATGCCTAACCATCTGAGAATGCAGCCCAGTAGGTATCAGCCTTGTTTTACCCAGCCCCTATTCAAGACGAAGCCTCTCTAGTTCAGATGCCTCTGACAGTCGGGGAAAGGAGAGGCATAAAACTTCACGTTCCTGAAGACTTTCTCATGCTTTTGATTGAAACTCAAGCCATTGAAGAATATTTCAGCCAGAGTATGCAGCAACCCATTTTTCTAGGTCCAGCAGGTGACACCGTAGACTTGCCAAAGGAAAGCCAAATACACACATCACTGTGAACATTGGAAATACTATCTCCAAGATGTTAGAAAACACTTTTAAAAATGACTTGAAGGAAAACTCGGAAGGAGAACATAGGAAAGGGCCTTTCATTTTTCTTAAGCGGGAGTGCTAAAGCAATTATTGACCTCCTGTACTTTATTCTCATTAAGAAACCAAGTACCTATTTAATGACTGCTATGGGAAGTATTCACAATACAGAGGTGATAATAGAAGGATTTCTTAGAAGCAGAGCATAGCGCTCTTTCATCCAAAAGGACTTAGAGGAGCATTTGAAGAGGGATTGCTGAAGGCTGTGGTTTTCTTTCCTGTGCACATTAATTCAGTGTCCTTTTTACTCAGTGGGGTGTAAACATACATCATTTAAATTAACATAAAAAGTCAGAAATGAGACCTCCATTAACATATCCACAGGGGAGGAATGAGGCAGTCCCACATGACTTCTTGCTGCTGTTGCCTCCCAGGAGTGGGGCTGCTAGGCTGGTCCTCCTGCTGACCCCCTCCTCCTCTGCCTTTTCCTGTCCAGTTCTGCAGTGTCACTCCCAGCAGGTTGGCTCATCTTGGCGCTTTCGGCCACAGATGTCTCCGCAGATCCGAGTTACTTATTATGTAATTGCTATCAACTTGCTGTGCAGCCCTCTGGGACAGGACATGATGCCTGTCTTTAGCTTCTGGATCAATTGAAAACTGGCTTAATTGGCTCAATGTCCAGCAGTGCCATTATTTGACTCCCCTGTCTGGCCTCTTACTCTTCAAGGATGCAGAGGTCTCGGATGGCAGAGCAGACTTGCCCCTACTGCGCGATGGTGGGAGTGGGAGCTGCTCCAGGCTAGATTGAGAGGATTCTCCAGCCTACTCAGCTACCCGGAGTCCTCCCTGGAGCCCTTCCCTGGTGGGGCGCTATGGGGTGCAGCGCGTGCTTCTCCCCTGAAGTGGAGAATCCGAAATTCTGGCCCCTTCATCCTCTTTTCAAGGTTATTCATTCCTCACCCTCAGCCATTCATTCCCTCCACTCAGAGCCTGACACTTGTTAAAATACTAAGGAAGACTATTCAAGTCTGTTACAGTAGAGGTTGATTCTATTGCAATAGAGGAGAGAGTTTGGGATCAACTCTGAATATAACAGGACAAGTGGGATTTATAGCTAAGTAGCAGGATGACAGGGTTGTAGCTGTGAACCCCCCAAATTTGAGACAGGTCTCAGTTAATTTAGAAAGCTTATTTTGCCAAGGTTGAGGGCTCACACCCCTGACACAGCCTCAGGAAGTCCTGACGACACGACACGCGCCCAAGGTGGTCAGGGCACAGCTTGGTTTTATACATTGTAGGGAGACACGAGACATCAATTAATATGTGTTAAAAGTGCATTGGTTTGGTCTGAAAAGGTGGGACAACTTGAAACAAAGGCCAGAAGACTTGAAGTGGGAGGGAGCTTCCAGGTCCCAGACAGGTGAGAGACAAATGGTTGCTTTCTTCTGAGTTACTTACTAGCCTTTCCAAAGGAGACAATCAGGTATGCATCTATCTCAGTGAGCAGAGAGAGAACTGTGAATAGAATGGGAGGCAGGTTTGCCCCAAGCCGTTTCCACCTTGAATTTTCTCTTTAGCTTAGTGATTGTGGGGACCCAAGGTATTTTCCTTTCACATGGCCATAATAGGTCTGTTGCCCGATCCCTATGGCAAGTCGAAGCACTGAGACAGCAGATTGCAGCAGATAAAAAGGTTTAATTGTTGGGCCACTGAAGAGGTAGATGGGAGGAAACCTCAAATCCATCACCTCAAGGAATTCAGGGTTAGGGGTTTTGAGGGTGCAGGAGTGGGCTGAAGTGCATGGATCGTTGATTGGCGGAATAGTGCAGGGTGAAGTCATGGGACAGGGAGGGGAAGCAGCTCTATATTCTCAGGCTGATCCCATTCCTCTGTGAGGGTCTTGAAACTGGTTGCTGGAATTTGGGGTCTAAAAAACATCTTGAGTGATCCTTAAACAAAAGACGTAGGATTCTAACATCAGAGACCCTGTCTATAGAAACAGTGGGGTTGCAAATCAATTCCTTTTTTTTTTTGTCCTATTTTCAGATTTCTTACTTATTTTATGTTAAGTTCTGTGATACATGTGCTGAATGTGCAGGTTTTGTTACATAAGTAGACATGTGCCATGGTGGTTTGCTGCATCTGTCTACCCATCATCTAGGTTTTAAGCCCCGTATGCATTAGGTATTTATCCTAACGCTCTCCCTCCCCTTCCCCTCACCCCCTGAAGGCCCCGGTGTGTGATGTTTCTCTCCCTGTGTCCATGTGTTCTCATTGTTCGACTCCCACTTATGAGTAAGAACATGTGGTGTTTGCTTTTCTGTTCCTGTGTTAGTTTGCTGAGGATGGTGGTTTCCAGCTTCATCCATGTCCACGCAAAGGACATAAGCTCATTCTTTTTTATGGCTGCATGGTATTCCATGGTGTATATGTGCCACATTTTCTTTATCCAGTATATCATTGATGGGCATTTGGGTTGGTTCCAAGTCTTTGCTATTGTAAATATTGCTGCAATAAACACACGTGTTAATGTGTCTTTATAGTAGAATGATTTACAATTCTTTGGGTATATACCCAGTAATGGGATTGCTGGGTCAAATTGTATTTCTGGTTCTAGAGCCTTGAGGAATCGCCATACTCTTCCACAATGGTTGAATTAATTTACACTCCGAACAACAGTGTAAAAGCGTACCTATTTCTCCATATTCTTGCCAGCATCTATTGTTTCCAGACTTTTAAATGATCGCCATTCTAACTGGCATGAGATGGTATCTCATAGTGGTTTTGATTTGCATTTCTCTGATGACCGGTGACGATGAGCTTTTTTTTTCATATGTTTGTTGGCAATGCAGGAGGTTTTTTTTTTTTTTTTCCCCCTTTTTTTTATTATTATACTTTAAGTTCTAGGGTACATGTGCACAACGTGCAGGTTTGTTACATGTGTATACATGTGCCATGTTGGTGTGCTACACCCATTAACTCGTCATTTACATTAGGTATATCTCCTAATGCTATCCCTCCCCCCTCCCCCCGCCCCACAATAGGACCCGGTGTGTGAGGCTCCCCTTCCTGTGTCCAAGTGATCTCATTGTTCAATTCCCACCTATGAGTGAGAACATGCAGTATTTGGTTTTCTGTTCTTGCGATAGTTTGCTGAGAATGATGGTTTCCAGCTGCATCCATGTCCCTACAAAGAACACGAACTCATCCTTTTTTATGACTGCGTGGTATTGCAGGGCCCTAATGTCAGAGATCCTATCTGCACACGGGCAGTATGTAGTGCTACAGGACTTTCAGCAGCAAGGAAGTGGACCAGAGTGTAGCCTGATTAATGCTTATGTTACCAGAAAGGGGTCCTAATCCAGGCCTCAAGAGAAGGTTTTTGGATGTCATGCAAGAAAGAGTCCGAGGCGAGTCCACAGAGTGAAGTGAAAGTAAGTGTATTAAGAAAGTAAAGGAATAAAAAAAAAATGACTACTCCATAGGCAGAGCAGTGGCATGGGCTGCTAGACTGAATATACTTATAGTTATTTCTTGATGATATGCTAAACCAGGGGTGAATTACTCATGAGTTTTCTGGGAAAGGGGTGGGCAATTCCCAGAACTGAGGGCTCCTCCCCTTTTTGGACCACATAGGGTAACTTCCCAGCGTTGCCATGGCTTTTGTAAACTGTCATGGCGCTGGTAAGAGTGTCTCTTAGCATGCTAATGCATTGTAGTTAGATATAATGAGCAGTGAGGACAACCAGACGTCACTTTCGTTGCCATCTTGGTTTTGGTGGGATTTGGCAGGCTTCTTTACCGCAACCCGTTTTATCAGCAAGGTCTTTGTGACCTGTATCTTGTGCTGATCTCCTATCATCCTGTGACTAGGAGGCCTGACCTCCTGAGAATGCAGCTAGTAGGTCTCAGCCTTATTTCACCCAGCCCCTATTCAAGATGGAGTCGCTCTGGTTTGAATGCCTCTGACACTTAATTATAGCTATATTTCTGCTCAGAACCCAGCCTCTAAGTCTTTTCAACCCTGTTGGGATGGTTTCAGTGTCAGTGGATGGAAAACTACTAATAGGAGACATCAAGGGTGGGGGATTCTTGTTAAATGGGCCAACAGGATTCTTGCTAAAGACAGGCCAAGGGCTCAGACAAGAAGGCTATGGGGTGATGAACTTGATCGGATATCGAATTAGGGGATTTTCTCAAACCTGATTTTGCAGGATTCTTTCTAAAACTGGACTTGGCATGGACAGACACAGAAGGCCAAGATCAAGGCCTAGTAGATAAGTGAGATCAGAGGAGCCTAACCAAGGATTGGTCAAGGAGAACATCTTTGCCAAGAACACGCTCCTGGTCCTCTTCCCATTTGTGGCTTTGATGAACCCACCCTTTCAACAAGAGTGGGATTGGGGAAAGGCTCTCTTTCAGGACTCCCCTGAAGCAGAAAGAAGCTGTCATTCTGTCCCCCCATTTCCCCTCCCTCAGCATAACCTTTAGACCACAGATATTTGCTGGGAAAATGATCTTTTCATTCTTTCCTATTTCCTTTGGCAAACAGAAAGGGCACGGGTGTGAATGCCAGTTGATAATCCTTCCATGTTGCTAATCTCGGACTCGCCACTTGGTCTGTGGACAGGCTCAAGACTCCAAAGACCTCGGTGCTATGGGGCTGAGGGAGACAGAGATGAGAACAGACTGCTTTCTCTTTTGTTTCCCTTGTCTAGTATTGTTCTCCCCAGCATCCTCAATACACGTTAGTTCCAGAGTTACAATTGCAGCTGGGTTCAAACTTGCATTGCTCAGTGCATGGCAGCCAATAAGTGAAGAGACAAGGTGTTGGGACAAGGAAGACAAATTTGTTTTGGAGATCCAGCAAACTGAGAAGATGGTGGACTAGCATTCAGAAGAATCATCTTAAGTTAATACGAACTTTAGGCTCTTTTTATGCTAGGGGAAGGGGGAAGAGAAAAGGGATTGAGATCAAGAGATGACCAATGGCCACAGACATCTAGGTGGCAGCAAGGGTCCAAGGATGTTGTGAAAATTCTTTCTCCTTGGTCAGATCACAATGCTCCTATAAATGTTTAACATAATATGCTTGTTTGTGTGTATACCCTCCTTATCTCCTCACGGGCTAATTTTGGGAAGGGACTATGATCCTTACTTTAAAGTTACATATAAACTAAATTCCTTCCCTAGTTAGCTCAGCCTACATGCAGAGATAAGCAAAAGCAGTTAACCTAAAAGATAACACCCATGGGGAGTGTCAGAGACAAAATAGAGTCAGTCATGCTAATTTGCCCTCCACTGTTACACAACCTAACTTAAAGAAGAAAAGCTTTATGATAACCTTATTCAACCTACTTAAGCATCACTCTCTTGAGCAACACATTGCCAAATGTAATTTTCTACATGCGGGTTTCTATAGACTTTGATCTCTCCAGGATAACTGCGTGGGAAGCCACAGAAGAAAATGGTAGAAGCTTCCCTCCCAGCCCAATCTCCTCCTACTATGTCCAAACCTTTGGCCCTCTGAAGGTTGACTGAAAAATCAACTCACAAGAGGCAGATTCAGAGAAAAGGCATATAGATTTATTTAACATCTATACATGGGAACCTTCAGAGTGGAGACCCAATCCACCAATGAGGTTGAGAAACTTGTATACTGTCTTGAGGTTACAGAAAGGATGCATGGCCAAAAACAGGTTATGGTGGTAACTCAGCTTTTATTGGAAGGACAAGTTATGCTCGGGGGAGAAAGAAAGAGGCTTGGCTAGCAAAGGTGGCCTTGTTAGGTAGATGAAGTCTCACAGGGTAGCAGCCCTCAGAGAGAATGGATGTTAAATGTCTCTTTTCAGACTTTTAAAGGTGTCAGACTCTCAATCTCTCCTAGATCCAGGAAAGGCCTAGAAAGGGAAGACCTGGCTGCATGAATGGAGATTCTCTACAGATACAAATTTCCCCCACAAAAGACAACTTTGCAAGGCCACTTCTGTCAGCTGACCCTGCAGTGGCTGTTTCAAAATACACCAAAGTCATGTACTTTGGGGAAATATTTTGATTTTGCAAATCAAAAATAAAATTTAAAGTCCTCGAGCTGACTAAATGGACCCCCCTCTTGGCCAAGGGTATCCCAAAGAAATCTGAAAAACTAGTTCAGACCATGACTGGAAGTCAAGGGGTCAGATATGCCTCATTATACCCTCTCCCTTGGAGTGTAGGTACGAGTGACTAGCATTGGTGTTAAAGCATTGGTGTCATAAGACTGACAAAACAGACTCTTTGTAGCAATAAGTTACCAAATTCCAACTTGACTCTGATACAGTATCACATGACAGAGAGCAGACCTGGAAAGAAATCAGAGTATTTTACCCAAAAATGTATTTCTTTGACATATTTTGAAATGTCTCTGCAAAGCTGTTTCTTGTGGGGGAAATTTGCATTCTGTAGAGAATTCCCTTCCCTTCCTAGGTCTTTCCTGGAGAGTCTGACACTTTTTAAGGTCCAAAAAGAGATACTTACCATCTATTCTCTCTGATGCCTGCTACCTGGAGGCTTCATCTACATAACAAGAGCCTTGGCTTCCATAACCCTCATCTTGACTCAAGCATTTCTTTATGTTGACTTCAAACTCTGCAGACAAAATTTAGCTCTTTTAACAAATTGCCAGTCAAGAAATCTATGAAGTCATCTACAACCTGGAAACACTCATTTTGAGATATCCCACCTTTCTGGGCTGAATCAATGTATACCTTCCATACATTGATTTATGTTTCTGCCTGTAACTGATCTTTCCCTAAAATGCGTAAAACTATGTGCCCAAGGTGGCTGTAACCCCTCCACCTTGGGCACATGTGCTCAAGACTTCCTGAGGCTGTCACGGGCCATGGTCCTTAACCTGGACAAAATAAAACTCTAAACTGATTAGGACCTATCTTGGATATTTTTTGCTTTACAGTTTTCTTCATGGCCTCTGACATTGGTGGGAATGAAGTTCCTAAACAAGTTCCCTTATCTCAAGGTTGCCTAGTAGAAGCACTGGCCCCTGCTTTGTCTTTTCCCTAACTCTAGTCCTTCTTTCAAGTTATGCCTGGGAACATTTCTTGGAGGCACAGCAGTAGTAGCTCTGGGATATCTACAAAGGAGGAACCTAGGGACAGCTCTCTGGTTGGAAGGAAGTGAGGCCAGGCCACATGTCTCTGTTTCATTTTCATGCCGTGTATACCATGTTATAGATCAATAGATTCAACTGTGTTTTCCAAATGTGGTTTTATGCCCACAAGGTTCACAGGAGATGGAGTAAATATCAGTTGTCTGTACTACCGAAGTATGACTATTCAAAAACAGTTGGGCTACTTCAGGGGAGTGGGGGCAGAGTCATGCCTGGGAGATTGTGGTCTTCAAGGGACAATTGCAAAAGCAAGGAGTCTTATTTTTCAAAATTAGAAATATCTCACTTTCTGTGACATGAGTTCTTACAAAAAAAAAAAGACATTGGGGATAATTTCTGCATGTGAATCCTGTTTCTCTGACCCCTTCCTCATGGCAGGACTTTGGCTAGTGAGCTACCAGCTTCATCCCAGAAGGAAGGTTTGGGACTCTGAGGGCCTGAGACTTGTGCATGGAGTTCTGCTCTAGACAACAGGGAACATGGAAAGGCCAAAAAAAAAAAAAAAAAAAAAAACCTCAAGATCTGCAGGGAAACCTGAAGTTCAAATCCAGGGAGAACCGTCCATGAATGACAGCTGTGGTGACCAAGGGATCTTAGAGCCAAGGTGTATTTGGCTAGTGTCTCCATAGACTGCCAAAATTACACGGGCGTCCTGGGTGAGAACCTCTATACCAGCCAGGCCTTGCACCTGGATTTTATGAATTTGCATTTGGGAAAGACTATGGTATGTTCTAGGGCATTCTTTTTTTGTTGTTTTAATGTTTTAATTTTTTAAATTTTAGACACAGGGTCTTGCTGTGTCACCCAAGCTGGAGTGCAAAGGCCTGACTGTAGCTCACTGCAGCCTCAAACTCCTGGGCTCAAGTCATCCTCCTGCCTCACTGTAGCTGGGATTATGGGTGCTCACCACCACACCTGGCTAGTTTTTAAAATTTTTTTGTAGAGCTAGGGTCTCACTACATTGCCCAGGCTGGTCTCCAGCTCCTTGCCTACAGCAGTCCTCCTGTCTCATCCTCCCAAAGTACTGGGATTACAGATGGGAGCCATCACACCCAGTCTTTTCTAGGGCATTCTTGATATAATAGATGAGATTGCCCAAAATCCCACTGGCTCAAACTCCTCTTTTTTTTTTTTTTTTTTTTTTTTTGAGATGGAGTCTCCTTCTGCTGCCCAGGCTAGAGTGCAATGGCGCAGTCTTGGCTCACTGCAACCTCTGCCTCCTGGATTCAAGTGATTGTCCTGCCTTAGCCTCCCAAGTGGCTGGAATTACGGGCACCTGCCACCATGCCTGGCTAATTTTTGTATTTTTAGTAGAGACAGGGTTTCACTGTGTTGGCCAGGCTGGTCTCAAACTCCTGACCTCAGGTGATCCTCCCACCTCGGCCTCCCAGAGTACTGGGATTACAGGTGTGAACACTGCACCTGGCCCCAAACTCCTCCCATCTTGACCTGAGTGCTTGCGATGATGTCTGGTACTGCACAGTGCATTTTACGTTCTCCATCTGGGGCTGCTTTTGTTCTTTCATTCATTCTTCTTGTAGTGTATGATTCATTCATTCATCTATTTGCTCAATTAAAAATTTGTTAAACTCTTATTATTTGTTGGGTTCAGGGTCATGATCATAAATCGCAACAGAAGCTCTTGCCTCTGGAAGGAGCTCAGAGATTGGTGGGGGACAGAAACGTTTATCATCTCTTTGAACTGATGAGCTCACAATGACAAAGTGACATGCATGTTCTGATGGTAAAGAACACGGTGGTCGGAGTGGAGATACGGTCTATATAGGAGTCCAGTAAGTGAAGGCGCAGCAGAGGACGGAAGGTGTTCTGGTTTCAGGGAAGTGTTGGGTATGTGAAGGTTCTAAGGTGGAAGGCCATATTCTGGGTTCCAGCTACTGCAAGGAAGTCATTGTTGCTGAAGAGAAGGGATAGGTAATGGTGTAAAAGAAAGTTCTGAAATCCCAAAGATCTGAGTTCAAATGTTGGCTCTGCTGTGCCACTGTGTGCAAGTTGTTTAAACTTTATAACCCTCAAATTCCTCATTTGTGAATTAACAGTATTCCTGTGGCCTAGGACTGGTCTGAGAAAAACCTTAGACGCATTAAATTACACAGAGTTTAACTGAACAAAGAACGATTTACAAACTGGGCAACCCCTGAACCAGAATAGATTCAGAGAGACTCTGGCACAGCTGCATTGTGGAAGTAGATTTATGGACAGAGGAAGGAAAATAACACACAGAAAATGGAAGTGAGGTACATACAAAGATTGCTTAGCACTTGCCTTATTGGAACATGGTTGGAACACTTGACCACCGTTGATTGGCCAAAACTCGGTGATTGGCAGAAGAGTAAGTGACCGTCTGTTTATACATCCGGTTCTGTTACAGTTCACTATGGACACAGAAACCTTCAGGGTGAATTTAAAATATGTAAGGAGATAGCGTTAGGCTAAACTTAATTGAATAGGATTTAGTAATTCCCCTATTCTTTGAAGACTGACATCAGGGACCAGAGGAAAATAGGATTTTGTCACACAATTAGAGATATTGTTCACTGGATTAAAATGTTGGGCTCAAGATATATAGTACCCTTACATTTAAGATTGTAGTCCAGGCTAGGTGCCGTGGCTCACGCCTGTAATCCCAGCACTTTGGAAGACCAAGGCAGATGAATAACCCGAGGTCAGGAGCTCGAGACCAGCCTGGCCAACATGGTGAAACCCTGTCTCTACTAAAAATAAAAAACTTAGCCGTGCATGGTGGCAGGGGCCCGTAATCCCAGCTGCTTGGGCGACTGAGGCACGAGAATCGCTTGAACCTGGGAGGCAGAGGCTGCAGTGAGCCGAGATCACGCCACTGCACCGCAACCTGGACCACAGAGGGGAAACTCCGTCTCAAAAACAACAACAACAATAAAAACGAAAGATTTTTTTGTAGTCCGGTTAGAAATTAACAGCAATGATACGTTATAAAAAAATAAGAGACACAATGTGTCTTAAATACATATTTAAGTTTTGGAGGGTGTTTGGTGGGTAGGTTGGTGCCTGGTGTCTCCTGTGGTACAGAGGAGGGACAGCAGAAGCCAAGTTGAGCGGGGCATTTGAAATTGACAGGTCCTTGCTTTGGTCATGCCTCTTCCAGTGCTTCCTGTGTAAAGGATATGTAGGTCTCTTGATTATTCATACACAGACCCGGATTCAGAAAGGAAAAACTCTTCGTAAACTGCTCAGTTTTAGAAATCAAAAGATTGATCCAGGCGGAAAGAGGGAGATGATGTGATGTAAAAACCACAATCTAGGCAGGGATTTAAAATGAATCAGAAAACGAACAGACCAGAGAACTTGCTTAATTCAGAGACACCCAGGGGACCCTCGAGTTCTAAAAACAAGTGACTGGGAATCAAAGTCAGCTGTCTGATTTTTGTATTTTAGAGAGTGAGGGTGGGTGTTTTGCGTATGAATAATATTTTGAATGCTATTGGATTTTTTTAATACAGTGGGATCGTTGCTTCTCCCTGTGTCCTTTTTAAAAAAACTTTTTTTTTCATGCAAATTCATTAAATTTGAGATGCAGTAATATACTGAAATCTTGTCCATCTGATTCCCCAAACAACAGTTAATCCTTGGCACATTTTGAAAAGTATACATGTAGTTTTAAAATGGAATTATGTGTGACCCAAATGTGATGGCAGCCCTGTGGACATCCTTTCTTCTTACCCTGCATTCTTCTAAAAGTAGAACTCAGTATTTTTTTCTCTTTTTCCTGTTTTTTTGTTTGTTGTTTTTAAAAAAAAAAAAAAAAAAAAATGGTTCTCACTCTCTTGCCCAGGCTGGAGTGCAGCGATGTGATCCTGGCTGACTGCAACTTCAGTCTCCCAGGCTCAAGTGATTCTCTCATCTCAGCCTCCCAAGTAGCTGGGACTACAGGCAGGTGCCACCATATTCAGCTAATTTTTGTACTTGTCGTAGAGAAAGGGTTTCCCCGTGTTGCCCAGGCTAGTCTCTGAACTGCTGAACTCAAGGGATTCACCTACTTCAGCCTCCCAAAGTGCTAAGATTACAGGCAGAGCCACTGGACCTAGCGGAGCTCAGTATTTTTTTTTTTTTTTTAAGAAAAAAAAAAAAACCCACATATTTGGCTCTACAAAGCATATTTTGTGTAAAAATCTATTTTGTGTAAAATAGATTCTATAGGCAATTAATGCAAGAGATCCTAGGGAAGGCTCTGTCACAAGCCACTGTAAAACTTAACAAAATTGCAATCACAGACCTAATTCTACCTTCCAAAGTCCTCCTGGGCCACTGGTTATCCTCTCCTCCTCCTTGTCCTAGATCTTTGTCTTCTTGTCCCTTTTTTATGCTAAGCAGATTATCTCTTAGCTTTTTCAGTCTGAATTCTCAAGCTCAGAATCTCTTTCAGCAAACAAGAGCCTTCCAGCGATCCATCCTTTGCAGTCGGGGATTATAAACAACCAGTACCATTTTTTTCCCATCAGAGATATTTGTTTTTCAGTTTGCATGTGTGTTTTGGCGGAATCCTAATATTTGCATTTCATGATTGTGTTCTGAATTGGGAGAAAAATAACCCAAATCTCTCTAAGCAGGTACATCATCCTGTCTGCCCTCAGAAGGCCTAATCTGTGTCTCATTGTTTTTTTTTAATTTAGATTGTTATCTTAGTCATTTTGGGCTGCTGTAATGAAATAGCATAGACTGGGTGGCTTATAAACAACAAAAACTTGTTTCCCACAGTTCTGGAGGCTGGGAAGTCCAACATCAAGGTGCCAGCAGATTCACCTTCTGGCGAGGGCCCATTTCCCAGTTAATACATGGCCCCTTCTCCCTGTATCATCATGTGGTGGAAAGAGACAAGAGAGCACTGTAGGGTCCCTTTTATAAGGCATGGATCCCACTCATGAGAACTCCATCGTCATGGCCTCATCACTTCCCGAAGGCTCCACCTCCTAATACCATTGAGGGAATAACATTGGAGGTTAGGGTTTCAACATGAGGGTTTTGGGGGGACACAAACATTTAGTTCATAATGGTTATTGTGGAAGATGTTTACTGAACTTCTGAAGCAAATGACAAAGCTAGCTTAATGAGACATTAAAAGTTATTTAGGGCTGGGCATGGTGGCTCACGCCTGTAATCCCAACACTTTAGGAGGCCGAGGCAGGCTGATCACGAGGTCAAGAGGTCGAGACCATCCTGGCCAACATGGCAAAACCCCATGTCTACTAAAATACAAAAATTAGCTGGGTGTGGTGGTGTGCGCCTGTAATCACAGCTACTCGGGAGGTAGAGGCAGGAGAATTGCTGGAATCCGGGAGGCAGAGGTTGCAGTGAGCCGAGATCATATCACTGCCCTCCAGCCTGGGGACGGAGTAATATATTGTCTCAAAATAAAATAAAATAATAAAAATAAAAATGACGTTTAATCTGGACATCATATTACAACAGTGTTGCAAAATGGACACTCAATCCAAATCACCCTTCTTAGCTGTAGGACCTTGTGACCTCTCTTGACCAAAACAAACACAAAAACAAACCCGGCAAAGCTCAAACTGTGAAGTCTTAAAAGAGGTTCCTTCTGAGCCAGTATGGGTGACCATGGCCTGGGGAACAAGAGGTCCCACGAAAGTGCGCCCAAGGTGGTCAGGTTACAGGTTGGTTTTATACATTTTATGAGACAATAATTGTAGGTAAAATCATAAAGCAGTACATGGAAAGTATACATTGGCTCAGCATAAAGAGGCAGGGTATCTTGAAGTGCGAGGCTGTTGGGGCTGGTACAAGGCCATTGGTGAATTCAAAGATTTTCTGATCGACAGTTGGTTAAAAGAGTTAAGCTTTGTCTAAAGTCTGGAAGTCAGTAGAAAGAAATGCTTGAGTTAAGAAAAGGGGAGCTGTGGAAACCTAAGTTCTTGTTATGTAGATGAAGCCTTTAGGTAGCAGGCTTCGGAGAGAACAGATGGTAAATACCTCTCTTCGGACCTTAAAAGGTGTCAGACTCTTAGCTCATCCCTTCTAGACCCCGTAAAGGCCTGGTTGGTTTCATAGAGATTCTCTACAGATACACGTTTTACTCAAAAAAGACAGCTTTGCAGAGCCGTTTCAAAATATGTCAAAGCAATATATTTTGGGGTAAAACATTTGGATTTCCTTCAGCGTCTGGCATGTGACACTATACCAGAGTCAGGTTGCAATTTGGTATCTTATTGCCACAGTAAATCTGTTTTCTCTGTCTTATGATCTCTGTTTTAATGTTAATGCTGGTCAGTTGTGCCTAAACTCCAAAAGGGGTGGGGCATAGCAAGGCTTGTCCATCCTTCCTGTCATGGCCAGGAATCCAATGTTTCAGGTTTCTCTGGGATCCTTTTGGCCCAAAGGGGGTTCATTCAGTCAGTGCGGTGGCTTAGATTTTTATTTTTGCCTTAACACCTTGGACAAGTCTCCTAAGCTGTCAGGGACTCAATTTTATAATCTGTAAAATAGGGACAAGTATCCATGCTTATTGTTACCAGAAAAAGTTCCCGATCCAGATCCCAAGAGAGGGTTCTTGGACCTCACACAAGAGAGAATTCCGTGCAAGTCCATAGAGTAAAGCAAAAGCAAGTTTATTCAGAAAGTAAAGGGATAAAGAATGGCTACTGCATAGGCAAAGTAGCAGCTTGGACTGCTGGACTAAGGATACTTATAGTTATTTCTTGATTATATGCTAAACAAGGGATGGGTTACTTTTGAGTTTTCCAGGAAAGGGGTGGGCAATTCCTGGAACTGAGGGTTTCTCCTCTCATTAGACCATATAGGGTAACCTCTCGGTGTTGCCATGGCATTCGTAAACTGTCATGGTGCTGGTGGGCGTGTCTTTAGCATGCTAATGCATTATATTTAGCATATAATGAGCTGTGAGGATGACCAGAGGTCACTTTTACCGCCATCTTGGTTTTCGGGGATTTGGGCCAGGCTTCTTTACCGCAGCCTGTTTTATCAGCATAATTTTTGTAACCTGTATCTTGTGCCACCTCCTATCTCATCCTGTGACTAAGAATGCTTCACTTCCTGGCAATGCAGCCCAGTAGGTCTCAGCCTTATTTTACCCAGCCCCTGTTCAAGATGGAGTTGCTCTGGTTCGAACGCCCCTGACATTATGTCACAAGCTTGTTGTGAGCATGAATGAGTTACTATCAGTAAAGTCTAACATCCAGAAAGGTAAAATTATGCCTCAATATAAAATGAAAATGAGGAACATATTTTATTCAACTTATTAATTCATGGGAGAATCAATAAGGTGTTAAGTCCAGTTCAAATGAGAATTTAACTTACAGAGGTGTATATTCTCCACCAGAAAAAAAATCATTACAGGAGTCATTTGCGGTGCTGTTAGTTTCCTACAACTTTGCAGCTATCCCTTCAGCGATGGGCTGAAAAATGCCTTCCACCCAAGATACCCACATTCCAATCCTAGAACCTGTGAATGTTACTTCATATGGCAAAAATATGACTTTATAGTTGTGATTCATTCACTCCACAACAGTCTCCAGATTGGGAGATTATACTGGATTTTCCAGGTGGCCCTAGAAAGAGAGAGGCAGAGGAAGATTTGACCCAGACAGGAGATTAGAAGGTGGTGTGACCATAGAGGCAGAGACTGAAGAGATGCAGCCACAAGCCAAGGAATGCTGGCAGCCACCAGATGCTGGAAGAGGCAATGAATGGCTTCTCCCCTGGAGCATTCAGAGGGAACATGGTCTTGCTGACACCTTGATTTTGTTCCCCAGTGAAACTGATTTCAGACTTCTTGCCTCCAGAACGTGAGAGAATCAATTTCTGTTGCTTTAAGCCAGTGGTCCCCAACTATGTTGGCACCAGGGACTGGCTTCATGAAACACAGCTTTTCCATGGACCAAAGGTGAGCATGATTTCAGGATGATTCAAGCACGTTTCATAGATTGTACACTTTGTATTATTATGACATTGTAGTATATAATAAAATAATTGTACAACTCGCCATCATGTAAAATGAGTGGGAGTCCTGAGCTTGTTTTCCTGCAACTAGACGGTCCCATCTGGGGATGATGGGAGACAGTGACAGATCATCAGGCATTAGATTCTCATAAGGAGCCCACAGCCTAGATCCCACACATGTGCAGTTCACAATAGCGTTTATGCTTCTATGAAAATCTAATGCTGCTGCTGCTCTGACAGCAGGTGGAGCTCAATCAGTAATGGGAGTGGTGGGGAGCAGCTGCAAATGCGGATGAAGCTTTGCTGGTTCACCCACCGCTCATCTCCTGCTGTGTGCCCAGGTTCCTAACAGGCTGCAGACCAGTACCTGTCTGCAGCCCTGGGTTTGGGTCCCCTGCTTTAAGCCACCTAGTGTGTAGTCATCTGTTACAGTAGCCGCAGGAAATTGGCTACAAAGTTGCAAAGAGCTTTCTCCACAGAAAGTTAATCAAAGTATCCCCAGTGAGTCTGCTAGATGATACCCAGCACCTCACTTAAAAGACACCAAGGAATCTCCTACCCATTCCTAAGTTTGGACAGTTTTTCCTGACAATTTTAGTCTACAAAGTGCTTGGGCTATAGATAAAGTAATTCATAGTGAGTAAGCATTACTATATAAATTTTAGTGATATTACTAGTATGCCTACTAATTATAATAATTATCATCATCATCAACCATCATCATTATTCTCTTTTATTTTCTTGTCTTGCTCTTTTCACTTGGTGGGTTGTTTTGAGTGGGAACCAATGATTCTCTTGACTGACAGGCTTCCAGGCCCAGTGGAAGATCATAATGGGATTATGAGTGGGAACTCCTTGGGAACACCCAGGAGTTCAAGGCTGCAGTGAGCCAGGATTGTGCCACAGAGGTTGGTGTTTTCACCGTTAGCTGTGAGAGTGCAAAGGCATCAGATGTTAGCAGTGGAAGACCAAGGTGTCAGTGATAGACTTGGGGTTACCCTCCCCTTCCAGCTGGATATCTTGAGCTGCTGCGGAGATGCAAATGGCATAAAGGACAATTGAATGGAAAGATGTGTGGTTTTCAGTGAATAAATATCATGGAGGGCATGACGAGGGTGTGAAAATGCTTATACACAGATCCCCTGAACAGGGAAAGCAAGGGTGGTATTGCCAAGTGAAAAGGAGATTTTGTTTAAAAAAAAAAAAAGAGAGAGAAGAAAAACTGAAGGAAAATTGACGAATTGCTGAAGGAATGGAGTGTGGCATTCAGCAGCATTTTAAGTTAATCTAGGCCAGTGGTTTTCAAGGTGGTAGGTGGGTTTTGTCCCCCAGGGGGATATGTGGCAAGTCTGGAGACGTTTTTGGTCATCGCAGTGGGGAGTGCTATTGATGTCTACTTGGTAGAGGGCAGGACTGCCCCTAAAGATCTTAACAATGCACAGGGCAGTTTCTGACAACAAAGAATTATCTGACCCCAAATGTCACTAATGCTGAGGCCAGGAAACTCGGCTTTAGGGTAAGAGTTGCAGACTCACAGAATCAGAGTCCTGCAGGGACCTTAGCGATTATGAGGTTCTGTGATTTTCAAAGGACATCCTTCAGCTCTCACAGGATAGGGGGAGGCGCCAGGACCCCAGGGACCAGAGAGGCGGTGGAGGGTGTGGAGGGTGGATCTCGTGGTGTTACCCACATCACAGGTGTCTCTCTCCTCTGCAGTGGGTGTTGGTGCAGGGGTGAGTATTTCTGCTGACAGAAATATATAAAATAACTATTCACAGTAAGCATTACTATGTAAGCTTTAGTGATACTACTAATAATAATTGATTATCATCATGATCATCATTATCATCAATCACTATCATCATTCCCTTTTATGTACTGGCTGGTTCTTTTAACTTGGTGGGTTGTGTTGAGTGGGAACCAATGATTATCTTGACTGACAGGCTTCCCTGCCCGGTGAAAGAGATAAAAAGGATTATGAGTGGGAACTCCTCGGGACATCCAGGAGTTCAAGGCTGCAGTGAGTCATGATTGTGCCACGGAGATTGGTGTTTTCACTATTAGCTGTGAGAGTGCAAAGGCATAAGATGTTAGCAGTGGAAGACCAAGGTGTCCCTGATAGTTTCGAAGTTACCCTACCCCTCCAGCTGGCCGTCTCCTGTAGCTGAGGAGACGCAAACTGCACAGATGACAATTAAATGGAAAGATGTGTGGTTTTCAGTGATCAAATATCATGGAGGGCAGTACTGCTGCTGTCTAGAGCCGGGCGTAGTGACTGGCACCTGCAGTCTCAGCTACTCAGGAGGATTGCTGAAGTCCAGGCGTTCAGACTGCACTCCAGCCTGGGCAACGGCAAGATCCTGTATCTTAAAAAACAAAAAGGTTTGAAAATACCTAGTGTGTTTTTATTTTGTGTTGAGGAATAAAAAATTAACAGATGTAGGACTGGTCACTAATAGTACTGGGAATCTGCTGGGCGCGGTGGCTCACGCCTGTAATCCCAGCACTTTGGGAGGCCAAGGCGGGCGGATCACGAGGTCAGGAGATCGAGACCATCCTGGCTAACATGGTGAAACCTCGTCTCTACTAAAAATACAAAAAATTAGCTGGGCATGTTGGCGGGCGCCTATAGTCCCAGCTACTCGGGAAGATGAGGCAGGAGAATGGCAGGAAGCCAGGAGGCGGAGCTTGCAGTGAGCCCAGGTCGTGCCACTGCACTGCAGCCTGGGAGACAGCAAGACTCTGTCTCAAAAAATAAATAAATAAATAAATAAATAAATAGTACTGGGAATCCTGGCTGCCCCCAGTGCCTGAGCCCACCCTTCCAAATGTCTATTCAGACCTTGTTAGAAAAACCTATGGGGTTTCAAACCCCATTTCTGCAAATCTTGCCGACATGAACTGGTTTAATTTCTGACCATAAAAATACATTAAACAGGATACAATAAAAAGAGTTCTTTCTTTATTAAGAATCCTATTGATACAATTTACTAAGGCATTTACTGTGTCTTACCCTGTACGTGGCTGTGAACATTTAGAGGGTGTAGAATTTAGGGCTAAAATTATCCCATCTCCGATATATATTCTGGACACTGGAGTTTTAAATAAATCTGTAGCTTATGTTTATGTCTCTCCTAAACATAGATGGTGAGAACTGGAACCAGAATGCCGGTAACTGGGGGAGAAAAATAAAGGCACGCTGGCTGGGGGAACATTTATCCTTCCTGGTGGCTGTGGCACACCTGGGATCCTGTGATCACTCTCCTTATATTTGGAGGAGTTTCCACCCTCTGAGCCCCACCTTTGTTTGTTTGTTTGTTTTGGGTTTTTTTTCTGAGACAGTGTCTCGCTCGGTTACCCAAGCTAGTATGCAGTGTGGCATGATCATGGCTCACTGCAGCCTGGAACTCGCAGGCTCAAGCCATCCTCCCACCTCAGCCTCCCAAGTAGCTGGAACCACAGGCATACCCCACCAGGCCCGGCTAATTTTTAAATTTTTCTATAGCAATGGGGTCTCCCTATGTTACCCAAGTTGGTCTCAAACTCCTGGGCTCAAGCGATCCTCCCACCTCAGCCTCCGAAAGTGCTGGGGTACCAGGGGTGAGCCACCGCACCCAGCCTGAGTCCTGCCTTTCCAAGATCAAAGTAGAAATCAACTTTACTACTTTCCTTGTTCCTAGACCTTGTCCTGGGAGCCAGGCTTCTCCAGTCAGACCCATCGCCATGACAAGAGGGAGAGACATTTAACTTTGAAAGGCAAAAATTGTACCAGTCTTAGTGGCAGCAGCTCATTTCCTGTGTGGACAAAGTGGCAGCTGGATTTAGGAACCCTCTTTTAATAAATCCCTTTTCTCCGAAACTAGCTCAAATTGGTTCTGGAGACCATAACTAAAATTGCTGCCTGATACAGAAGGAGAAATGTTACTGTGGAAATATCTCAGCGACCAAATCACTTGGCACTCCGCGGTTTTGTGAAATACTGACTGTCACCATGAGACAAACCTTCACTGCTCGCACCTCCTCAGCATTGCCTGCCCTAATTAGGCAGGTTTTGGAAGAACTCGCTAGCAACCATAACCTTTAAATAGACCAGAACTTGTCTTTTGCGGCGAATTCAGAATCAGTAGCTTTATAAGAAGGGCTTTGCTCAGTTCATGATGACTCCATGCATGATTGACTCCGTCTCTGTACCTGAATTTAAAAAAAAAAAAAAAAAAAAAAAAGTTGCAAATAAAGAAAAGGCAAAATGTTATTATTTCCCCCAGTTTCGCACTGGTGCTCAGCACATATGGTTTCAGGTAGGCTCTGCCTTAACATATTCCTGGAAGAAACTTCAGAAAAGAGGCCGTGACAGGTGGAGACAGCTTCCTTGATTACAGCTCAGCATGGTTCAAATGACACTCTGGTAGTTAATTGATTCAGGCAAGATAATTTGTGTGCGATAAACAGCACAGACCTTTTATTCTCAACTGGTCAGTTAGAAAGAAGTTTCTCTAATTCAGTCTTAGAAAATGACTTTTTTTTTTTTTCTTGTGCTGGAACTCATTTATTTGCATATAGAAAGATGTTCAAAGCTCTGTAGAAATGCCCAGAGATTGTCAAATCTAACATTATGTTTGCAAAGATGGCATCAAGCTCCTTCCTCCTCAGACGAGAAAATTGCATTTGAACGGGCCGGGTCTTGAAGACCAGCTGATGGTGTCTGAGTCAAAGATGGAGCTGATATTCTCAGGCAGTAGGTCCACTTTGGGGCCACTCCAGCTGTTTTTCTAGGAAATCTTCCAAAGCAAACCCCACAGTGGAGCTATTCCTGTGAAATGGTGGCATGTCTTCTTCTGTGATCATGGCCAGAGACATCTTCTTTCTTCTTTCAAATACGTGTGAAAGGTTTTGCTCAGCCTCTGGAGTAAGCCCCATCTCAACAGAGCAGCTCTATCCTTTGAGAATACGATTTTGACATCTGATGGACTCCCAATATTTGATGCTTGTTTTCAAGGCCACGCTAACACCAGTTGAGCTGAGATTAAAATGAGGTCCATAGTAACAGTCACAGGTCCACGGCTCTTGGAGACCCCCCTCTTTTTTTTGAGGTTTTTTTGTTTTTGTTTTTGTTTTTGTTTTTGAGACAGAGTCTCTCTCTGTCACTCAGGCTGGAGTGCAGTGGTGCGATCTCAGCTCACTTCAACTTCTGCCTCCTGGGTTCAAGTGATTCTGCTGTCTCAGCCTCCCGAATAACTGTGATTATAGGTGTGCCCCACCACACCTGATTAATGCCATCTGAGGACTCTTACACAGTCCTGGCCGTGATTCTTCTGGGCAGGGTCTCTGCAGTCAGTCCTCTTGTCCACCAGCCTCATGCTCTCCATTTTCCTGTCCAACTCATGCATGGCATCCCCTGCAATGCCTCGAACAGCCAGTGCAGTGCATGGTGCCTTGGTGACACATTACTGACCAGAGACACCACTGAGCTCTGTTGCTCATGCTGCCCAGGCTGGAGTGCAATGGCACGATCTTGGCTCACTGCAACCTCTGCCTCCCGGGTTCAAGCGATTCTCCTCCCTCAGCCTCCTGAGTAGCTGGGATTACAGGCATGTACCACCACATCCAGCGAATTTTTATATTTTTAGTAGAGACGGGGTTTCAACATGTTGGCCAGGCTGGTCTCGAACTCCTGGCCTCAAATGATCCACCCACCTGGGCCTCCCAAAGCACTGGGATTACAGGCATGAGCCACCGTGCCCAGCTAAAGCCACTGATTTCTGAAGTCAAGGACCTTGTCTCTCATCACTGCCAAAGTGGCTGGTGCCAACCCCACTGAGGCCTTGTGCTTTCAAACCTACTAGAGATTTTCTTGAATGAGCCCTTTCATGACAGCCCAGTCAACACAGAGCTACAGAGGGAGGGAACCGCTGCTACCAGCCTGTGGCCATAAGAAGACAAACAGACCACATCCTGCACTGGCTGGCGCCTCTCTTTTCTAAGTCTGATGGAATCCCTTACCAAAGGCCACTTGACAAGTCCTCTGGCAAGACTGACCTTAGATGAAAGCTGGGTGTGGGCCGGGCGCAGTGGCTCACGCCTGTAATCCCAGAACTTTGGGAGGCTGAGGCAGGCAGATCACTTGAGGTCAGGAGTTCGAGACCAGCCTGGCCAACACGGTGCAACCTCATCTCTACTCAGAAAAATACAAAAATTAGCCAGAGGTGGTGGTGCACATGTGTAGTCCCAACTACTGGGGAGGCTGAGGCAGGAGAATCGCTTGAACCCGGGAGGCAGAGCTGCAGTGAGCGGAGATCGCACCACTGCACTCCAGCCTGGGCAACAGAGTGAGACACTGTCTCAAAACAAATAAAGAGGCTGCATGTGGTGGGTGGCCTGGTCATGTGTGTGCTGGGCCTGGCGGAACTACACTTCCCAGAATTCCCTTCCTTGTATGTTTTCCAGTAGGGTGGACTGCAGGAAGGATACCTATGGGAGATGTGGAAGGTGCAGGGAAAACAGCAGCCCCTTTGTAGCTCACCCACGTTACTGCTCATCTGCTGCCTCCACTTGTTGGCTGGGCCTGCCACAGCTCCACCTGCCCCTGGAGCCCCTCCAGGTTCTACCACACCTGGACCTTGTGTGGCTGTCGGCTTCACCCTGAAGGGCCCTGGCTTCTGCACAACATGAAACCCAAGGTCAGAGGCAATAAGGCACTTCGACAAGTTTCATTCGTTCTCCTGGGCTCCAGCTCGAGTTTGTGGGTTTCAGCTTGTTCTTGCTTCCTTAGGTTATAGCTGTCATCTCCCCTTCCAGGCTGTCTGCCCTGTGGACTGCAGGTGCCAGCATCAGAAGGGAGAAAAAGGGAAAGCAAAGAAGGAAAGACAAAGTCAGTTTTAGTAGAGACTGTTCAACCAGCTCCCACAGTTGCATGAGGTCAAATCCCTGCAAAAAGTCATAAAAGTTATATATATGTACATTGATGTATAGGTATACGTGTGTGTGTGTGTGTGTGTGTGTGGTCGTGCATTGCATAACGACAAGGATACTTTTTTTTTTTTTTTTTTTTGAGATGGAGTCTCGCTCTGTCACCCAGTCTGGAGTGCAGTGGTGCGACCTCGGCTCACTGCAACCTCTGCCTCCTGGGTTCAAGCGATTCTCCTGCCTCAGCCTCCAGAGTAGCTGGGATTACAGGTACCCACCACCACGCCAGGTGAATTTTTGTATTTTTAGTAGACACAGGGTTTCGCCATGTTGGCTAGGCTGGTCTCGAACTCCTGACCTCAAGTCATCTGCCTGCCTCGACCTCCCAAAGTGCTGGGATTACAGGCATGAGCCACCGCACCCACCAACAGGGATACTTTCCAAGAAATGCATCATTAGGCAATGTCATCATTGAGCAAACATTATAGAGTGTACTTATACAACCCTAAGTGGCCTAGCCTATTACACACTAGCCTGTATGGTAAAGCCTATTGCTCCTAGGATACGAACCTGTAGAGCACGTTACTGTACTGAATACCGTAGGCAATTGTAACACAATGCTAAGTATTTGTGTACCTAAACATACCTAAACATAGAAGGGGTACAGTGAAAATACGGTATAAAGAAGCAGCCTCCAACCTATTTGGCACCAGGGACCGGTTTTGTGGAAGTCAGTTTTTCCAGGGCTGCAGGGAAGGGTGGGGAGGTGTCAGGATGAAACTGTTCCACCTTAGATCGTCAGGCATTAGTTAGATTATCAGAAGGAGCGTGCAGCCTAGATCCTGCGCGTGTGCAGTTCACAAGAGTGTTCATGCTCCTATGAGAATCTAATGCCACCGCTGATGTGATAGGAGGCAGAGCTCGGTGGGTAAGGAGAGTGATGGGGAGTAGCTGTAAATACACATGAAGCTTTGCTCGCCTGCAGGCCGCTCACCTCCTGCTGTGCAGCCTGGTTCCTAACAGGTCACAGACCAGTACTGGTCCAAGGCCTGGGGGATTGGGGACCACTGATATAAAAGACAAAATAATCGTACACCTGTCTAAGCCATTTACCATGAATGGAGCTCACAGCACTGAAAGTTGCTCTGGGTGAGTCAGTGAGGGAGTGGCGAGAAAATGAGTGGTTCACGCCTGTCATCCCAGCACTTTGGGAAGCCAAGGCAGGCGGATCACCTGAGGTCAGGAGTTCAAGACCAGCCTGGGCAACATGACCAAACTCTGTCTCTACTAAAAATAAAAAATCAGCCTGGCGTGGTGGCAGGTGCCTGTAATCCCAGCTACTCTGGAGGCTGAGGCAGGAGAATTGCTTGAACCTGGGAGGTAGAGGTTGCAGTGAACTGAGATCACACCACTGCACTCCAGCCTGGGTGACAGAGTAAGACTTCTTCCAAAAAAAAGAAAAGAAGAGAAAGAAAATGTGAAGGCCTAGAACATTACTGCACACTACTGGAGGTAGACTTTGTCAACACTGTATGGTTAGGCTACTTTTTCTTTTCTTTTCTTTTTTGAGACGGAGTCTCGCTCTGTCACCCAGATTGGAGTGCAATGGCATTATCTCGGCTCACTGCAACCTCCACCTCCTGGGTTCAAACAGTTCTTATACTAATTTATTCTTTTTAAAACCCCTTCTTCAGTAATAGATTAACCTTAGCTTACTGTAACTTTGTAACTTTATAAAGGTTCTAAATTTTATAAACTTTTTGACACTCTGACAGTAATCACTTAGCTTAAAACACATTGTACTGCTGTACAAAAATATTTTCTTTCTTTATAGCTTTAATCTATAACCTTTTTCCAACTAAATATTTTTTCTGTTTACTCCTTGAAAACCAAGACACAAACACACACATTAGCCTAGGCCTACACAGGATCAGGATCGTCAGTATCACTGTCCTCCACCTTCTCATCTTGTCCCACTGGTAGGTTTTCAGGGGCAATAACAGGCATGGAGCTGTCATCTATGATAACAATGCATTTTTCTGGAATCCCTCCTGAAGAACTTGCCTGAGGCTGTTTTACAGTTACTTTTTATATAAATAGAAGGAACACACTCTAAAATAATGATAAAAGTATAGTGTAGTAAATACAGAAACCATTAGGGCTTTCACTATGATTGTCAAGTATTATGTACTGGACCAGGTGCAGTGGCTCATGCCTATAATCCTAACACTTTGGGAGACTGAGGCGGGCGGATCAGTTGAGCTCAGGAGTTCGAGACCGGCCTGGGCAACATGACGAAACCCCGTCTCTACTAAAAATACAAAAATTAGCTGGATGTGGTGGCATGCACCTGTAATCCCACGACTTGGGTGGCTGAGGCAGGAGAATAGCTTGAACCCGGGAGGCAGAGGCTGCAGTGAGCTGGGATCGCACCACTGCATTCCAGTCTGGGTGACAGAGTTAGACCCTGCCTCAAAAAAAAAAAAAAAAAAAAAAAATAGTATGTTTTGGACATAATTGTATGTGTGATACTTTTGTGACTGGCTGATGAGTAGCATTACCAGCATTGCCACAAACATTGTGCTATGATGTTATGGCAGCTACGACATCTTTAGGTGATAGGACTATTCAGCTGTGTTGTAATCCGATGGGCCCACTGTCCTATATGCAATTTGTCATTATGTGGTGCATGACAGCATATATAGATTTCCTATTGGTTTTATTTCTCAGGTTGAACCCAGACTGATACACTGGGAACCCAGCATAAGGAATTTTTTGTTTTGTTTTGTTTTGTTTTTGTTTTTGTTTCAGTCAGAGTCTTGCTCTTGTTGCCCAGGCTGGAGTGCAATGGTGCGATCTCAGCTCACTGTAACCTCCACCTCCTGAGTTTGAGCAGTGTTCTCCTACCTCAACGTCTCAAGTAGCTGGGATTACAGGCATGCGCCACCACACCTGGCTATTTTTTTTTCTTTTGTAACAGAGACGAGGTTTTGCCATGTTAGTCAAGCTGGTCTTGAACTCCTAACCTCAGGTGATCCACTCGCTTTGGCCTCCCAAAGTGCTGGGATTGCAGACATGAGCCACCATGCCCAGCCAGGATTTTTTTTTTTTTTTTTTTAAGACAGGGTCTTGCTCTGTTGCTCAGGCTGGAGTGCAGGGGCACCATCATAGCTCCCTGCAGCCTCAACCTCCTGGGCTCAAGCGATCCTCCTGCCTCAGCCTCCCAAATAGCTGGAACCACAGGCATGCAACACCATGCCCAGCTAATTTTTGCAGAGACGGAAGTTTGCTGTGTTGCCCAGGCTGGTCTTGAACTCTTAGGCTCAAGCAATCCTCCTGCCTTGGCATCCCAAAGTGCTGGGATTACAGGTGTGAGCCGCCACACTTGGCATCGTCAGGCATTTTTGCTCTTCTAGTTTGCTGGTCTTACGTCTTACTTGGCCTGTGCTTTCAGTTCGATCCCAGGAGTGCCAGTCCTAGCTTCTGATTGCCCATCCTGGCTCAGACTTCATTCTTTAGAAAGTGTCTCACGGCAGGTCCTTGACCTGTGATGCCGTCACTGAGAGATCACCTGGCCACCTTTCACCCAGACACTCCCACAGCTTAGTGCAGATGGTTTTGAGGATGTCCACTGTATCTATTCCAATTTTCTGTTCGAGAAATACCTCTCATTCTACAGTTAAGGAGCAAGAGAGCTAAGACATGGTCTATGGCCTTGTCATTTGCCATCATTGTAGCGCCCTCAGACCTCCTGTGGTTCCTGACATTTTAAAAATTCGGTTGTAGCCGGGCGCGGTGGCTCAAGCCTGTAATCCCAGCACTTTGGGAGGCTGAGACGGGCGGATCACGAGGTCAGGAGATCGAGACCATCCTGGCTAACATGGTGAAACCCCGTCTCTACTAAAAAAAAATACAAAACATTAGCCGGGCAAGGTGGCGGGCGCCTGTAGTCCCAGCTACTAGGGAGGTTGAGGCAGAAGAATGGCATAAACCCGGGAGGCGGAGCTTGCAGTGAGCTGAGATCTGGCCACTGCATTCCAGCCTGGGCGACAGAGCGAGACTCTGTCTCAAAAAAAAAAAAAAAAAAAAATCTGGTTGTAATCCATCCTCTGGTCTGAAAAGGCTGGATGAATATTTTCTTTGTCAACCAGAAATTGTGTAAGCTATGTAGTCAGATACAAGGAGGTAGTGCCCTTTTCTTAAGGAATTCTTAATCTAATTGTCACGTTTCTCTGATTGGAGCAAAATGGGTGCTTTACTGACCCAGATTTTATGTTATTTGAACAAATAAAGCTCCAGCTGCCAATTTCAATAGAGCTACTGGACTTAATGGGCATTTACTGTATTTCCTCGGCCAAGCACAGTGGCTCATGCCTATAATCCCAGCACTTTGGGAGACCAGGGCAGGGCGGGTTACTTGAGGTCAGGAGTTGGAGACCAACCTGGGCAACATGGCAAAACCCCATTTCTACTAAAAATACGAAAATTTGCTGGGCGTGGTGGCACATGCCTGTAATTCCACTACTCAGCAGGCTGAGGCAGGGGAATCACTTGAACCCGGGAGGTGGAGTTTGCAGTGAGCTGAGATCGCGCCACTGCACTCCCAGCCTGAGCGACAGTGCAAGAGCCTGTCTGAAAATAATAATAATAGTAAATAATATATTTCCTCCCTGGTCTTGACTTCATTTGTAGTGATGGATTTTCATGATTTCCTGGATTGTTGAGACTTTCCCATATGAACCATAGTTCATTGCTGCTCACAACAGCAGACAGCTCTTGGTGCTCCGCAGTGGTGTAGGGGTACTGTGACACATCCTGAAGAGCCCCTCTCTTCAGGACCAAACATGTACTCAGGCCAAGCATGATGGTTCACACCTACAATCAAAAGGCAGACGGATTGCTTGAGCCCAGCAGTTCAAGACCAGCCTGGGCAACATAGTGAGATCCCATCTCTACAATCAGTCAATTAAAAAAAAAAAAAAAGGCAAGCATGGTGATACGCACCTGTAAGCCTATCTACTAGGAGGCTGAGGTGGGAAGATTCCCAAAGTCCAGGAGGTCAAGGCTGCCGTGAGCTATAATGGTGCTATTGCACTTCAACCTGGGCAACAGGGTAAGACCCTGTCAAAAAAAAAAAAAAAAAAAAAAAAAGTACTTCTTGCTCCTGCTGGTGGATTGTTGCCTGTTGACAGCTCACAGCCAAGTTCCTCCCTAAGTACTGAGATGACTGCAGGGTGCTGCCCTGCCTGGGATGATGCTCTTCCCGGTTATGTCTCCCCTCACCTGACTTTTCAGTGTGGGACACGAAGCTCCAGCTCTCCTGCCTGTTTCAGGACATCTGTGCTGGGCAGCTCTGCGTCAGAGCTCCCCGGGGAACTAGCTGAGGCATCTGTTGAAATTGCATAAGTTTTCAGTGCCTGCTCTGATCAATCTGCTTCCCTCACTCCCTGCACCCAAATCTCCATTTCAGAGCTTCTTCTCAGGGACCGACCTATGACAGTCTTCTCCATCTTTGGTATTTCCCAGAGTTTTGTTAAGTTGGCTGGAGGAGGAAAAACATGGTTTTTTTCTTAATCCTTCCTCGGCTTAATTGATTCAGAATGGAGAAGACCAGGAGCAACTGGAAGCTGGAAGAGAGGGCAGATGAGTCAGAAGTTTGGAGAGAGGCACCAAAAAGTCCATCCAGGGTCCAGGGAATAGGTGAGAGTTAAACTCCAAGAAGAATCAAGCCAAACCTGGATGCATCGGGTCACGCCTATAATCCCGGCACTTTGGGAGGCCGTGGCGGGAAGATTGCATGAACCCAGGAGTTTGAGACCAGATATGGGCAACATATCTTTACCAAAGAATTAAAAATAAAAATTAGCTGGGTGTGGTAGTGCGTACCCGTAGTCTCAGCTACTCAGGAGGCTGAGACGGGAAGTGGAATATTGTAGAATTGTAGTAGCAGTATTAAAAATAATGGCAAAACCCACAATTACTTTTGCACTAACCTAATAGTAGTGATAACAGGGACAGGAAGTGAGAGAAGCCAGAACCATATGACATCCCGGTCTAGGTACTGACCTAGTTGTGAAGTTGCCCCACATATAGGTGGCCAGCCATCAAGATCCCAGTTTTGGAGCTGGGCATGGTAGCTCACACCTATAATTCCAGTGATTCAGGAGGCTGAGGCAGGAGGATCACTTGAGGCGAGGAGTTCAAGACCAACCTAGGCAACACAGGGAGAGACCCTGTCTCCACAACAAATTTAAAAATTAACTGGACGTCGTGGTGCATGATGGTAGCCCCAGCTACTTGGGAGACCAGGGCAGAAGGATCGCTTGAGTCCAGAAGTTCCAAGCTACAGTGAGCTATGATTATGTCACTACACACTCCAGCCTGGGCAACAGAGCAAGACCCTATCTCTTACAGGAAAAAAAAAAAAAAAAAAAAAAACAGCCAAGGTAAGAGGCGAGCTTTAGTGTGCCCAAGAACCAGTGAGATGAGGAGGAGCCCAGGGATAGAATTGGTGGAGATTATGGGATGTCTGGGCAGGCAAGCTAATGAGGGCTTATAGCAGAGAGCAAGGCCCAGCATCCCAGCTGCCTGGAGTGCAGCCTAGGCCTTCCAGTCTTCGCTGTGGGGAATTGTCAGGGAACTTCCTGGACAAAAATCACCTTCCGCACAGTGAACAGAACCGGACTCCTTTGCTCATTAGAAACACAACCTGGAGTGGAGTTTCTTAAATGGGAATGGCATCAGGATTGTCTGGAGGGCTTCTAACGCAATCCCAGCTCCACCCCCGGATATTCCCACTGGGCAAGTCAGGGCTGGGTGGGGCCCCAGGGCTTGCCTTTTTTTTTTTTTTTTTTTTTTTTTCTGGAGACAGAGTTTCACTGTATTGCCCAAGCTGGAGTGCAGTGGCAGGATCTTGGCTCACTGCAACCTCTGCCTCCTGGGTTCAAGCAATTCTCATGCCTCAGCCTGTCCAGTAACTTGGGACTACAGGCGAGCCATACCCCGCTAATTTTTTTGTATTTTTAGTAGAGATGGGGGCCGGGCGCGGTGGCTCACACCTATAATCCCAGCACTGGGAGGCCGAGGCGGGCGGATCACGAGATCAGGAGATCAGACCATCCTGGCTAACACGGTGAAACCCTGTCTCTACTAAACAAAACACAAAAATTTAGCCCGGCATGGTGGTGGGTGCCTGTAGTCCTGGCTACGCGGGAGGCTGAGGCAGGAGAATGGCGTGAACCCAGGAGGTGGAGCTTGCAGTGAGCCGAGATCGTCCCTCTGCACTCCAGCCTGGTGACAGAGCCAGACTCCATCTCAAAAAAAAAAAAAAAAAAAGAATAGTAGAGATGGAGTTTCACTATGTTTGCCAGGCTGGTCTTGAATTCCTGGCCTCAAGTGATCCACCGGCCTCTACCTCCCAAAGTGCTGGTATTACAGGCATGAGCCACTGCGCCTGGCCAGGTTTGCTTTTTTGTTGTTGTTTTGTTTTCTTTTTTTGATACAGTCTTGCTCTGTTGCCCAGGCCAGAGTGCAGTGGCGAGACCTTGGCTCACTGCAACCTCTGCCTCTCGAGTTCAAGTGATTCTCCTGCCTCAGCCTCCAAAGTACCTGGGACTACAGGCGTGCACCACCACATCCTGCAAATTTTTGTATTTTTGGTAGAGACAGGGTTTCACTATGTTGGTCAGGCTGGTCTTGAACTCCTGGCCTCAAGTGATCCACCTGCCTCGACCTCCCAAAGTGTTGGGATTACAGGCCTGAGCCACTGCACCCAACCAGGTTTGTCTCTTAAACAAAGTTCTCAAATAGGTGCAGATACTGTGGTTCTAGGGGCCACACTCTGAGAACCTTCAGATGGGTCAGCCAGACACCTACACCTGACTGTCATTTTAAAATGCCTCCTTCACACCCTGCTCTTACAGGGGAGGACAGAATTAGGCCTGGAAACCTGAGAGAAGATCAGGAGATTCAGACAAAACACAAATTGATGCAATCAACAGGCTTTGGCCTCAGATATTCGCCATGGTAAGTGACTTAACTGTTCTGAGGCTGTGTCTTCATCTGTAAAAAGAGGATAAGAACAGCTATCACATAGGATTGTTGTAAGGATTGGATGAGAGATCAAGGGTGGAAGGTGTTAGCATGATGTGAGACTGTTGTGCTGAACCCCTGTTAACCTCAGTAGGGAGGTCCCCAGGCTCAAGAGCCTGAAGGAGAGACCAGCACCAGCCAACAAGATGTGGGATTTTACTAGAGGCTTACACACAGGAGAGAGAGTCCATTGGCGGCGGGCTGGGCAGGAAAACTGCAACCGCCTTCTAACGTCATGCAGCTTCTACAGCATTTTCTTTAACACCCTTCCCTCAATGACCTCCACCTGGCAACCTTCATTTAACCCCAAATTCAGGGCCTCAATCTCCTGTAGGGCTGGGGGCTCAGATGTTCATCATAGATAAGGAATGAATCTCTGCATTGGCCACACCGTGTAATCCCAGCACTTTGGGAGGCCAAGGCGGGAGGATCTCTTGAGACTAGGAGTCCAAGACCAGCCTGTGCAACATAGTGAGACTCCATCTCTACAACTGCAATCCCAGCACTTTGGGAGGCCATGGCAGGCAGATCACGAGGTCAGGAGTTCGAGACCAGCCTGGCCAACATGGTGAAACTCCATCTCTACTAAAAATACAAAAAAATGTAGCTGGGCGTGGTGGCGGGCACCTGTAATCTCAGCTACTCGGAGGCTGAGGCAGGAGAATCATTTGAACCTGGGAGGCAGAGATTGCAGTGAGCTGAGATTGCGCCGTTGCACTCCAGCCTGGGTGACAGGGCGAGACTCCGTCTCAAAAAAAAAAAGAAAAAAAAAAAAAAAAGAAGCATGATCAGGAACAGTATTCATGGCCCGGTGATCTCTGTGCCTGTTTTTGGCTCTTTCTTCACCCCGGCTGTGAACATAGATTCAGGTGCATCTGCCATACAGGGTCATTCTTAGGGTATGCTCAAGTTATTCCTCTCAGGGGCATTTAGCCTACAAGACCCCCTTAAGTGTTTGTTGTGCATGATGGGGACACACACAGGCAGTGGGGAACAACTCTAGCAAGTGAGACCAGACTAGTTGGTGTTCTCTGGGGAAGGGAACTTTGGGAGGCTGGGTCAAAAGGGTTCCTTGAGGCCTGGGCATAGCCAGATGCCATCTCTACAAAATATAAACAAATTAGCCAGGCAAGGTGGTGTGTGCCTGTACTCACAGTACTTTGGAAGGCTGAGGCAGGAGAATCCCTTGAGGCCAGGAGTTTGAGACCAGCCTGGACAATATAGCAAGACCCCATCTCTACAAAATATAAACAAATTAGCCAAGCAAGGGCAGAAGGGTCCCTTGAGGCTTGGGCAACATAGCAAGACCCCATCTCTACAAAATGTAAACAGATTACCCAGGCAAGGTCGCATGTGCCTGTACTCCCAGCACTTTGGGAGGCTGAGGCAGGAGGATCTCTTGAGCCCAGGAGTTCAAGGCCGCAGTGAGCTATGATCACACCACTGCACTCCAGCTTAGGTAGCAGACCCTGTCTCTAAAAAAAAGAAAAAACAGCTGAGCGTGGTGGCTCATGCTTGTAATCCCAGCACTTTGGGAGGCCGAGGCAGGTGGATCACCTGAGGTCGGGAGTTCGAGACCAGCCTGACCAACATGGAGAAACCCCGTCTCTACTAGAAATACAAAAGTAGCTGCGCGTGGTGGCACATGCCTGTAATCCCAGCTACTAGGGAGGTTGAGGCAGGAGAATCGCTTGAACCCAGGTGGCGGAGGTTGCAGTGAGCCGAGATCGCGTCATTGCACTCCAGCCTGGGTAACAAGAGTGAAAATCCATCTCAGAAAAAGAACAAAAAAAGAAAAGAAAAACACAACATTTTGCCCTTCTGGTGCTCTGGGTTCTGTCTCCTGCTCACGCTCCCTGAGTCTCCATGGCACTACTGAGTAGCTGGCGGTGACGGGGTGGGAGTGGTGGTACCAGCAGCCTTCATTTTTTCCTGGACAGGAATGTAAGAAACTGGCACGACGCCTTCTCTCCACCAGTTGCATTTTACAGCTTATGATTTATAGTGAGGTCCATCATGGCAAAGAAGCACACACCATTATTTATGTGTTTGCACCCTGCCTTGTTCCAAGGAAGATTTAAGGCAGCTACAGACTGCGGTAAATTAATCCACTGTCTGTGCCGTGGAGAGAGGCAGGGTTCCCGTATCAGCCCAGGTAGGTTAGCTTGCTTAAGTGGCCTTAGCAGCAGACTCCAGACCATCCTGATGCAATCAGAAGAGGACTTGGATCTAAACCAGCTGTTCTCAAACTTAAGTGAGCATTGGACTGACCTGGGGGACTTGCTCAACACAGACTGGTCAGTTTCTGATTCCCTAGGTCAGGAGCAGGCCTGAGAATCTGCATTTCTAGCAAGTACCAGGTGGTGCTGATGCTGCTGGCCTGGGAGTCTCACTTTGAGAAGCACTGATCTGCAGAAATTCATGCTGCGATTGTCCTTCTGGAAGCATGAACTTGGGCCAGGCCCAGTGGCTCACGCCTGTAATCCCAGCACTTTGGGAGGCCAAGGTGGGAGGATCGCTTGAGCCCAGGAATTCAAGACCAGCCTGGACAACATGGTGAGAGTCCATTTCAAATAAAATAAAAATAATAAATAAATAAATAATAAAATAAAATACTGCTCACAGTGGCTCATACTTATAATCCCAGCACTTTGGGAGGCCAAGGTGGGCAGATCACAAGGTCAGAAGATTGAGACCATTCTGGCCAACATGGTGAAACCCCGTCTCTACTAAAAATACAAAATTAGCCGGGCGTGGTGGCACATGCCTGTAATCCCAGCTACTCGAGAGGCTGAGGTAGGAGAATCGCTTGAACCAGGGAGTCGGAGGTTGCAGTGAGCCGAGATCGCACCACTGCAGTCCAGCCTGGAGACAGAGCGAGACTCTGTCTCAAAATAAATAAAATAAAATAAAATATGAATAAAATGGAAACATGATTTGGAATAGTGTTCATGTGTTCACACCCAGCGATCTCTGTGCCTGTTTTAGGTTCTCTCTTCACCCCTAGAGCTGCCAGGAGCCTCTCACTTATACCCACCTTCCTGAGATGCATCCTGTGCTAGAATGTGCCAGACTTGGCACCCACGGAAATGCTCTTTTCTGTGGCTGTCACTCTCATGGTCTTGTGAGAAGTCACTATCCTCATTCAACCGTAATCTAACTAAGGGGTCTAATGGTTGCCTTTCCCTGGTGGAGGAGAAGAGAGACGCTTAGG
Source organism: Chlorocebus sabaeus (assembly GCF_047675955.1). NCBI lineage: Eukaryota > Metazoa > Chordata > Mammalia > Primates > Cercopithecidae > Chlorocebus > Chlorocebus sabaeus. The sequence continues at coordinate 3,193,609 of NC_132931.1, read as the reverse complement.
CGGCAGGTGGACCTGGGTTCAGAAGTAAATTGGCTAAGTACTTGTGTGAAAGTGAGCACGTTACTCCAGTTCTCTCAGTTTATTAATTTGTCAAATGGAGACGCTACACTTTCCTAGAACCATTGTGAGAATGCAATTGGGCAATAGGGTGTTTGACGTATCACCGTTCTCCATCATTCTTCCCTTTTCCTTTCGAAATACATTCATGGATCCTTGTCCTAAAAGAGTGACCTGGATGGAGAGTTTGGGGGATTATGATGGACCAAAGAAGTAGCTGTGGAAGATACGGGGGCCAAGTGATCCCCCATTTAGCATTCTTTAATTCATATGTTATGGATGGATCCCTCAGCCCCTAGATTTCTACTTGTATTCAAATAAATTGCACAGCTAAAATAAATAACGATTTTAGTCAAAATGGGCAGTTTTCAGAATAAACAGTTTTGATGTATGCTACAGCTAATGCATAAATTCAGACAGGTAGTAGACAGTCAGGCTGAGGACACAGAGATGAATGAAGCATCATATTGTCTTTGAAGAGCCCGCAGTCTAATGCTTAAATCCAGCCAGTGCCTTTCAAGGCTCTCCTGGGTTTTTCCTCCGGGACAGTGAGTGTAGACATGGACTCCTCCACCCAGTTCTGCCAGGCATCCGTGATATTGCCCTGGTTATCTGGATGTTCTCGACTGGGCCCCAGTTCACCTTCATATTGAAGAATCATGCTGCCTGGTAAAGAGAAGGAAATTAGTTTTGATCAGTGCCTTTGTTAGTCCATTTTCACACCGCTGACAAAGACATACCCAAGACTGGGTAATTTATAAAGAAAAAGAAGTTTAATGGACTCACAGTTCCACGTGGCTGGAGAGGCCTCACAATCATGGTGGAAGACGAAAGGCACGTCTTACATGGCAGCAGGCAAGACAGAATGAGAGCCAAGTGAAAGGGGAAACCCCTTATAAAACCATCAGATCTCATGAGACTTATTCACTACCGTGAGAACAGTATGGGGGAATCTGCCCCCATGATACAGTTATCTCCCACTGGGTCCCTCCCACAACACGTGGGAATTATGGGAGCTGCAATTCAAGATGAAATTTGAGTGGAAATGCAGCCAGACCATAACAGTGCCTTTTCTTCCCTTCTCTCCCCTCCACTTGTCCATCCTTCTCCTCATCATCCCATCCCCTTGCCTGCCTTTGCCTGTCCTCTCAACAATGCAAATATTTACGTTTAAATCTATTATATGTTATCTTTCTCTCTCTAATAGATAAACATACCTTACTGTTGATGGGATCAATAGATGTTTCAGGTTACTTACTTTCAGAGAAGAAGGAAGTCTATCAGCTTTTATAAAGTTTTTTGTTTTTAAGAGGCAGGGTGTATTAGTCCATTTTCACACTACTCTAAAGAAATACCTGAGACTGGGTAACTTGCACAGGAAAGAGGTTTAATTGACTCACGGTTCCACATGGCTGGGGAGGCCTCACAATCACGGCTGAAGGCAAATGAGGAGCAAAGTCACGTCTTACTTGGCAGCAGGCAGGAAGGCTTGTGCAGGGGAACTCCCATTTATACAACCATCAGATCTCGTGAGACTTATTCACTACCGCAAGACTTATTCACTACCGCAACTGCCCCCATGATTCAATTGTCTCCACCTGGTACAATTCAAGGTGAGATTTGGGACCAGGTGCAGTGGCTCACACCTGTAATCCCATCACTTTGGGAGACTGAGGCAGGTGGATTACCTGAGGTCAGGAGTTTGAGACTAGCCTGGCCAACACATAGTGAAACCCCGTCTCTATTTAAAAAATACAAAAATTAGCTGGGTATGGGGGTATATGCCTGTAGTCCCAGCTACTTGGGAAGCTGAGGCAGGTGAAATGCTTGAACCCTGGAGGCAGAGGTTGCAGTGAGCTGAGATTGTGCCACTGCACTCCAGCCTGGGTGACAGAGCAAGACTGCATCTCAAAAAAAAATAATAAATAAATGAAGGTGAGGTTTGGGTGGGGACACAGCCAAACCATGTCAAAAGCCAAGCGAAGACCCTGTACTCCACATTCTGTGATAATAGCGATGACAACCATAGCAGTTTTCTTTTTTGAGTACCTAATGTGTGCCAGGCATTGTGCTGCTAACCTCTATCTATGGATTAGTAAAATATTATTAATCAAAAGAACCTCAAGGGGGAGGCATTATTATTATCATTTTTGTTTTATGGATCAGGCAGAAAGAGGTTAAGATAGCATGCCCAGGACTAGTAGGTAACAGAGCTGGATTCAAGTTCAGGGCCAAGGTCTGATCCCCAGTGGCCAGGCCTCTAATGACTGATCTCCCTACCCAGCCTGGAATGGGAGCACTATACCTTGGCTCATTCCCAGTAACTGGAGGATAGTGGATGGTCACATATAGAGGCTGGTCATTTCTCTGCTTGAATTGGACATCATAACAGTGCCTTTCCTACCTATTATGGTCACTTTCCCGTCCTCTCTCCAATTGTATAGGGAATTGTAAGGTAGGGAAGAGAGGATTCCAGGAGGACCTGATTTTGGTCTAGAGACTGATCAAAATGGGAAGTTCAGGGATCGGCAGGTGCCACCAGGGCAGATATAAATGATGTCCTTGCGAAGCAAAGAATATTGAGAGTCCAGCCTGCCAAGGTTCGTGACGTCCGCTGCTGCCCACTTCTGCTGTTGTTGCTGATATTGAATGTCACGGCCAGAAGGCATGGGAACACCATCTATGGGGGCTGCAGCAGGAACAGAAAGCACTGGGAACCCAGGTGCTCTTTTCGTCCTACAGATGGCCGAGACTTAGAGAAACAAGAACAGCCACAATGTACTATTATTTTAGTTGCCCTGTCTTAGTAGCGTAGGGAAGAGGTCTTCAGCAGCTCTCAGGACTTGAGTGTAAGGACCGTGCAGTGGGGAGGCCTGGAGATCATGAGAATTCCCAGGTGGCAGACGGGGCCAGCAGCTGGGAGCCAGGCCCCGCAGTGTGTGCTGGCTCAAAGCAGCAATGGGCCAATTGGAGACATGACTGTCTTACTCTGGTGGGGGTGGGGAGGCATATTTAGCATTCGAGGGGAGCATCTTTCTAGAAAAACAGCAGGGCATAGGACCTGTTCGGTGGACCTCACATGTTGGTGAGGTCACTAGCCACAGGTTGAACCAAAGGAAGTCAAAATGAGGACAGAGACCCCTCTCAGCACAGACATTGTTCAGTGACATAAACAATCTCTGCCTTCCTCTCCTCCTGTCCTTCTTCCCTGAGGCCCGATCTGAAAGGAGCGGAGGAGATAGACCATGAGGGAGGGTGAGGAGGAAGGCATTACAGAAACAGACAGCACGCTCTTTCCTGTCCTAAGCCCCCGGCTGCCCTGGGGAGTGGTAAGAGCTGTGAAAACAGAGTGAGTTCAGTGTTCTCAATTGAACCGGTCTAAATATCAATCACTGAAATGACCTGGGCCAGATGGGGCGGGGTGGGGGGCACTCACGCCTGTAATCCCAACACTTTGGGCAGCCAAGGCAGGAGGATTGCTTGAGGCCAGGAGTTTGAGACCAGCCTGGACAAAGTAGCGAGACCCTGACTGTACAAAAATTTTTAAAAAATAACCAGGTGTGATGGCACACACCTGTAGTCCCAGCTACTCAGGAGGCTGAGGCAGGAGGATCACTTGAGCCCAGGAGTTTGAGGCTGCAGTGAGCTGTGATCAAGCCACTGGTGACACAGCAAGACCCTGAATCTCTCTCTCTAAAAGAAGAAATTGATCTGAAAGTTAGGAAATTTGTCCAGGGAGGGAAATGTGGGTCCTCATCCTCTTAACTGGGAGCAGGGACTGGATATACGAAGTCATTTGACATTTGTATCTGCAATGAGCTGACCACCTTCTGTGCACTGATCCGCTAATGTTGCCAGGACACACATTGTGCAAACTGCATGCCATAACGTAGATTGAGTGGTTTAAACAAGAAAAATTTATTTTTTCACAACTCTGGAGGCCAGAAATCCGAGATAAACATGCGAGCAGCGTTGGTTCTTTCTGAGGCCTCTCTCCTTGGCTTGTAGATGGCTGTCTTCTCTCTGGGGCCTCATGGTCTTTTCTTACTCACATTCTGGGTGTCTCTGTCCATCTCCTCTTCTTATAAGGACAGTGAGCACACCAAATTAGGGCCCACTCTGATACCCTCATTTTAACTTAATTATCTTTTTCGAGACCCTTTCTCCAAATACAATCACATTCTGGGGGTACTGGGGGTTAGGAGGTCAACATATGAATTTGGTTACAGGGGACCGGATTTAGCCCATGACAGTCCATTAAATGTGGATCCACTGTGGCCCGTGGGGAAGTGTGCTATTTTCCTGGAGCACATGCTGTACGCAGCCTGCCAAGGTTAGTGACGTCCGCTGCTGCCCACTCCTGCTGTTGTTGCTGATATTGAATGGCAAGGCCAGAAGGCATGGGAACACCATCTGTGGGGGCTCCAGCAGGAACAGGAAGCACTGGGAACCCAGGTGCTCTTTTTGTCCTACAGATGGCTGAGACTTGGAGAAACAAGAACATCCACAATGTACTATTATTCCATGAAAAGGGCAGTTTGCAAAATCGAAAGTACAGCATGATTGGATTTTAAAAGAATGTTTTTCAAAAAAGAAAAAGAATGTCTGTATGCACGTGCATGTGGGATCATGCCTTCTCTCTGTGCAAGCAGATAACTCAGACATGAAAGACCACAGTGGGGTAGCAGAGGTTATTCCTGAAGACAAGAAGATGAGTGACTACCATTTTAAAAATTTATTGTATTTGCTACATTTGCTACAATGAATTTGTTACTTTTGTGATACAAAAGAGAGAAAGGGGGCTGGGCACAGTGGCTCATACCTGTAATCCCAGGACTTTGGTAGGCTGAGGTGGGCAGATCACTTGAGATCAGGAGTTTGAGACCAGCCTGGGCCACATGGGGAGACCTCCCGTCTCTGTTAAAAATACAAAAATTAGCCAGGTCTGGTGGTGCACGTCTGTAATCCCAGCTGCTTGGGAGGCTGAGGCAGGAGAATCACTTGAGCCTGGCGGAGGTTGCAGTGAGCTGAGATCACACCACCGCACAACAGAGTGAGACTCTGTCTCAAAAAAATAAATAAATAAAGCAACGACAAGAGAGAGAAAGGGCTATGTAATATTGGAAAGAAACAGGAGGTGAATGTTTAGCCTCATAGTTGGAGTCAGTGAATGGAATTTGGATTTCTGAGCCAGGATTTAAAATGTCAGATTTATGGGTTTGGGTGTACAAGGAGGAGATGAACATTTGCCCAGAGTCAAGATGGCTGGAATCAGAAGATCTGAATACAACTGGGGACTGGGGAGTAGAGGACCCTTTGTTGTGTCTGTGAAGCATCACAGCATCACATTAAGAGCAACTTGGCTGCCTCTGAAAACCCTGGAGATGAATGTTCTTGCAGAAGCCAGATAACTCCATCAAAGAGATGAATAGGGTTGAAACAGATGACATTTAAGGTCCTTCCTAACTCAGAGATTCTGTGGTTTTGTGAAAATGTAGAAGCTCTGAGTTAAGCTACCTTTGAGGACACGGTGACATTTAATACTAAAAGCATCTGTTGATATTTTCTTTGAAATCTGCACTGTGCCAACTCTACCTGTAAGAATGACCTACAGGACATTGGAATATTTTGTGAATCTCCATAGCAACTCTTTCAGCAGAAGTATTTTCTTTTTTTTTTTTTTTTTTTTTTTTTTTTTTTGAGACGGAGTCTTGCTCTGTCGCCCAGGCTGGAGTGCAGTGGCCGGATCTCAGCTCACTGCAAGCTCCGCCTCCCGGGTTTACGCCATTCTCCTGCCTCAGCCTCCCGAGTAGCTGGGACTACAGGCGCCATCTCGCCCGGCTAGTTTTTTTTGTATTTTTTAGTAGAGACGGGGTTTCACCGTGTTAGCCAGGATGGTCTCGATCTCCTGACCTCGTGATCCGCCCGTCTCGGCCTCCCAAAGTGCTGGGATTACAGGCTTGAGCCACCGCGCCCGGCCCAGCAGAAGTATTTTCTTTGGATGATCTGAAGACAGAGGACAGTGAAGCATTTTTTTTTTTTTTAAATCTCCATACCTTGTGTCCAACTTAACTGCCATTTAATCGAATGGCATTTCATTCTCAGACCATCATCCGCTTACCTGAATGTTAATATTCTTACCTGCAGCGAGGCCCCAGTTGGGGCAGGGTTGGGGAGTGGAATGGAGTCCTCATTTACTGGTATTTTGCATGAACCAATAACATTTCCAAATCCCATTACTTTGAGAGGCTGAGATGGGAGGATCAGATTGCTTGAGGCCAGGAGTTCCTGACTAGCCTGGGCAACATAGCAAGACCCCCATCTCTATGTAAAGTAAAAATAAAATAACATTTCTAATCTCAGATGATGTTGATTTATAGACATTATTGTAAGTAGGAGAGACTCAGTGTAACTTGAACCTAGTACAGTGAAGTGTAGGCTCAGATCACAGTGAGGGGAAATACCACATACAGCAACATTTTCATTAATGATGCAATTGTTTTATGATGAGTGCTCCAAAGATTCCAGGGAAACGCTTCCTTACACTCAGAATGTGTTGCAAAGAAGACTGTTTACTCTGGCCTCCATCTGCCTGAAATGCACTCCCAATTTCTCTTCATCTGTACAGATTTTACCTGATCCTCCAGAGCCATTTCTAATCCACACTCTTCCTCCGTCAGGCCAACCCTGACTCATTGATACGGTGTGGCTGTGTCCCCCCCACAAATCTCATCTTAAATTGTAGTTCCCATAATCCCCACATATCCTGGGAGGGACCCAGTGGGAGATAATTGGATCTTGGGGGCAATTACCCCCATGCTGCTGTTCTCATGATAGTGAGTTCCTCACAAGATCTAATGGTTTTATAAGGAATTTTTCCCCCTTTTGCTCGGCACTTCTCCTTCCTGCCATCATGTGAACAAGGATGTGTTTGTGTCTCCTTCCACCACCATTGTAAATTTCCTGAGGCCTCCCCAAACATGTGGAGCTGTGAGTCAATTAAACCTCTTCCCTTTATAAATTGCTGAGTTTCAGGTAGTCCTTTATAGCAGCATAAGAATGGACTAATACACTCATCCATCCCAATTGATTGCTTTTGCCTGTAAATTTCCTAGAGCAGTTATTGACAATTCATTGTACCGCCTTGCCCTGTCTCCCTTATTATAGTCTTGAATGACTTTTAACGTCTATTTTGCATGTTTGTGTCCTCCCGTAGTGTTTAGCAAAGGGCTCTAAAAACAGCAGGCACTCAATAAAGATTCTCTGATTTATTCGGAGGACCACTGTTTGTTGACTGCACAATGATTTTGAACTCAGCTGAGGCAGACCCTATTCGTGGTCCTCCTTGATCCTCCACCTACCACCATCATGAGTGACTTTGGTGTCTACAAAGATGTTCCTTCTGACATACTGGTCTCTCCAGGTCTCAACTTCCTCCTCTCTGTTGGCGTCCTGCACTTGTTCTCAGCCATCCAGTCTTAACGGCTACACCTCCAGGGCTTGTCATTACCTGCAAAGCGGTAACTCAGACACTCATCCCCTGCCACTTCCTTGCTTATCCCACTGGCTCTCCTCCAAGCATCCTTTGCTGGCATCAGAACCTGTTTCTTCTGGGGCTCTCTCCTTTCATTGCTTTCCCCTTACCTTTTAGATTCCAGGGACCCTCACTGCAGGGAAGATGGGCTCTGATCACCAACCCCAAGTGGTCCTTCACCTGTGGCCATGGCTAAGGCAATTCCTATCATCATAGTGAGTGCTGCGTTTGGCCACTCCTCCAAACCTCTGTCCTCTCTTCTCCCTCTTTACCGTATTGATCTAGTGTAGATTCCAGGGCTCTTCATTTTAATCATTCCTGTGCTCAATGCTCTTGTTCCACTGTCTTTTTAGTTAGTTAGTTTGTTTGTTTATTTATTTATTTTTATTTATTTATTTATTGAGACAGATTCTCCATTACCCAGGCTGTAGTGCAGTGGTATGATCTTAGCTCACTGCAACTTCTGCCTCCTGGGTTCAAGCGATTCCTCTGCCTCAGCCTCCTGAGTAGCTGGGATTACACGCGCTACCACCATGCTTGGCTAATTTTTGTATTTTTAGTAGAGACAGGGTTTTCTCATGTTGGCCAGGCTGGTCTTGAACTCCTGACCTCAAATGATCCACCCACCTCAGCCTCCCAAAGTGCTGTGATTACAGGTGTGAGCCACCGCGCCCAGCCTAGTCTAATTTTTTGAGACAGGGTCTCTTTCTGTCATCCATGCTGGAGTGCAGTGGTGTGACCATGGCTCACTGCAGCCTCAAACTCCTGGGCTCAAGTGATCCTCCAGCGTCAGCCTCCCAAGTAGCTGAGACTATAGGCATCTGCCACCATGTCTGACTAATTAAAAAATATATATATGTACAGATGGGGGTTTGCTGTGTTGCTCAGGCTGGTCTCAAATTTCTGGCCTCAAGAGTGGTGGGATTAGAAATATGCACCATCATGGCTTCCCACCTCCGTCTTTTTGTTGTATACAAATGGCAAGACCTCAACCCTAGATGGGTCTTCTCTGGCCAAAACCCGTGTCCTGAGAGTTGATAGGGACGCTTAGTGCAGGGCAGACAGACTCTTATCAGCACCCCTAGCAACCCTGCCCTCCACTCTGTGGCCATGGTTAAGGAAATGTTTACACTCATATAGAGTGTCACATGGTTTTGCTACTCCCCCAAACATCTGTCCTTCCTTCTCCCTCTTTCTCACAGCAAATGACTGCATATTCCGTTGCACAGAGGAAGCAGGAACCATCTCTCAGGAATCTGCTTGTCCTCAGGGCGGCAAAGACAAACTTAAGAAAGATTACCACCCTCCCCTTCTTCCCTCCCATTTCACTAGAGGAGCCCTGTCTCCTCTTAAGCCCGACCCTTCAGCTGCACTCAGATTCCATTCCGTGTCTTTGTAGGCACTTTGCACTGTTTATGGATAATCCCTTAACTCTCTTGTTTATTCAACCTTTCCCTCTCAAGTGAGTCTCTCCCACTGGCCTTTCATCATACGCAAGCTCTTGCATTAAAATCAAAGCAGAAAGAAACAAATTAATTTCGTATTTGCCAGCATCTACTCTCTTGACCCTTATGACCAAACTTCACAACCTGTGCTGTGTCCATCCCTCACCACCCATTGATTTTTGCAGCAAGTTCTTTTCCAAAGTTAATCGTATTAGTATATCCCATCCTTCCTGGTCTTCTTATGTGTGATGTTGACACTTTCTCCACTGAGAGATGGGGTCATATTCATCGGAATTGGGAGAATCTTTGTTATCTCAGCCCATGGAATATGATGGAATAAGGTGGTTGCTGCCTGACCTTCTGGGTTTAGGTCATCCTTCAACACGTGTCAGACATGTCCTTCTTCACGTGATGGCAGGAAGGAGAAGTGCCGAGCGTGTGTGTGTGTGTGTGTTTGTCTCAGTCTCTCCCTCCGTGCATCTTGTGAGCCTTGAGCCAACATGTATAAAGGATGGCTTCCTCAAAGTCGCCATGCTGGGAAAACCATGTGAACAGGAACTATAGATGCAGAAAGGGATGCCCAAGGAGTTCCTGGTGTTTCATCCTCACTGTTTCAATCTTCCCAATATCAACCACAGATGTGAAGAATACCTTAGATGATTCCAGCACCCAGCCTTGGAGTCACCCATCTCAGACTGAGTAGAACGGAGACAACCATCCTTACTCCGCTTGACCCCCAATTGTAGATTTGTGAGCGAATATACTGTTTTAATAAACTAAGTTTACAATAATGTGTTCCACAGCATGAAGTTGCCGAAACAGCCTCTGACTTCACCCCAGGATATCAGTTTGCCCCATCAAGTGCTTGAAATGGCTCTTAATAGGCACACCCTGTTGCTAAGTCAGACATTGTTGAAATATCTGCTGTCTTGGTCATTAGCCCCCTGCACTGTTGATCACCCACCTTGAAATGCCCGATTCCTTGGTATCCACTGTATTACCCTCATCTGGACTTTTTCAGCAATCTTCTTACCTGTTGGGCTACTTTTTTCTCCATCATTCTGTCCACAGCTATTAAATGCTGAAATCCTTCAAGATTCACACCTAAACTTCTTTGTCTTCTGACTCAAAGCTCTCTCCCTAAGCAGTTCCCTACACAATCACATGTCAATGATCACTTCTGTGCACAAGTCATAATTTATATCACTTTTCTGAGACAGAGTCTCGCTCTGTCACCCAGGCTGGAGTGCAGTGATGTAACCTCAGCTCACTGCAACCTCTGCCTCCCAGGTTCAAGCGATTCTCCTGCCTCAGCCTCCTGAGCAGCTGGAACTATAGGCACATGCCGCCATGCCTAATTTTTGTATTTTTAGTAGAGACAGGGCTTTGACCTGTTGACCAGGCTGGTCTTGAACTACTGACCTCAAGTGATCCTCCCAAAGTGCTGGAATTACAGGCATGAGCCAGTGTGCCTGGCCCGTATCACTTTTCTGAGCTCCTGACCCATACATACAGTTTCTTACTGGGAATTATCTCTTGGGAATGTCAAAGATACCTCAAATTCAATGTAGTCAAGGTTTCAGAATTGTATTCCTCTTTCCACCTGGTCTGCCTTGCAGGTTCATGAGAGTGTGTTATTGTTCAGGGGTAATTCTACCCCGTGTTTTAGTGAGACAGATGACATTCCTGCCTTCATGGAGCTTTTATTCTAGTTACTTAGAGCAAATAGTCAAATACATAAATACATAAATAAGGGCAGGGCGTGGTGGCTTCCGCTTGATATCCCAGCACTTTGAGAGGCCAAGGCCGGCAGATCATGAGGTCAGGAGTTTGAGACCAGGCTGGCCAATACGGTGAAACCCCGTCTCTACTAAAAATACAGAAAATGGCCCGGCGCGGTGGCTCACGCCTGTAATCCCAGCACTTTGGGAGGCAGAGGCGAGCGGATCACGAGGTCAGGAGATTGAGACCATCCCAGCTACCATGGTGAAACCCCGTCTCTACTAAACATACAAAAAATTAACCGGGTGTGGTGACACGGGCCCGTAGTGCTAGCTACTTCGGGGGCTGAGACAGGAGAATCACCTGAACCCAGGAGGCAGAGATTACAGTGAGCCAAGACTGCACCACTGCACTCCTTCCTGGGTGACAGAGTGAGACTCCATCTCAAAAAAATAAAATAAAATAAAATAAAATAAAATAAAATAAAATAAAATAAAATAAAATAAAATAAATGAATTAGCTGGGCATGGTGGCAGGCGTCTGTAATCCCAGCTACTCTCGAGAGGCTGAGGCAGGAGAATTGCTTGAACCTGGGATACAGAGGTTGCCATGAGCCGAGATCGCACCACTGCACCCTGGGCAACAGAGCTAGACTCCGTCTCAAAACAAAACAAAACAAAAGGTAAATAAGTGAACTAAAAGAGGGTGACAAACACCAGACAGCGAATTAGACAAGGGTAATTTGTCAAATTCGCTGTCTGCTGTTTATCGCTGTCTTTTGGTTTACTTATTTACGTATTTTACATCGTCTACTTACATATTTTACATAGTTTACTTATTTATATATTTCGCAGTTTACTGATTTACTTTTTTTCCTATTTACATATTTTGCATAGTTTACTTATTTACCTAGTTTACTTATTTACATATTTCACTTATTTACAAATTGCCTTTGTCCAATTTGCTGTCTGGTATTTTTTACTGTCTTTCAGTATACTTACTGGGCTGGGCGTGGATTTAGGGCAGTGTCAGAAAATACCCTGGGTACTGCCCTCTCCCTGTGGCCCATCAGCTCTCAATGCTATGTCCTGAACAGCTCTCAGATCTCTCTATGCCCCTCTGCCGCAGCGACTCAAGGTCATACCATTGTCATCTCTCCTCTGGGTCGCTCTGCTGTAACCTTTGAACTGGTTTGCTTTCATCCCCTCCTGACATTCTCCAGCTTATATCCCGCACTGCAATCTTAGGACTTTTGTCAAAATGCAAGTTGGATCACACCCCACACGCTGTTGTGTACACACACTACATCATGCAGTGGCCCCTTCTGGCTTTGTAGGATTAAAAGTCTGCTCTCTTCCTTGACCCACAGAACCCTGTGTGCTCTGGACTTTTCTTTCTCTTTATCCCCAGTTTGAACAGTTTCACTCCTCACTTTGTTTGCTCCCACCTCGTGACCCGCCTCCTCTTTTTCCTGCCACATCTTCCCCAGGCCACAGGACCTTTGCATGTGCTAGTCCTGCTGTTGGCATCTCGTATCTTCCCTCTTCCACCAGTGAATTACTTCTCATCCCTCAGAAATCAGCTCTCTCCCGGGGCCAGGCATAGTGGCTCACACCTGTAATTCTGATACCTTGGGTGGCTGAGGTGGGAGGATCACTTGAGGCCAAGAGTTCAAGACCAGCCTGAGCAACATAGTGAGACCCCATCTCTACAGAAAAATATAAACATTGGCTGTCTGGGGTGGCACGTACTTGTTGTCCCAGCTACTTACGAGGCTGAAGTGGGAGGATCGCATCAGCCTGGGAGTTCAGGGCTGCAGTGAGCCATGATCTTGCCACTGCACTCCAGCCTGGGTGACAGAGTGAGCTTCTGTCTCCAAAAAAGAAGTCAGCTCTCCTGGAGAACCTCCTCAGCATTCCCAAAGAGGTCAGATTACCCCATTATGTGCTCTTGGAAGGCCATGCGCTTCTCCTGCCATGTCCGGCTCCAGCGATTCTGTTGTTGATTATGTGACTATTTGCGTGTATTTTCCCCTTCAACACAAGCCCTTGGCAGGCTCTTTATAAGTGCCTGACCTCAGAGAACTTAGTGAAAAGTAGTGAGAACAGAAAGAGAAGTAACTACTTCTGCTTTTGGGGCCCCAAGCACTCAGGTCTCTGATTGTCCAACCCAACATTTCTCTTAGCTCCATAATAAGCTGCATATACACTTGAGATTCAGAAACCACAGGCCCCATTGTGTTGATCTCTCTTTCTCTGTCTCTTGGCTACAGCAAAACCAAGAATCAAAACCAAGGGAGAAGTATTTCTTTGATACACAGATTTCTTTTCCTTTGGATAAATACCCAGTAGTAGTGGCACTGTTGGGTGGTTTGGTAGTTCTGACCATTACACCTTCTATGCATGTAACAAAATATCACCAGGACTCTGTACATATTTGCAAATATTATGTATCCATAAAACTTAAATTGGAATTCACAGTTCTAAAATCAAACAGGAGGACACTAACTGGGGCATAGAAGGAATTTTTATTTTATCTTTTTTTATTTTATTTTGAGACAGAATCTCGCTCTGTCGCCCAGGCTGGAGTGCAGTGGCACAATCTCAGCTCACTGCGAGCTCCGCCTCTCGGGTTCACGCCATTCTCCTGCCTCAGCCTCCCGAGTAGCTGTGACTACAGGCGCCCGCCACCACACCCAGCTCTTTTTTTTTGCATTTTTAGTAGAGACGGGGTTTCACCGTGTTAGCCAGGATGGTCTCGATCTCCTGACCTCGTGATCCGCCCACCTCAGCCTCCCAAAGCGCTGGGATTACAGGCATGAGCCACCATGCTCAGGCCTAGGAATATTAATTTTTTTAATTTAGTTTTATGTTTTAATTGACAAATAATAATTGTATATATGTATGGGGTACATAGAGATGTTTCAGTACATGCAATATATGGTCATCAAGTCAGGGTAATTAGCATAAATATTATATCAGACATTTGTCATTTCTTTTATGTCGTACTGGCACATTCAATATGTCCCTTGTAGCTATTGGAGACTATGTATTGTTGTTCAGTGTAGTCCTCTTCCAGTGCTATAGAACACTAGAACTTACTCTTCCCATCTGTGAGGTTGGCGGCAAAGTCATTGCCAATGAAAGTAATGGCAAAACCACAATTACTTTTGCACCAACCTAATAGTTGTAATTTCAAAGGAAGGATTTTAAAAGCACATTCAGGCCAGGTGCAGAGAGGTTCACGCCTGTAATCCCAGCGTTCTGGGAGGCTGAGGTGGGCCGATCGCTTGAGGCCAGGAGTTCCAGGCCAGCCCGGACAACCAGAGTGAGACCCCATATTTACAAAACAACTAAAAATTAGCTGGGCATCGTGGTGCACACCTGTACTCCCAGCTACTTGGAAGCTGAGGCAAGAGGATCGCTGGAGCCTAGGAGGTTGAGGCTTGCAGTGAGCCATGATTACACCACAGCACTCCAGCCAGGATGACAGAGTAAAACCCTGTCTGTGAATAAATAAATAAATAAATAAAATAAAAGGCACATTCAATGCACCAAAGAGTCTACTGTTAAGCCTTCAGCCTGCTCCCTCTTTCCCTTGTCCTGACACACAGTTTTGAGCCTGAAGTTGTTTGGCAATTTATTTTTTTATACACAATGAAAATTAAATTCAGCTAAAATGAGGAAAACACTTGGTATGTATATACAATCTAGGTGATTTCTGGAGAAAACCTTGTCACAGGTCCAGAATAATTGGGAGACAGTTCTGCTGGAGCAGCTGCCTGGCAGTCACACGGGGTTCCCTTTGACCCCTTGAGTCCGAATTTTTTCGGCTGGCCTTGGCACACTAAGAAAATTAAACCTGCCTGTGTCTATAGACACCACTGGGCCCTGAACCAACGCGTTGGTTAATCTTCGAGCCGTGTTCCTTTAATGCAGCAGGAATTTGCATCTTCTGATGACCTGTTTATTACCTGTCAGGTAAAAGAGTGATCTAGAACACTGCACACTTGCGTAGAGTTGAGAAGGAGCTGGGAGGTGTCTGCATGCAGGATGAAGAAGGAGAAGGAAGCTCCTCTCTCAAATGATAAGCCTAATTGTTTTAAGCAGGAGGATTCAAGTTCCCCACGTCTCAGATCAGCATGCAGCTCACAGGCTTTGTTAAGCTTGTGTGACAGGATAATCTCCTTTGTTCAATGCCCGAGGAGGATATTTTCTGCATTATTAGACAAGTCAATGAAGATAAAACAAAATATTAAGTATTTTAAGCTGTACCAGTCCACCCTGAAGAAATTAAGCCCCCTCATTCTAATTGTGCCGAGTTTCCTTGTCGTAATGAGACGGAGGCTGAGCTGCTGGAATGAGGGGCTTCCTGTAGGCCTGCAGCCCCCCACTCATTGGAGTGAACCTCCCCTTTCCTCTGCTTAGTTTCTTTCCCTGGGGGGATTTGTAGAGCCAGAGACCTGGTCTCCAGGTGAGGCAACAAATAAACGCAACCTCCACCGTAAGCCTGTGACACTAATCAGCGTATTTTTAAAAAGATTTCCATGTCTGTTGCAATTACGTGAAGCCAGCTAATCCTGGATCCAGGCTTTGGCAACTTGGAAATATTAGAGCAATTCGGCATCCAGATTCCATCATGCAAAAATTGTGTTTGTATATGTGACACTGTATAATTTCCAATTGGCTTTTAAAAGACAGAAACCTGGATGCTGTTGGCTAAACAGTGAGAGCGTTTGCCTGCCTTTCTGGCTCCTTGGAAGCTAGAGCAGTCATGAGAAAATAGAGAAGTGAGCACAGGCAGCACCCCCGGCCCTGCCCGTAGCTGGTTAGCAGACTCTCAGTGTGTTATTGGAGCTGCTATCATTGTGGGTGCAGGAGATAATTGCAGGTCCTCCTCTGCACCAGCTCTGAGGAACCTAGGTGCTCCAAGTCCCCAGCCTTCATGCCCGGGCTATGGGGGCCAGAGGGACCCTGGAGGGCATTTTACCATCTCCCTGCTTCACTTCCCTCCAGAAAACTGTGTTCCTTCCCCAGTGACAGACTGCACATCCACGAGCTCCCTGGTTGTGAGACCGCTGGTTTTGCAGTTTGCTTGGAGTCTTTTGCTGGGTTCTGGAGCTTCAGAAGTTCCCAGGAAGGGACCCTGCACACGTTCTTGTGTGTGTGCTTGTGTGCACGTGTCTCTGTGTGTATGCGTGTGCATGCCCGTCCCCTGTGTCTGCATACAGCCTCTCACCTGTTTTCCAGTCACTTCACCATAAAAACAGTTTCCGACTTACAATTGTTTGCCTTGCGTTGGTTCGACTTACGATTTTCCCACTTTGCAAGGGTGTGAAAGCAATACACATTCAGTAGAATCCGTACTCCGAGTACCCATCCAACCGTTTCTGTTTGTCGCTTTCAAAACAGTATTCAATAAATTACATGAGATATGCAACACTTTATTTTAAAATAGTCCTGTGTTAGATGATTTTGCCCAACGGTCGGCCAATGTTAAGTGTTCTGAGCACGTGTAACATAGCCCAGGCTAAGCTGTGATGTTCTAGAGATTAAGTACAGGAAATGCGTTTTCCACTTAGGCTCTTTTCCGCTTAGGATGTGTACGGGGATGTAACCCCAAGCATAAGTGGAGGAGTGTCTGTATACTCAAGCTAACCCCTATCTCTGTTAATCCTTGTGCTCAGCCCCTGTTCTGGATATTTATAATTCACTGTCTCATTTAATCCTCACAAGTATGTTGACTGAGTGGGCATAATTATCGCTGTTATATAGCTAGGGCAACACTTGGTTTGCCTGAGCCTTAAACTTACCCGTAGTCACATAGCTCCTAAGTTTGTCACGGGAGCTAGGATTCAAACTAGAGCCTGTATCTTTTTTTGGGATGCTTCCAAAGAGCCCGAGGCTAGGATTTGGGCATGCAATTTCTTTGGGAGCTGATCCCAGAAAGCACTGTCAGCGGAAGGGAGGCAGAACATGGAAACAGAGAGATGGAGGCTTAATAATTGGGTCACTACTATGGGCAGCTGGGGTTCACTCTGCTGGAGATCCCCTGAGAAGCGGGGTGCAGCATCCTTCAACATTGCCCCAAGAGAGAAGAGGACACTGGGGGTCTTTTGCTTTTCTTAATTACCTTTATTGAGATATAATGTACACGACATGCAATTCTCCATTTAAAAGGTATAATGTTTGTTTTTTGTTTTCCTTTGCACAGGTTCTCTCTCTCTCTCTCATTCAAGCTGGGGTACAGTGGTGCAATCACAGCACACTGCAGCCTTGAACTCCTGTACTCAAGCAATCCTCCTGCCTCAGCCTCCCGAGTAGCTGGGGCTACAGTTGTGCACCACCACACCTGGCTAATGTTTTTTATTATTTTGTAGAGATGAGGTCTTGCTATGTTGCCCAGGCTAGTCTCGAACTCCTGGCCTCAAGTTATCCTCCCACTTTGGCCTCCCAATGTGTTGGGATTACAGGCATGAGCCACTGCACCTGGCCCCTGAAATGTAAAATTTAATGGCCTTTAGAATATTCACAGAACTGTGTGTCCGTCAACACAATCCATTTTAGAACATTTTCATTACCTCAGAAAGAAACCCCATACTTCTTAGCCATCATCTCTCAGCCCCTCCATCCTTCCCAGCCCTAGACAATCACTAATCTACTGCCTGTCTATAGATTTGCTGAGGTTTTTGTCCACGCAAATTTTGTCCTCCATCAGTTGGGTCATGCCTGGGTGCTAATTTCCTGCCACTACCAACCTGCCCCAGAGTGCAGACTTGTAGACCAAGGTCATAATGACTGGGAGAACACGGAATCCACCCAGACCGAGAGGCCCTGGAAGCCGAGGGCTTCAGCAGGTGTAGGGAGACCTCAGGGATGCAGGCCATGTCCTGACAGTGTCTCCTTACCAGGCGTCCTCCCTGTTCTTCTCATTCAGGGATCTCTTTTGCATCTTTCTCTTAAATTGTGTCTTGTTTTTCCTAAGCTCTGTTCATTCTATTGATTGCATCCTCGGAAGGTAGGGTATGCCTCCCTGAGCTGAGACCTGCAAGGTAAGGTTGGACCAGCTAAGGCTGGATGCAATGCATCACACCCGTAATCCTAGTACTTTGTGAGGCCGAGGCAGAAGGATCCCTTGAGGCCAGGAGTTCCAGACCAGCCTGGGCAACATAGTAAGACCCCATCTCCACAAATAATATTAATAATAAAATTAGCCAGGTATGGTGGTGCACACCTGTAGTCCCAGCTACTCAGGAGGCTGAGGCAGGAGGATCACTTGAGCCTAGGAGTTCAAGGCTGCCGTGAGCCGTGATCGTGCCACCGTACTCCACCCTGGGTGACAGAGGAAGACTCTGTCTCTAAAAAAAAGAAAGAGAGAGAAAGGGATGGACCCAGCTTAGCAGGACAGGGCCAAGCATCTCAAGCAGTGGGTTCAAATGCACAAACAGGGAAGTGGGAATGGGCTTGGATTTGGCAAGGATCAGATAGGAAACCAGGGTGCCTGGAGTGTAGATAATAGGGGGGTGAGGGGCAGAATGAGGTTAAGGGAGAGCGTGAGAGCAGCAGATCCTGCAAGCAACGCTCGTGGCCCTGGGAGATTTTATTCCAAAAGCAGTGGGAAGCCTTTTGAAGACTATCTCGCAGTGGCACAACCTGGTCTGATTTCCTGTTGAGACCTAGTCCATTTGCCTAGAACTTCATCCCTTTAGCACTGGATTCCTGCACGCCTTCTCCAGCCCACGTGGCCCTCGTCCAGCCGTTAAACTCCAGTCCCTGTCACTAGACCCCTGCTGGCCTGAGTAGCACTTTATGCAAATTAGGCAAAAGTACCCTTTTTGAAGACCCTTTCCTGCCATTTACTGGAAAACCATCATCGTAAATATATAAGTCTACCATGGTGTCCCCCTGAGTTGGGCAGTGCACAACCTCCACAACCTTAGGTGGCAGTCCTGCATATCCCCCACAACAGACATCTCTGATACTGTTGCTTGGATTGCCCAGGGGCCCCTTCTCTTGTCATATATCCCAGAGTTGTGCTTCTGTTAGACTTTTCTGGTAGTAACTGCCATGTACAATAGTACTCTTAGGAATGTGTCCATAGACGTGTCACATCTGCTAGGATGAAGAGGAATTTTTCCTTTTATCTGCAGTTAAGTCTCAACACGAACCCTATGTCAGTGTACTAATTTGGGTTCCAGCATTTTTTATTTTATTTTATTTTATTTATTTATTGTTTTTGAGACAGAGTTTCACTCTTGTGAACCCAGGCTGTAGTGCAGTGGTGCAATTTTGACTCACTGCAACGTCCTCCTCCCAGGTTTAAGCGATTCTCCTGCCTCAGCCTCCCACGTAGCAGGGACTACAGGTGTGCGCCACCATGCCCAGCTAATTTTGTATTTTTAGTAGCGACAGGGTTTCACCTTGTTGCCCAGGCTGGTCTCGAACTCCTGACCTCAAGTGATCCACCCGCTTCACTCCTCCCAAGGTGCTGGGATTACAGGCGTGAGCCACTGTGCCCGGCCCTGGGTTGCAGCCTTCTAACATCATGGGTTGGCCTTCTTTGCTGTCTGTGTCATAACACGTGACAGTGAGAGGTAGCCCAGGGTAGCTGTTCTTCTGTCTGGGTGGACATGCCCTGACTTCCAGCTCCTTAAGAAAGCCTAGCTGTCTCTGACTCATAAAAGACCTCCAGGTTTTCCACTAGCCTTCTGGGTAGATGTTCTTTGAAAAACTGCTTCAGTCAGCTTGGGCCATGAGCAAAAATGTTCAGGAGGGCAACATTGCTTCTCAGCTCTTTCTGTTTCTCTGCTCTGAGGCCCCTTCAGAGATGAATGTGAGAGACCATTGAGGCTGGGGATATTTTTCAGGGCTCTCTGGCCCACCCCCTGGGAAGTGGCCCACTTTGGCTGTGCCCCAGTTATTCTGGTAATGAACTGTGCCCAGGTACTGCTCTAGGCGTTGTTCCCTCTCTCTGTTCTGACAACCAGGCACAAACTTGGCTCCTTGTACGCAGGGGGAAGGCAGTGGTGGAGGGGGAAGAATGAGGAGAATCAGGCCTGAGGCCCAGGTCGGCTGTCAAGGAAAATATTTCATGATTGTCAAATGGGCCAAGATTCCTTTAGCTCCAACCTGGCCTCCTCTTTTTTTGAGCACTGAAATTTCCCAAAATGGCAAATGGAAACTGAAACACTACATTAAGTAGCATTTCTGTGCAATTAAAACATATTAAAATGGCAATTAAGTTTCACAAACAGCCTTTTCTGTGTTCTCGGGTTGATTAAGCTGTTTGTGTTGTTTTTCAGGGATGGTTGTTGTAACTAAAGGCTGAGCTGTCTTTTATGGATTGGACCGTTCCCTAGGAGCCAAGGAACCCTGAATTCCAACTTTTATTCCTCTCTTGGCAATTTCACTTTATTTTCATTTCCAGCTCTTTATTATGGAAAATTTATACATATACGAAAGTAGAGAGAAAAATATAACAAACCTCCCTGCACCCAGCTTGAATGATTAACAACTCAATCTTCCCTTGTTTTTCTTGTTTGTTTGTTTTTGTTTTTGTTTTGGTTTTTTTGAGACTGAGTCTTGCTCTGTCGTCCAGACTGGAGTGCAGTGGCACCATCTTGGCTCACTGCAACCTCCACCTCCCTGGTTCCAACGATTTTCCTGCCTCAGCCTCCCGAGTAGCTGGGTTTACAGGCATGCACCACCACGCTTGGTGAATTTTTGTATTTTTAGTAGAGACAGGGTTTCACCATGTTGGCCAGGCTGGTCTCGAACTCCTGACCTCAAGTGATTTGCCCATTTCGGCCTCCCAAAGTGCTGAGACTTTGGGAGAGACAGGTGTGAGCCACTGCTCCCGGCCCCTTGGCTATTTTTTTCTTTTTAATCCTTTAAGGTATTAGTTAACTTTTCCTAGGGGAAAAAACACGTAGGAAAATTTAGTAAGAGAAATTGACATGGAAGAAAGGCTGCTGTATCCTGGGACTGTGGGTTCACTGATGACTGAGACAGATGGCACTGCCGCTCTGTAAGGTCTGGTTGGGAAAACAGATGAGTCAATTACAGGAGTTCACAGTGGAGGGCTGGGTATGGTGGCTTATGCCTGTCATCCCAGCACTTTGTGAGGCCAAGGCAGGAGGATCATTTGAGGCCAGGAGTTTGAGACAAGCCTGGGCAATACAGCAAGACTGTCTCTACAAAAACAAAATTTAAAAATTTAGCTGGGCATGGTGGCATGTACCTGTAGTCCTAGCAATTCAGGAGGCCAAAGCAGGAGGATCGCTTGAGCCCAGGAGGTCGAGGATGCAGTGAGCTATGATCATGCTACCACACTGCAGCCTGAGTGACAGAGCAAAACCCTGTCTCAAAAAACAACACCAACAACAAAAAACTGCACGATGGGGTAAGTGATATTCCTCTAAGAGGCATTATGGGAGCACATGGGGACGGACCTGAGCCCAGCTGGGAATGATCAATGATGGCATTGTGGTCTAACCTGACCCAAAGAGGTAGACGCTAACCCAGTGAAAGGTAGGAAACTGTTGAGCTCATAAACAGTGAAGGGTGGAGGGCCCTTTTTGGGGCCTGGGGTACTGCTGTCCCCAGTGCCTTCCTTGAGATGTAGGCACTGAGTCCTGATGGATCTACTATTGTAAATCTCTACCATCTGTCTTCTCTTCTCCCGCCCATCCTCATCCAGTGCCCATCTCATCATCCATCTCTTTTGGTAAAAATCTCCTAATTGGCCCCATGACCTCCGTGCGTGTCCAGCCTGTCACTGGAAATCGAGCTTATCTTTCTGAAATGTGTTCTAATCTAATGCCTTGCTCAGCCTGGCTCTGTCTCTAATGGCTTCCTTTCTCTAAAGTATACATTCGAACTTCTTGGTTTGCAGTTGCCAGAATTACTGTCTTGCTTTGCTCAGTTTCAGTTGGACAGTGAGACTTCCCTCACCAGAGCCTGATCACCTCATATGGTTTGGCTGTGTCCCCACCCACATCTCATCTTGAATTGTAGCTCCCATAATTCCCACATGTTGTGGGAGGGACCCAGTGGGAGATAAGTGAATCATGGAGGCAGTTTCTCCCATACTGTTCTCGTGATAGTGTGTAAGTCTCATGAGATCTGATGGTTTGATAAGGGGTTTCCCCTTTTGCTTGGCTTTCATTCTCTCTTGCCTCCTGCCGTGTAAGATGTGCCTTTGCTCCTCCTTTGCTTTTTGCCATGATTGTGAGGCCGCCCCAGCCATGTGGAACTGTGAGTTCATTAAACCTCTTTTTCTTTATATATTACCCAGTTTTGGGTATGTCCTTATAGCTGTGTGAGAACAGACTAATACACCACTCCATGATTGGTTCGCAAAGGATACAAAGAGACAGAAATGCCTTAGGAGCTGGGGAGAGGCTAGGGTTGGCTTTGCATTTATGGGACTACACATCTCCCTCTGCCCTGAGTCCACTGGGCTGTGCATCTGCCAGGAGATCCCTGCTAGCAGAGTGCAGCTGGAGGGGGATAGAGGGGACAGCCCTGCGTCTACACTACAAGTCTTGTACTGAAGCTTCTTAATTATGTAACAAACTACATCACCTAAGTTTCTCTCTGTCTTTCACTTTCTCCTGAGTGGGCTTCATGGTCAAGAAAGGACTTCATCAGATGTGGTGATAGTGCCTTTTGAGGTTGGGCTTCTAAGAAACACTCCCTGAGATTCTGATAAGACCCTGGATAGCACCCCCACTCCCTACTTATGGATACAGGCCCTCTTTAAATTGGCTCATCTTTTTTTAAATCTCTGTTCCTTTCCCCATGGGGAGAGGAGAGCTATCACCTTCCTCATTCAGATAATTGAGGAATTTAGTGCTTGCTCACGTAAACCAAAAAGTGTCTGAGACGCGTCTCAATCGATTTAGAGGTTTATTTTGCCAGGGGTGAGAACGCACCTGGATAAAAAGAGATAAAAATTACAGTAGGATCTGAGACCTGTGCTTTTTCTAAAGAGGGTTTTGAGGACTTCAATATTTGAAAGGGAAACAGTGGCAGGATGAGAAGGAGGAAAGAGAAAGAAAGTGAAGGTAGGTAGTGAGATAAGTAGCCACTTTCTCATGAGGCTTTCATTAGCACTCACTGGATCCACGTGTTGAAAATGAAAGGCGGGCGGGGATAGAGGAAAAGTAGATTATGCATTTATCTTGCAATCAGTCAACTGCATTTTACATAAGATAAACATACGGTAGAGGAAGAAGTCAAATATGCATTTGACTCTTGGTGGACAGAGGGATGATTTCTAGTCTTGTCTTTCTCCAGAACCTGTAAAGGTAAGCTTTTAATTTATGTTGTCAGGGTGAAGGAGGCCATTTGGGGAGATATGTAACCTTCTATCTTGCAGCTTTCTGTTTAGGAAAAAAAAGAGAGGGGGCAGTTTTTGCATTATTCACTCCCCAAGCTTAACTTTCCCCTTTGGCATAGTTACTTTGGGGTCCTGAGACTTTATTTTCCTTCCCACTCAGAATCTACCATGATTAGTAGCAGACAAAGATTAGGACTTGAGTCACACTTTTTCAGAGGAGTGGTGGAGCAGCCCTTGGTATGTGATGATGGGATCGGCAGTAGAACCCCTTAATTCCAGAGCTGGAGTGGAGAAGTTGATTGCAGTACACCTGGACATCTAAGGGGTAGAGAAAAGCACTTCTATACTTTCTCTCCTGCCTCCCGGGTAGGTTGCTGTAGCTCTTAGGGTCTACTTCAGAATGCAGGTGGGGTGTAGGTACACATCTTGTGCTCTGCAGGTCTATAGGGTTCCTTGAAGAAAATAGGAACTTGCAGGAGTGACTTGAGTGACTTGAGTGACTTGAGATCAACCCAAGGGCTGGACAGAGGTACTTTTTTTCCAGAGCAGCCCTGCCTGCCAACCTGTGCCATGGATGGTCTCCATTTCTTCCCATTCTGCCCATGCTTCCTGTCACCTGGAGCAGCATCGCTGCTCTAACTCAAGATTCCTACTTCCAAGAGAACTATTTTTATCCTTTGTGGCTGAACTTCCTGTGTTTTACCTACCAAGAAAACAATTACAGCCTCCCAGGGTCATGCTTGGTTTCTCTGCACTCAGAGCACACAGCACCCTCAGTGGAATCTCCTGAGCCACCTGGGATAAATGTCATACTGGCCAACATTTATATTGTATTTCTTGTTGTCATTGCTCAGAGCTTGAAGTCACCCCAGAGGCTCCTTTACAGTAATGTAGGGATGTCAAAGTTCTTATGTCTTAGCTCAAGCGACCATAACAAAAATACCATGGACTAGGCAGCTTAAACAACAGACATTTATTTCTCGCAGTTCTGAAGCTGGGACGTTCAAGGTCAGGGCATCAGCATGGTCAGTTTCTGATGGGGGCTCTCTTCCTGGTTTGCAGACAGCCACCTTCTGGCTGTGTCCTCACATGGTGGGAAGAGAGAGGGCTCCAATCTTTTCTTCTTATAGGATACTAATTTCATCATGGGGGCTCCACTCACATCACCACTTTGAAACCTAATCACCTCCCAAAGTCCTGACCTGCTACTACCATTATACTGGGGGGTAGCACTTCAATATAGGAATTTTGGAGCACACAAGCAATCACTCCGTAACATCCTTGGGAGAGGACCAGTGTTTCCCCTGCTGTTTTAGCCCACCTTACCTTGATTTTACTGTGTAGCTTTTTATATATATATATAGGAATGACTGAACTTTGGAGTGTCTTTGTAGCCAGCATTTTTTGAATTTAATTTTCAGTCATATTGGTGGTTGCTTTTCTTACTAGATTAGACATCACTGCTATATAAGACTTCAAGAGGGATATAGGATAATGGAGTTCAAGCATTTAATAAAAAATATTCACTGACTGTCAACTCCTTGCCCCAGGGGCTGTTCTAGGTTTAGAGAAATTGGTGGTGATCAATACAGGGAATAACCTTTTTTCCATGGCATTTACACACTACAGTAGGGAGACAGACATGGAAGCATCTCATTCCCAAGTAAACAAAAACAGAAAACCTGAGCCTGTGATGTAAATTATGCAGAAAGTTGGATATGGTGTCATAAGTGTGACACATGGGGACCACTGCAGGTGCGAATGACAGGAACGATGAGCTGTGGGGAACAGGTTTGGGTGACGAATTCTTATCTCAGAGGGAGCAGCTCATGAAAGGCCCCTGGGGGAGACAGCATGTGTCCCTGGTCTGGAAACTAGATGCCATCCAGGGAGACTGGAGCCAGTGAGAGGAGAAGAGAAAGAGGACAGGGCCAGGGCATGCATTCCTTCCTTGCCAGGACGTGGAAGCAGCATCTTATTCTTAGCTCAAGGGAGAAGCCTTTAGAGGGTTTTAAGCAGGGGCGTGACATGATCTGATCTAATTTATAAAAATAGAAATACCGTGTGAGAATGCTCATCAGTAATTTCTACCTCAGGCGTCTTCTTTCTTATTTTCTACTGGGTCTGTACATTTCCTGTTTCCCTTGGTTTCTAAAGAAGACAATTACCTTCATATCATCATTTCTACTTGTTCTTTCCTTTGGGATCCAAGATCTAATCTGGAAATTGTTTTCCCCAAGGAACTCTGGATGGCTGATGTACCATCACTTCAAGCCATCAGTATGTGCCGTGCTTTGACTGTGGTGTTTCTCAGAGTCCTGGATAAACTGTGCTATTTAACTAGGATACCATTAATCATGCGAGAGACACAAGTCCAGCAGCAGTTAGTAAAATCAGTATGGCTTGAGATTGTGAGTTCCAAAATGTCTCCTCACTTAGTGAGTCACTAGGAAACTTCAGAATAGCCATATAGATATTAAAGCAGCTTTCTCTAAACAGGATTTGGATATACTCCCACATTTCTCCTTGGGCGGAGGGAGAAAGGATAGATGTTCTGAACAACACATATTTTTAAAAACCCACTGCCAGGCAAGATTAAAACCTTTGCCTGGAAGGGAGTCGGAAGAAACTCTGGGTTCCAGTAAATAGTCTCATGCCTATTTTTCCCAGTCTCTTGCTTGGATTAGGTAAAGGATTTAATCAAAAGAATGGGCAATTAATTTCTCCCTTCTCACATTCATTCGTTTTGTAACCACACATTCTGCCAGCTGTCCTGGAAGGCAGTGAGAGGTGAAAGACATCATTTCTTCCTTCCAGAAAGCCACAGGATTCGTCAGTGTCATGGCTGAGGATTATTTAGGCATCTTTCTGTTTTCCAAGTTAATGTGTTACCCTCAAGCTTGGGCGGTTTCAGGGCGGAAAAGAACAGGTGAGACCAGGTGCAAGTCCAGCTAGCTCAGGGACTGTGACAAGGAGAGAAGTGTGATCTGGAACTGGGCTCAGCAGTGTTCCAAGTAGGCTGTGTAACTACCAGATAAACGCAGGGATGCAGGATTTGAGAGGGGTGGGGAGGAGAGAGAGAGAGCAGAAAGGAGTGGGGTCCATTATCTTGTAGAAGTCAGCAGCAATATTCATTAATTTATCCAGTCATTCATTTATCAAACACTTACTTCTATCAAACTGTAATCTCTCTTCAGTCCTTTCATCTACACCACAAGTGTCATTTCCTTTGCCTTACTAGTTACTAAATTCTGTGTGTCTGTCACTTCCACCAGTCTCTGAGCTCTATTGAATTTTTCCTCTAGAATTTTTTTTTGTTTTGTTTTTTGAGACGCAGTCTTGTTCTGTTGCCCAGGCTGGAGTGTGGTGGCATGATCTCCGCTCACTGCAACCTCCACCTCCCAGGTTCAAGCGATTCTCGTGCCTCAGCCTCCCAAGTAGCTGGGACTACAGGTGCGCACCACCCTGCCCAGCTAATTTTTGTGTTTTTAGTAGAGACAGGGTTTTACCATATTGGCCAGGCTGGTCTCAAACTCCTGACCTCAGATGACCTGCCTGCCTCAGCCTCCCAAAGTGCTGGGATTGCAGGTGTGAGCCACCATGCCCAGGTTAGAATTTTAAGTTAGAATCTTGCCCTCCCTTTTTGTGTCCAGTCTGTATTGCACCTAGAAGGCATTCAGTCCATTATTGTTTTAATAATTGTGATCGTTAGTGTAGCTGTTCAATAAATTGAATGAATGAAGTTAATTCAGGATATATGAAAATATCTCCAATAAAATAATAAAAGAAAGAAGGTCTAAAGATGGTTCAGCATGATATATTAAAATCTTGCAGAAAAACCATTATACTGATTACTTACTATGTGCTGAGCTTCATAGAGGCTCTGAGAAACCAGCAAGAGGCAGTCCCAGCCCTCAAAGAGCTCAGTCTATGAGGGAGACCTCCATACAGATAGGTGATTGTAACATAGTGGGTTAGAATAGCCCAGCGTGTGCACAGGGTCTCACGGGGGTCTAGAGTTGGAGACTTCTGATCTTTCATGGGCTTTCCAAGGATGCCTCCTATATAAAACGTGCTAGAATTCTATGTTAAAAAGGTGGGCTCATGCCTGTAATTCCAGCACTTTAAGAGGCCGAGGTGAGCGGATCACCTGAGGTCAGGAGTTTGAGACTAGCCTGGCCAACATGGTGAAACCCTGTCTCTACTGAAAACACAAAATTAGCTGGGTGTGGTGGTGCAGACCTGTAATCCCAGCTACTCGGGAGGTGGAGGCAGGCGAATCGCTTGAACCCAGGAGGCAGAGGTTGTAGTGAGCTGAGATCGCGCCACTGCACTCCAGCCTGGGCGAGAGTGAGACTTGTCAATAAAACAAAAGAGAGAGAGAGAGAGGAGAGAGAGAGAGAGAGAGAGAGAGAAGGAGAGAAGAGAAAGAGAGGAAAGACAGAAGGAAAGAAAAGAAAGAAAGGAAAAGAAAGGAAAAAGAAGGTGGAATGAGACCAGCATGGGCAGGCAAAGGAGGTAGGAAGCTGCATGGTGTATGTGGAGGCTGGAAAACATACTTGCTTGGATGATGGGAAAGGCAGTAGATGGAGGGGCCACGCTGCCTGGCCCTGGAATCCTGGCGAACTCTTTATTCTCCATCAGTGTGGTCCTTGGAAAGATTACTAGGCTTGAGGTGGGAGGGCAGGTGGGTTTAGGAGGTGGGAGCAAGCATATGGCAGGAGGGGATGGGGCCACGGGATGCATAGACCCAGCAAAAGCAGTGTCAGGAAGAGAGACTAGGAGAAGAGGAACACGAGTAACTAGGGGCTAAACTTGGCTTGAGTTTTTTTGAGTGGCAGACGATGTCACTCCTTTCTGATTCACCTGCAGTAGAATCTGATAAGGGGTCAGTTTAGTCTTCAGACACTGTCAGAAGTGCAAAGCTGATCTCCAGGTAGGCGAGGGAGGAGAATGAAAGCTGCCCATGGAAGATGGCTGAGGGTCCTGGGAGCCACAGAAAATTCTAGATGTGTGTGCCATGCATTTTCATTGAATAAGTGTATGCACATGCACGTATGTGTGGTATTGGATGCTGCAATTCCAGCTTGTCATGCACACTTCTTTGTAGCTCAGAAGGGCTAAGGCATGGATGCTCACATAGATCCCATATCTTATTTTTTTTTCCCCCAAATCAGGTTCTAGGGCTGTGTGCTGGTGAGTTAGGCCAAGACTAGGCTTAGAATATCTGTCCACAGGTGGACAGAGCAGCCAGGTCTGCCCAATATAAAGGCCACCTTCCCTTTGACCACCTCCTTTCCCAGCAGGAAGAGGCCCTTTCCTTCATCTGCCATTCATGTTCATCTGTCCTGGACCACAAAAGATTTGCAGAACCTGCCTGGAGACACATCTTTGTATTAACTATTGCTATTCACACCTTCTCTGTGGAAGGGCTTGGAGCCCCCTTGTGCTGACATGGCAGGCTTTCTGCCTCCCGCGGGTAAGGACTGCAGTGAAATCAGATCACTGTGGCTGAACGCAGTTCTGAGCCAGCCGTCAACTTACATTTCTCAGGTCTGTTTTTGCTTCCTGGCCTTCTCAGGCCCAGGCCCTGAGCCCAGTGGGTTTCACCATGCTGGGTTGCTCAGAAAAAATGGTTTCTTCCTGACGCTTTTGGTGGCAGATTGAATATCATCAATCATGCCGCAAGAAGGAAACCCAGATTCCCAGCTGATGGCATTGTTGTGTTTATGACACATCTGAAACAGTAACAGATGGTCTGTATTAAAAGTGTAACTGTTGAGTGAGTGCTTTCATAATCATAGAGATTATTTTTTATTCCCCTAAAGTTTTGTTTCTAGGAGTCACAGAACATTAGATCATAAGGGCCCCTGGAAAGCTTCTTATCCAAATGTCTCATTTTTACAAACAAACAAACAAAAAAAATCAAAGTACAGTGAGATTAAGGGATTTGCCAAGGTCATTGAGGTAATTAGTGATGAGGCCAAGAACAAAACCCAGGCCCCTGACGTTCCGTCTAATGCTCTTTGTGGAATACTGTGGAGCCTGCGGATCCAGACTTTGTCTTCTCTTGGAGAAGAAAGCAGACCATGCTGCAAACACACAGGGTTTCTGTGAGTTCCTTGGCATGGTGTAAATGTTGGATGCAGAGAGTCCTCAAACCCTCTTGAGCATGGTTGGCCCTTCCTGAGAAAATGCAGGAAATGGAGGTTTTTATTCTCAGGGCTTCTGTTGGTGCGGACAGACTGTATTACTCCATTTGAATGCTGCTGATAAAGACATACTGGAGACTAGGCAATTTACAAAAGAAAGAGGTTTGATCGGACTTACAGTTCCACGTGGCTGGGGAAGCCTCACAATCATGGTGGAAGGCAAGGAGGAGCAAGTCATGTTGTACATGGATGGCAACAGGCAAAGAGAGAATGAATGCCAAGCGAAACAGGTTTCCCCTTATCAAACCATCAGATCTTGTGAGACTTATTCGCTACCATGAAAACAGTACAGGAAAGACCCTCCCCCATAATTCAGTCATCTCCCACTGGGTCCCTCCCACAACATGTGGGAATTATGGGAGCTACAAGATGAGATTTGGGTGGGGACATAGAGCCAAACCACATCACAGACCACATCCACCAGCCCTGCAATGCAAGGCTTGGTTTTCAGGCCAGTGAGGTGGCAGCAGAGACTGGATCTCTTCTCTGATGGGATCTATTTTCACCTGGGCTCATTTCTTGATTCACCTGGGGATGTTTGGATCAGTAGGAATAAACCATCTAAGCCAGTGGTTCTCAAAATATGCTTCCTGAACCACAGCAGAAGCATCCCCTGGGAACTTCTTAGAAATGCAGATGCTTAGTTGGGTGTAGGAGCTCATGCCTACCATCCCAGGACGTTGAGAGGTGGAGACAGGAGGATCACTAGAGCCCGGGAGTTCAAGACCATCCTGGGCAATACAGTGAGACCTCGTCTTTATGGCAAATAAAAAGTTAATACTTAGCCAAACTGGTGGCACACACCCGTAGTCCCACACAATTCTGTGAACATTCTAAAAGCCATTACATTTTACATTTTAGGAGCCAGGTGCAGTGGCTCATACCTGTAATCCCAACATTTTGGGAGGCCAAGGTGGGAGGATCCGTTGAGGCCGAGAGTTTGAGACCAGCCTGGGCAATATAGCAAGACACCATCTCTACAAAATAATTTTGAAAAATTTAGCCAGGCATGGTGGCACACACCTGTAGCCCCAGCTACTCAGAAAGCTGAGGTGGGAGGATTGCTTGAACCCAGGAGGCAGAGGCTGTGGTGAGCCGAGACTGTGCCAATGCACTCCAGCGTGGGCAACAGAGCAAGACCCTGTCTCAAAAAAGGAAATGAAAAGAAAAAGAAATGCAGATTCTTGGCCAGGCACAGTGAGTGGCTCTGCCTGCAATCCCAGCCGTTTGGGAGGCTGAGGCTGGCAGATAACTTGAGGCCAGGAGTTTGAGATTGGCCTGGACACCATAACAAGACCATGTCTCCACAAAAACTTTAAAAATTAGTGGGGTATGGTGGCCCCTGCTATTTAGGAAGCTGAAGGAGGAGGATCTCTTGAACTCAGGAGTTCAAGGCTGCAGTGAGCTATGATTGTGCTGCTGCACTCCAGCCTTGGCAACAGAGCAAGAGCCTGTCTCAAAAATAAACAAATAAATAAATAATAAAGAAAAGAAAGAAATACACATCCTCAGCCCCCAGATTAAGAAACTCTGGGCTGGGCGCTGTGGCTCATGCCTGTAATCCCAGCACTTTAGAAGGCCGAGGTGGACACATCACGAGGTCAGGAGATCGAGACCATCCTGGCCAACATGGTGAAACCCTGTCTTTACTAAAAATTCAAAAACTAGCTGAATGTGGTGGCACAATCCTGTAATTCCAGCTACTCAGGAGACTGAGATAGGAGAATCGCTTGAACCCGGGAGTCGGAGGTTGCAGTGAGCTGAGATCACACCACTGCGCTTCAGCCTGGCCACAGAGCGAGACTCCGTCTCAAAGAAAAAAGAAAGAAACTCTGGAAGTAAGGCCAAGTTGTTTAATAGTTTTAGTTCTATTACTATTAACTAAACTTAATAGTTTAAGTTCTATTACTTTTTTGTGTGCCTGTTTTCCCAAGTTCCCCAGTTGGTTCTGATGCTACTCAAGTTGGAAAACCAGTGATCTAAACTGTCCCCAGTACATCGGACTCTGACAAAACTCTACCCAAAGCCTACACATGACCTCGGTCTTAAACTGGTTGAATAGATGGCCACGGTATGCCAGAAGCATTCCTTAAAACATTTGGAAATTGTCCTTGAAGAAGGATGTTCAAGAAAGTGAAGTCACTGTTCTTGAGAGTATAACTTTTCTGTGCTAGTTTTAGAAAAAGTGGTGAGAATGACTTACTGTAGGTCTCTGATTTTTATAGGTGTAGCAAGCGCTGAATTTCATCTTCCTGAAATTAACATGGCCTTATTTTCTTGGTGTTTGCTTTTGCCCATCTTTTTAACCTTTTGGTGTCATTTTGATTTGAGTGTGTTGCTTGTAAGAAGTATGTGGATGGATTTTGTTTTTAAACTCAGTTTTAGAGTCTTTACATTGTATGTAGTGCCAGAAGCCTGAACTGTGTTCATTGTCAGAGCTAATACCACTGTCCTCATCTCCTGTCCTAGTTTATATCTCTTATTTGCATACTTCCTTGCCCCTTGTTTTCTTTTTCTCTGATACATGTTTTATTGATTTTTATCTTCTCTGGTGATTTGGAAAAGATACACTTTATTAGGTGCAAAAGTGACTGTGGCTTTTACTATTAAAAGTCATGGCAAAACTGCAATTACTTTTGCACAAACTTAATAGTTTTAGTTCTGCTACTTTTGTGTTTGTGTGGTTGGTTTGTTTGTTTGTTTGTTTGTTTTTGAGATAGAGTCTTGCTTTGTCTCCCAGGCTGGAGAGTGCACTGGTGTGATCTCTGCTCACTATAGCCTCCGCCTCCTGCGTTCAAGTGATTCTTCTGCCTCAGCCTCCCGAATAGCTGGAACTATGGGCTGTACAGGCCCACCACCATGCCCGGCTAATTTTTTTCTTTTTGCATTTTTAGTAGAGACAGGGTTTCCCCATGTTAGCCAAGATGGTCTCCATCTCCTGAGCTCATGACCCGCCCACCTCAGCCTCCCAAAGTACTGGGATTGCCAGTGTGAGCCACCACGCCCAGCCAACTGTTCTTGTAATGAATAAGTCTCATGAGATCTGATGGTTTTATGAGGGGTTTCCCCTTTCATTTAGTTCTCATTCTCTCTTTTGTCTGCCACCATGTAAGATGTGCCTTTTGCCTTCTGCCATGATCATTAGGTCTCCCCAGTCATGTGCAGCTGTGAGTCCATTAAACATCTTTTTTTTTTTTTATTAAATTACTAAAATTATCCAGTCTTGAGTATGTCTGTCTGTCTTTCTTTCTTTCTTTCTTTCTTTCTTTCTTTCTTTCTTTCTCTTTCTTTCTTTCTTTCTTCTTTCTTTCTTTCTTTCTTTCTCTCTCTCTCTCTCTCTCTTTCTTTCTTTCTTTCTTTGTTTTTCTTTTCTTTCTTTCTTTCTCTTTCTTTCTGATGGTGTCTTGCTCTATTACCCAGACTGGAGTGCAGTGGCATAATCTTGGTTCACTGCAGCCTCCACCTTCCAGGTTCAAGTGATTCTCCTGCCTCAGCCTCCTGACTGCTTGGGACTACAGGTGTGCACCACCACACCCACTTAATTTTTGTATTTTTAGTAGAGACAGGATTTTGCCATGTTGGCCAGGCTGGTCTTGAACTCCTGACCTCAAGTGATCCACCTTCCTCAGCCTCCCAAAGTGCTGAGATTACAGGTGCCAGCCACCACACCCAGCCTCGAGTACGTCATTATCAGCAGTGAAAACAGACTGATGCACATACCTATAATTATTATTAGACTTAACTGCTTAGAGGTTTTTAGTGCCAGCCACAAGTTCTTTTAGTCAAAAATGTTCTCACTTATCCTTCTTAATTTTCATTCTTGGTAGGATGTTAGACTTTTTTCCTGGAAGAGAGTTGATGTGACTGCCGCTTACGCACAGGACCAGGAATAGTAACAGTACCTAGGCTATTTCCATTTCCTTTGCTCTGTCAAAAACCAATTTCTTTTCCAGAATCCACAGCCAATTCCTCACAGAGTGGTTGAGCCTAGTCGCAAAATCAGACAAGACTTCTCATACTGAAATGCAAAATATATTCTTTTGCAAAACAGCACCGTCCCATGCTCTCTGCATTTCCAGACACCAGTCTGTTTCTATGACTCTACTGACATGGTTACATGGAATTTTTTTTTTTTTTTTTTGAGACAGAGTCTTACTCTGTCGCTCAGGCTGCAGTGCAGTGACACAATCTTGGCGTGCTTCAATCTCTGCCTCCTGGGTTCAAGCAATTCTCCTGTCTTAGCCTCCCAAGTAGCTGGAATTACACACCTGACTGATTTTTGTATTTTTAGTAGAGACAGGGTTTCACCATGTTAGCCAGTCTAGTCTTGAACTCCTATGTGATCCACCTGCCTTGGCCTCCTGAAGTGTTGGGATTACAGACGTGAGCCACTGCACCTGGCCAGTTACATGTGATTTAAATCCCCTCCCTGACTGCCAGTGCCCAGATACAGCCTCAGCCCCTCTCAGTGCCAACTCCTCCAGGAAGTCCACTTTCATTTCTATGGAGCTGTAATCTCTCCACAGTCCATTCGTCTGCATCACAACTATCATTTCCTTTGCCTTACTAGTTACTAAATTCTGTATCTCTATCACTTTTACTGGAATCTGAGCTCTCTTGGGTTCTTTTTTAGAATTTTAAGTTAGAATCTTGTCCTCTCTCTGTGTCCAGTCTGTATTCCATCTAGTAGGCATTCAGTGTATTTTTGTTTTAATAATTGTGATTTTGGTGTAGCTATTCAATAAAATGAATGAAGTTACTTCAGGATATATGAAAACATCACCCATGAAATAATGAAAGAGAAAGTTCTACAGATAGTTCAGCATGATACATAAAAATCATGTAGAAAAACCATTGTATACTGGCCATTAGGCAATACAAATTCATAGAAGAGAAAAATGAGGACAAAGTCATTGCATAACGCTGCTATTTAAATGTGAAGAACGCAGTTTTCCCCCGATTATGTGAGATCAGTCCTCTGAGAATGTCATTAAGGTTTCTGATATGTAATTGAAAGGAGCCCTGAGCCTAGAGATTCCAAGTCCTGAACTGCATTTCTCCTCATTTCTGGCCTGATTATCATCCTATCCTCTGAAGGCTGGCACGGAAGGCTCACTTTACTCTCGACTTCAAGACTTGTGTAAACTTTTAACTGTCTTTTCTCACTGTGCTCATTTCAGAGTTGGTTTGTTAATAAATATTTGCCATCTGTAGCAAATCTTAAAATGTACCAAAATCTTAAAATGTCTGCAGTAAAAAGCAAGACAAGAAACTTGGCAGTTCCTAAGAAGAGACCTTTGTTTTATACTTAAATACTGGCACGTGTGTGTATGCACACGCATGCATGCATGTACACACCCACATAGCACACACACATATACACACCATCCACACACTGCATTCTGTCATACACACATACCCTGCACACTTGCACTCGCTTCACTACAATCCTTCCGTATTTATCTATCTTTTCTCTACTTTGGAAATATAACTTGCACCAAGGTTTTTTTTTAACCAAAATTCCCTCCGGTTTTGGCCAAGTTATCAAGGCTGTTGTGTCAACCCAAAGGGTCTCGACAAGCAAGCTACAAAATAGCTTGAAAATTAGCCATTCCAGGACAGGGAGCTTGCACTTTGCAATCTGTGGTCCAGAATTATCGAACACCTTTGGGTTTTGTTGTTGCGCTTTTTGATATCATCTTCTTTTGTTACTATCTAAAAAGCAGATAAAATGGGCTGGGAATTCCCTTGTTTTCACATCAGTTTTCTTGGCTAGAAGGCTTTTAGACCAACATAGCACACCTGCATCTCTGACTGTATGTTCCAGTGTGGTGGTCTGTGGGCTGCTCCCATCTGGGAGTCTGCCGTTAGATACGGCCAGGGCTCCAATTTTGTCTCACATCACCAACAGCAAAATTGAGATGACTACATTTGCTCCACTATGTGGCATAACCAGTGACCCCAAATCATGGTGGCTTCCCCAGCATAAGGTCATGGTTGCCTATGTTCTATGTCATCTACAGGCTACAGACAACATCTTGAGGCGGTAGGCTGTCTGCTCCATGTGTCTTCTCATCCTGGGACCCAAGCCAAAGAGTAGTACCTGTGGGGTCCATGCTGAGGTCTTAGGGAAAGGGCAGGAGTAATTAGAGCCAAACCACAAAAGTGTGCTTGAAGATCTTGTTTGAATGTGGTCTACATCACATTCATCATATCCAGTTGGCCCGTGAAAGTTACATGACCAAAATGTGTGCACCAAAATCTCAGAAATTCACCGCTAAAAGAACTTATCCATGTAACTACAAACCATTTCTCAAAAATGATTGAAATAAAATAAAAACAGAGTAAGCTTAGAGAGAAGATAAATAAAACATTTTACAGTGGTTAAAAAAATTTTTTAAAAGTTGATCAGGTGTGGTGGCTCATGTCTGTAATCCCAGCACTTTGGGAGGCTGAGGTGGGAAGATCACCTGAGGCCAGGAGTCGGAGACCCTCCTGGTCAACATGGTGAAAGGCTGTCTCTACTAAAAATACAAACATTAGCCAGGCAGGGTGGTGAGTGCCTGTAGACCCAGCTACTCAGGAGGCTGAATTGGGAGAATCACTTGAACCCAGGAGGCAGAGGTTGCAGTGAGCTGAGATCACGCCACTGCACTCCAGCCTGGGTGACAGAGCAAGACTCTGTCTCAATTAAAACTAAATGAATGAATAAATAAATAAATAATAAAAAAATTACATTACCAAGCTGAAGGTCAGTAGGGTAGGAAATTACCCAGGAAAGCAAGGTCGCAACAGGAAGGAGATGAATAATTGTGTTTAATTAATACCATCTCTCTCTGTTTACAACTCCAGTATCTTCAGGGTTTGAGGGGGAGCAGGTAGAAATTCTAGTGAAATTAGGTACCTTCCACACACAGTAAGGAAGAAAGTTTGGCCCGATGGGTGTATGGATAAATTCATAATCACCTATTTGTAAAAAAAGTTGAAGAGACTTATTGTAAAATCACAGATTTAAACCATGTGACATGATTAAATGTACAATAAAACGCAGAGTTATTTATAAAGTAGATATATAAAACTTCAGCCATGGAAACGACCCACCTAGGAGTCCCAGTAGAGGAAGATGGGATACCAAGCTTCCATTTGGTGGCAGTGAAATGTGTACAGACGTATCAAGAGAGACAACTTTTCCCAGCTCTGAGCTTCAAGTAACGTTCATTATTTGTTTCTTTGCATAAAGGGATTGATACTTTCAGTAGCAGATGACGCATGCGGCATGCCACATGAACTCCTCTGTAAGAGAAGGTTGAGTATGTACTGTTACCGCACAACTAGGTAATTAATAACCTGTGAATTTCAGTTATGTTTACTTCAGCATTTGCGAAGCTAATTGCTCAATCAAGAATTCATTGTTACAAAAGAGTTGTTTAAGTTTGACTCCTGGGCTTTTCTAGGGAAAGCTTTTGAAGTCTAAATACCTAGAAAATGTAAACATACTTTTGTTTAAAAATAGAGCTTAATTATGATAATCAAGATGGAAGCATTTAATGAAGCAGTGGGCTTTATGATTAGAAAGGTAAACAAGAACACATAATTAGTTAGTTGATTACTTTTCCATTTTAACTAAGGCAGCATTTGGCTACTCATCATTTTTACTACTTCCGTGGTCAACTGTTGCCTGGTGGACAGAGTTCTGAACCCAAGGGATAAGTCCTGGGTCCCTGCTGTCCCTCTAGCACAGTTCATATGCTCCTAAGTATCTGGATTGACGGAGGTTTCGTTTTGAGTTGGGTTTATGTCTAACCTTTTTGATTTCTATTTTGCTGGTTAATTGTGAATTCATAGTATTCGTGTATGTCTATGCAACACAACAACACACACACAACGCGCACACACACACACATTTACTTCTAAAGACTTTTAAAGGAGTAATGTTAGGAGATAAGTACTCATCTTCTATCTCAGTTATTCTTTTTTTTTTTTTTTTTTTTTTTGAGATGAAGTCTCGCTCTGTTGCCCAGGCTGGAGTGCAGTGGTGTGATTTGGCTAACTGCAAGCTCCGCCTCCCAGGTTTGTGCCATTCTCCTGCCTCAGCCTCCCGAGTAGCTGGGACTACAGGCGCCCGCCACCACACCCGGCTAATTTTTTATATTTTTAGTAGAGACGGGGTTTCACCGTGTTAGCCAGGATGGTCTCAATCTCCTGACCTTGTGATCCGCCCACCTCGGCCCTCCAACTATCTCAGTTATTCTTAACATGTAGTCTAGGAACACCTACATCAGAAACCTGGGAGGGACTGATTGTCAATACCGATTGTACAAACCTTCTAAATCAGTGTCTTTTGGATAGGTACAAGAATTTTATTTTTAACAAGCTCTCCAGTTAATTTTTAACACACAATGATCTAGGCCAGCATTGTCCAATAGAACTTCCTGTGATGATGGAAACACTTCATATAGGCATTGTCCAATGTGGTAGATACATGTGGCTGCATGAACACTTGAAATATAGCCAGCACAACTCACTGAATCTTTATTTTATTTTTAATTACTTTATATCAAAATGTATTTTTATTAAAATATTTTTAAACCATTTTATTGTGGTATAATTGATGTATAAAAAGCAATACATGTATGCAAATTGATGGGCTTGAAGACAAGTGTATACTCACAAAACTAACACTGCCATCAGTGCTATAAACCTATCACCTCCATTATGCGTCAATTAAAAATAATAGTAAAAGTAAAAACAAAAGTATTTACCTGCTCCAAAAGTTTTCTCCATCCTCTTTTATTATTATCATTGTTATTATTATTATTATTATTTTGTGATGAGAACACTTAACATAAGATCTACCCCCTTAGCAAATATCCAATTATACGTACAATATTATGAACTATAGGCGCTATGTCGTAGCCAGTGCCTACCATATTGGATAGTGCCGAGCTAGACGATAATTCAGCAGCAGTTGCACACATAATAGTAATAGTAACAATAGTGAATACTTGTACGTGACTTGGCTCAGGCTTTTTAAACTTACTATGTGCCAGACACTATTCTAAGTACTTCCCAGATATGAACTCATTTACATCTCACAAACTTTTAGGATAAGACTTTTTTTTTTTTGAGACAGGGGTCTTGCTATGTTGACCACTGTATTGCCCAGACTCACAGCAGCCTCAACCTCCCAGGCTCAAGCGATCCTCCCACCTCAGCCTCCCAAGTAGCTGGGACTACAGGCATGCACCACCATGTCTGGTTTAAGAAATTTCTTAAAGATAGTAAATCAGCGGGGTCCGATCAGGAAGACAGAAGCCAAGCTCGGCATTTCAAACAGAGGAGAATGCATATAGGATATTGATTGTTTACACTGGCGTTGAAAGGCTGAAAGAGAAAAGGGAATACTGAGGTAACCCAGATCAATAATGTAGGAAGCAGCTGCCAATCCCTAGGGCTGGGGAACTGAGGGAACAGAAGGAAGTTGAACACAGGTGGGACCTGGACCACCAAGGGGTGTTAATGGCAAATGCTCAGTGCACGGGGAAGCCAGTGTGGTTGGTGCCAGGAACTTCATGAGTTCCCAAGTACTGGGAGCACCAGAAGCTGGAGATTAGAGTCCTCATCTTCCTTCACCTCTTGAGAGATGCACACTTGCGCTGAACATGGGAAACAAGCCCCGTTTCCTTCTCCTGACTTTGAGCCTCCTGCTTGTGCCTCCCATTGGCGGAATCTAATTTTATGGCACACAACACCTGCATAGCTCAATCTAATCAGAAGCTAATCACAAATCTAATCAGAATATAATCAGGCAGAAGGGTCTGGAAAATGTTGTTTGGGGACTTCTTGCCCCAGTATCATAGTTCAAAGTATAGAAAGATGGGCTCGGAGGTGAGAAGAAGAGACAGATCACTTGCACGGAATTTTTTGATAAGCACTTTGTTTAAAGTACCGTATGTCTAAATGTATTAATGATATCATCACTTTCTGGGCTAAATAGCATATGTCAGGCAGGTCTTAAGGAGATGACATGGATGTAAACGACCAAATCTTGATTGTCAGTTGCTGCAGTCACCCCAGCTAGATTCTATGCATAGGTATGCATGCGTATGGGGACTTCCTCCCTACTTTGCTAACTGGTCTCTTTCCTCCCATGCTGTGAGGAGGTCCCATACAGTTGGCTTGAAGCACTGGAGGCCACACTACGGCACCTGCCTCTTGCCTTTTCTCTGAGTTCACTCCCATCTGCAGACCTCCAGCTCCTTCTACTCCCATGTGGGGAGGAACAAAGGAATAAAAATATAGATGCTAGAGAAGTTATCTCTTGCTGCTCCTGTTTACAATTTCTGAGCTTCTCCCAGTAAAAGCCCCATTGCCTTCATAGGACCCCTCCATTTCTCCTCATTTTGGTGTGGATTATACAAAACTCTTCATTTTTGGAGATGGACTGGGGAAAGTATGTGCCCCACCTTCACCCACAAACCCTGCATGAGGTCGGAGAGGAATAAATGCTCATGTTTCTCTTTGACTAAACACTCAGACCAAGAAATTCAGAAACATATTTCTTCATAAAACTGCCAATTATCTGAGAGAATTGATCTTCATCACATGGCTTAAAAGTCCTCCCATGGAGGAGAAGCTTAGAACTTGAGACAGGAACCAACACAAGTTAGTAATATGGTGACTAGCTTGTGCATTTGTTAAACTATAAGGGAACAAAAATATGTTCATTTTCCCTGCCAGAATCCATAAAATAAACGTGACGTATAATAAATTAGGAAGTGAATCAGAGAAGACCACGAGATGATGTATTCTTGCATCTTTCAGTCGATAACAACCAAAACATTTCCTAAATTTCCGGTTTCTGTAGCAAATAATTTCAGAGCTAAAATCTTTCCTTGAGATTTCAGGAAGTAATTCTCTTTCCCTTGCATTGCAATATCTTTCCACAAACTCTCATCCTCAGGAGAGATGCTGAGCAACATAGTTGATTATCTGAGGCTTGAGTTGCTGGCGAGAGCCTGTTTTCCACTTTAACAGCTGGGGGCCAGAACAGTATGCTCAAGTATGCTCCTGGAAGCTTCCTTCATGGAATAAGGCAGCATTATCTCTGTACCCCATTCCCAAAGGTCTCTAAGGTGCTGTAGGTTTGCTTTGCATGCTTGTTTTGTTTTGGGTTTCTTTGCATGTGCTGCTCAATACCTAGAGGTTTGGCCTAGGTCTGGTTGCTCTCAGAAAGCCAGTCACTGAAACAATAAGTATTGCCAGGGAAGACAGTTGTAACACAGGTGATGTCACCTGGGAGATGGGAGACTGGTCTCAAATCCATCTCCCTAACCAGCTAAAGTCAGGGGTTTACATAGTGAACAATAAGAGAGGGGTACAGGAAGAGGAGCTGGTCAACAGTCAGCAGGTGGTCAGATGAGGGGTCTGGTGTCTCTTTTAACCATGTGTGGCAAAACAGGAATTCAGAGTAAGGAAGAGGAATTGATTAACAGGCAGTTGTCCAGATGTGGTAATCTGGTACGTTTCAATTGCCTGATACCATCTGGGAGGGCTGATTTGGTTTTCTGAGAAAGGAACTCAGATAAAACAAATGTAAGGTGTTCATCTGTTCTCACGCTGCTAATAAAGACATACCCAAGACTGGGTAATTTATGAAGGAAAGAAGCTTAATTGACCCACAGTTCAGCATGACTGGGGAGGCCTCAGGAAACTTACAATCATGGCAGAAGGAGAAGCAAATGTGTCCTTCTTTTACATGGGGGTGGCAAGGAGAAGTGTAAAGCAAAGGAAAAGCCCCTTATAAAACCATCAGATCGGCCGGGCACGGTGGCTCATGCCTGTAATCCCAGCACTTTGGTAGGCTGAGGCGGGGGCATCATGAGGTCAGGAGATCGAGACCATCCTGCCTAACACAGTGAAGCCCTATCTCTACTAAAAATACAAAAAATTAGCCAGGCGTAGTGGTGGGCACCTGTATTCCCAGCTACTCGGGAGGCTGAGGCAGGAGAATGGCGTGAACACGAGAGACGGAGCTTGCAGTGAGCCGAGATCACACCACTGCACTCCAGCCTGGGCCTTAGAGCGAGACTCCATCTAAAAAAAGAAAAAAAAAAGACATCAGATCTCGTGAGAACTCACTATCGCGAGAACAGCATGGAGGTAACCGCCCCCATAATTTAATTACCTCCCACTCAGTCCCTCCCACGACACGTGGGGATATGACAACCACAGTTCAATATGAGGTTTGAGTGGGGACACAGCCAAACCATATCAGGAAGTTTCTCAAGCTTCCATTCTATGCAAAAATCGGGCCAGTTTTACATGCATCTTACATACTGACTCTCACAATCTCAGGCATGTTGTACGTGCTACCGTCTCCCTTTCTTGCTTACTTGTGAGAGCTACACTTCTGTGATACGGCCTACTAGGTTCCCTTCTATCATATTTCCAGCTGGTTGTTTCTGGGAGTTTCAGTCTCTTAAGTTTTGTACGAAGAGGGGAAAATAGTACATGCAACCCAAGATCTTGTCCCCCAAAGTAGTAGGAGCCAACATGCCTGGTTTTGTATTTCCTTTTGTGCCTGAACCTTTGGAACACTGGGAGGATGTGAGGAAGGGCCACGTGGCTTCCTTGTCATCCGTCAAGAGAACAAAAATGTGTTTTAAGAGGGAGGTCACAGTTGTGTCTTTCCATCCAGCCCCGTTGACCTGTGGTTAGTGTTAAACAGCTGTTTCTGCCTGAGTCTAGCAATAGGTTGCCTGAATCCAAGCTTTGTGATGATGAGAAATTTTTATTTTCTTCTTCGTTTTCATCCATCTTAGCACCTGATGAGAAGGTGGCATGGGGGGCTGCTAGCCAGCCACATCCGCCCTCTGGATCTGGTGCATGCAGCCCTTAGTTTGCTGTCTCTTTGTTCCGTAATGTCATCCAGGTTCATGCTCCCTGTTGATGAGGGCACCCAGATTAAATATGTACAGAAAAAAAAGGGCAGTGGAATAAAATCGACTATATTTCCTATAATGTCTATGTATTCTCACCTGCAAAGTAAATGTACATGAAATTCATGTTTGAGGACCATTAAGTTCAGCTTATCAACACAAAGATTGTCCAAGCAATAAGTCAACGCACAATGTGATGCTTCCCTCTAACATATGGCCTGATAATGACTCTACTCTCTTTGTCTCTGGAGTTTGCATCAAACATCTGTGTTAGGAAGAGTGGCTAGCATGAAATCCTTGGTTATGATTTCTTTTTATCTGTTTATTAAGAAGACAGATGCCATTTCTGGGCCAAGTGTCAAGATCCAACAGAGTCACTTGGCAATTTGACTATTAGCTGGTAAACATTAAGCATTACTGCACCTGAGGCTGAGTTCCCCAAGGCCATTTAATTTGTAGAAATAAATGCATTTAATTTCCAACAGTTAGAATTTTTGACTCTGTGTACTGTAACACTGGAGCTGTGTCTATATAACACCCCAACCAGGCCATTATCAGTGCTTGTTTAGTAATAAAAATCAATGAATTCAGCCTAGCAACTCATTTTATGACTCAACTATTTGAGTCGGTTTGGGCATTTAGCTTTCAGAGATTGAAGACCAAATATCAGTGACTGTTCATAGCAAACAGATTGTTTATCTACTTCAGTGATTGCTCTTGTCTCTAAGCTCCTTTTCCCAGAGATTATTTGGCAAGCTCACACTACCCCGGCTCTGAGGATGCCCCTGCCTTTGGGAGTCTCCTAGATCTGGGTCTCACCTTTTCTCCAGGCACAACCAGGGAAGCCTGGCTCAGAGACCCAGACCCTAGACACAGTCGTGGCCTGGGCATTGTTTAGGGCTCTCAGGAAGCAGCAAGGAAGACAGGTCTTCAGCTTTCAGGAGCTCTATGTTAGTCCATTTTCACACTGCTGATAAAGGCATATCCAAGACTGGGAAGAAAAAGAGGCTTAATTGGACTTACGGTTCCATATTGGTTGGGGAGACCTCAGAATCATGGCGAGAGGTGAAAGGCACTTCTTACATGGCGATGGCAAGAAAAAATGAGGAGATGCAAAAGTGGAAACCCCTGATAAAACCATCAGATCTCATAAGGCATAGTATTCACTACCACGAGAACAGTATGGAGGAAACAGCCCCCATGATTCAAATGGATCTCTCACCGGGTCCCTCCCACAACACGTGGGAATTACGGGAGTACAATTCAAGATGAGATTTGGGTGGGGACACAGAGCTAAACCATATCAAGCTCCTTGTAGAATGGGAACGACAGCAATAAAGGTAAGTTCCAAGTGGCTTGATGTTTCCTCTTAAAAGGTTAAGTGATGGCAAATGCCTGGCAAGACATGAACTTGGAAGATCAAGATTCTTCACGTCCTGATGCCACATAGTTAACCCTATCTCCTGGAAACCCTTCCCCAGCCCCTGCACAGGGACCTGTCCCCTTGAGACACTTTGTGTGCCCTGAACATACCATGCACATTCAAACCTCCATGCCTTCCTCCATGAGCCCATCATCCTTCTGCTGCCTGAGATGTCATGTTCATCTCATTGCATCTTTGTCTGCCTGGTGATGGCCTAGTTATCCTTCAAGGCTCATCCCAAATGCCACCCCTTCTCCAGTTTTCTCCTGAATTGGTCTCTCGGCCTCTGTAGCATTGTTTCCGTCCATCGATTTTGTTTCATTTTGCATGGTATATCATAGTCATTTGTTTATGCTATAGAGCCATCCCATGAACTGTTTAATGAGGAGAAGTGTGGCTTCAATCTCTTTGTCTCCTCCGTGCCCGGCATAATACGGTGAGGTGAATGGCGGCCCCTGAAAGGATGAGTTCACATCCTGGTTCCTGAAGCCTGTGACTGTGAACTTGTTTGGAAAGAGGGGGTCTTTGCAGATCTGATTGTTTGGAAGTGGGTGGCGGGCGGCTGAGGGGTTCTTTGCAGATCTGAAGGTCTTGAGATAATGAGCATCTGAGATTGTTTATGTGGGCCCTAAGTCAGACGGCAAGTCTCCTTATAAAGACAGAAGAGAGGCCAGGCACTGTGACTCACGCCTGTAATCCCAGCACTTTTGGGAGGCCGAGGCAGGCAGATCACTTGATGTCAGGAGTCCAAGACCAGCCTGATCAACATGGCGAAACCCTGTCTGTGCTAAAAATACAAAAATTAGCCGGGCATGGTGGCACGTGCCTGTAGTCCCAGCTGCTCAGGAGGCTGAGGCAGGAGAATCACTTGAACCCAGGAGGCAGAGGCTACAATGAGCCGAGAT
Source organism: Chlorocebus sabaeus (assembly GCF_047675955.1). Lineage (NCBI taxonomy): Eukaryota > Metazoa > Chordata > Mammalia > Primates > Cercopithecidae > Chlorocebus > Chlorocebus sabaeus. The sequence goes on along the minus strand of NC_132931.1, from coordinate 3,149,028 downwards.
CAAGGCACTGCACTCCAGCCTGAGGAACAGAGCGAGACTCTGTCTCAAAAACAAAAACAAACCAAAAAAAAAAAGTTGAAGAGAAAAAGACACAGAGAGAGAAGGCCATGAGAGGATGGAGACTGGATTTGGGGTTATGTGATCACAGACTAAGGAATTCCTGCGACCACCAGAGACTACAAGAGTCAAGAGCAGATTCTCCCCTGGGGCCCATGGAGGAAGAACAGCCTGCCTACGCCTTGATTTTGGACTCTTGGCCTACAGAGAACTCTAAGAGGATAAATTTCAGATGTAAGCCATTCAGTTTGTGCTAAGTGGTTAAGGCAGCCTTCGGAAACTAATATATATAACAACTGGCACAAAGAAAGAGCTCAGCTGTTAACTGAACGAACATTGATAATTTTGTACTTAGAACACTTGGAGTGGTTAAAGATATTTAAGACGAAAGAGAAAATTCTAAATGCGTCTTCTGCTCCAATTACGTTTTTATGAGTCCACTTGAAACCCTGGAAGGCAGAGCTTGCCACGGCTATTTCAAGCACCCCTCTCCTCCACAAAAGAGGAAATAACCTCTCATTCCATCAGCCCTTAAACCAGCAGCACGTGGACGCAACATCACCCCCTTTGCGTCTTGTCTTCAGCAAGAATGAGGGCATGGAGAACTCCACTTCAAGCTTTTCAGTCAACCCGACGGGACGCGACAGATTGCAGAGCAAAGTGCACCAAAGATATCATCAGTTAACCTAATAAAATTGATTTAAAAGCTTTTAAACTTGAGAGCGAGAGTTCAGTGCCTGCGAAAGATCTTTCAGTCCCTTGAAGTGATGAAATAAAATGATCAATCGCCCTTATCAACCTCCCTTTTTTTGGTAATGTGGTGGCGGGAATAGCTTTTCCACTGTCCAATTAACCCCCTTTTAAAAGTGAGTTTCTGCGGCCTCTGCACCACTCTCTCTGAGCTCAGGGGCTGAGCCCTTGGAACTCTTATGTCCTCTGTTGCTGGTCTCATTTTCTGTTGAAGGGAGGAAGGGAAGGAGGAGGGAGGGAAGGATGGACAGAAGGATGGAGGGAGGGAGGAAAGGATGGAGGAAGAGAGAAAGGAAGGAGGGACAGTGAGAGGGAGGGAGGGAGAGGGAGACTCAGGGTACTCAATGTTTGGGGTTTTTTTTTGTTTTTGAGGAGTCTCACTCTGTTGCCCAGGCTGGAGTGCAGTGCGCCATCTCAACTCACCCCAACCTCCACCTCCCAGGTTCAATTGATTCTCCTGCCTCAGCTTCCCAAGTAGCTGGGATTCCAGGCATGCACCACCATGCCCAACTAATTTTTGTATTTTTTGGTAGAGACAAGGTTTCACCATGTTGGCCAGGCTAGTCTCAAACTCCTGACCTCAAGTGATCTGCACCCCTTGGCTTCCCAAAGTGCTGGGATTACAGGCATAAGCCACCATGCCCAGCCTCAGGATACTCAATGGTTTTTGATTCTTCATGCTCTCTCTGGGCCCTTGGCATGGGGAGTTTTTCCTGGAGGTTGCAGTTATTAAAATGCCTTTTGAATGATAAAAATAGAACTGTGTTTATTGTGAGAAAAAAAAAAAAAAAAAAAGGAACCTATTGAGAATTAATTATATAAGCTCAAAACCCCTTATCTCACTCTCTTCCTTTGAACAGCTTGGTGTAGAGCCTTCCAGCCCCTATTGCTTATGCCTTTACAAAGATGTGTGTGTGTGCACGTGTACAGGTACATGCACTCATGAATATGTGTGGTGCCTTCGACATCAATCCAACACACATATTTTTCCAGCAAATATTTGTATAGCACCTCCGATGTGTCAAACTTTGAGTATGTCATTTAAATTATTCTGTAACTTGTTTTTTTCACTGAATGCATCAAAGACACATATGGACACATATCTATTTCAGGACTTTAGTCCCACCTTTTTTTTTTTTTTTTTTTTTTTGAGACAGGGTCTGGCTCTCTTGCCCAGACGCATGATCACAGCTCACTGCAGCCTCTAACTCCTGAGCCCAAGTAGCTGGGGCTATAGTCTAGAGCTACTATGGTAGCACAAGTAGCTACCCCAGACTTCCAAGTAACTGGAACTTTCTGCCCCAACCTTCCAAGTAGCTGGTACTTCCAAGTAGCCACCACTCCTGGCTAATTAATTTTGTTTTGTTTTGTTTTGTTTTGTTTTCTTTGTAAAGACAAGATCTTGGTATGTTGCCGAGGCTGGTCCTAAACTCCTGGGCTTAAGCAGCTTCCTGCTTCAGCCTCCCAAAGTGCTGTGATTACAGTTGTGAGCCACCGCGCCTGCCTGGCCTCTTTTTTTTTTTTGTTTTTTTTTTTGTGTGTTTTTTTGAGATGGGGTCTTGCTGTGTCCTCTAGGCTGGAGTGCAGTGGCGCGATCTTGGCTCACTGCAACCTCTGCCTCATGGGTTCAAGCGACTCTCCCGCTTCAGCCTCCTGAGTAGCTGGAATTATAGGTGCCAGCCACCACGCCCGGCTAATTTTTGTATTTTCAGTAGAGATGGGATTTCACTATGTTGGCCAGGCTGGTCTCGAACTCCTGACTTCAGGTGATCCGCCCACCTTGGCCGCCCAAAGTGCTGGGATTACAGTTGTGAGCCACTGTGTCTGGTCCATGCCTGGCCTTTTTAACAGTTAAATGTCATTTCGTTCATCTACTAAACAACTATGTAGTAAGCACCTACTGTGTATCCCTGTGGTGTGTAGGTGCTGGGCTTACAGCAGTGACTCAAGAGACCAAAGGCCTCCATCTCCCCTTGTAGAGTATTTTAATCAGGACCTGCTGATGGACACTAGGGGTTTTTTCTATTATTTTTTTATTCCAACAAATGAAGCAGCTAATAGCTTTAAATGTATATTTTATTACACAGGTGTATTTATGGGCCACCTTCCTAGAAGTGTTCTGTTTAATCCTAGAGTATGACAGTGTTATGTGCATGTAATTCCCAAGCCAGAGCAGGAAGTTCAAACTGCCCCAATGACAGCATTCACCAGTGGGCCATTTTCTCAGTTAACACAGGATCAGTGAACTCTCAACAGCTGCTGTAGGTCTGCTTCTCTCTGCCTTAGATTAGTACTCTGTGCTTGCCTGCCCTGGATTCTTTAAGACACGTCAAAGAGTTAAGCTAAAGAAACAGTGACCAGCTAGGTGCTGTGGCTCATGCCTGGAATCCCAGCACCTTGGGAGGTCAAGGTGGGTGGATCACTTGAGGCCAGGGGTTCAAGACCAGCCTGGCCAATATGGTAAAACCTCATCTCTACTAAAAAAATAATAATAATAATACAAAAATTAGCCAGGTGTGGTTGTGCACACCTGTAATCCCAACTACTCAGGAGGCTGAGGCAGGAGAATCGCTTGAACCCTGGAGGCGGAGGTTGCAGTGAGCAGAGATCATGCCACTGCACTCCAGCCCGCGCAATAAAGTGAGACACTGTCTAAAAAAAAAAAAAAAAAAGAAAATGCTGTGTACGGTGGATGGCCTGGCCATATGTGTGCTGGGCCTGGCTGAACTACACTTCTCGAAGCAGGTGGATCACCTGAGATCAGGGGTTTGAGATCAGACTGGCCAACATGGTGAAACCCCAGTTCTACTAAAAATACAAAAATTAGCCAGACATAGTGGCAGGCACCTGTAATCCCAGCTATTCAGGTAGCTGAGGCAGGAGAATCGCTTGAACCCAGGAGGCGGAGGTTGCAGTGAGCCGAGATCTCACCACTACATTCCAGCCTGGATGACACAGCAAGTCTCTGTCTCAAAAAAAGAAAATAACAAAAAGAAAAAGAAACGGTGATCACTGGTTTTCAGTGTGGAGAGAGAATTCCTCTGCCCCGGCCTCACCTCGTTTCCTTTCAGAGACCGCCCCCCCCCGACCTGTGTCATGTCACTAAGCCACCCTTTCCCTGATTCCTAACACTGTAAGGAGATTGGAACTGAGGCTAGGATGCCTTGCTGTTAATCTTCCAGAGAACCCGATGCAATCAAGCTGCACATCTAAAATGACAAAGGAAAGGACAGCCTCATTGTAAATATTACTAAATCACCATTGGGTTACTTGCACATTATTTCTTTCTGAATTACTGCTGCTGTCCTAGGAATACACACACAGGGAGGCCCGTTTCAGAGACGACGTCTTATTTAAGCAGAACGGTTGCTGAAGAAAGAGTATGGGAATCAGGCCCGTTCATTCATTCATATAGAGCACTTACTGAGTGAAAAACCTTGTGTTAAATGCAGGCGATGATACAGAACAGGGAATAAAACAGGGATACATTTTACAGCAGGGAAACCAGATCGTGCAGGTGGATCACTGCAATAGAAGGTCGAATGGAATAAATGCCTGAGATGCAGGGAGCAGAGCTTGCTTGGAGTCCAGAGAGGGAGCTTCAAACCTCCTTTTCTGATTTGTGAATTAAATACATATAACATTGTCATGCTCTACGATTAAATAGAACACTTCTACTCCTAGGAAGGTGGCCCATACATATAACTGTGTAATAAAATATACATTTAAAGTATTACCTGTTACATTTATTGGAATTAAAAAAAGAAAAAACCTAGAAAATCCACTTGCTTTGCTGACGATTTTTCTGCAACTCTGGGAGAAGTCACTCTTCACTAAAAGATAATGATAATCGCTGGGCACAGTAATCCCAGCACTTTGGGAGGCCAAGGCGGGCAGATCACGAGGTCAAGAGATCAAGACCATCCTGGCTAACATGGTGAAACCCTGCCTCTACTAAAAATACGAAAAATTAGCCAGGCGTGGTGGCGGGTGCCTGTAGTCCCAGCTACTCGGGAGGCTGAGGCAGGAGAATCACTTGAACCCAGGAGGTGGAGGTTGCAGTGAGCCGAGATGGCATCACTGTACTCTAGCCCGGGCGACAGAGCAAGACTCCGTCTCAAAAAAAAAGATAACGATAATCTGGAAGCAGCGATGGAAATTGTCAAACATGTGGTTGGAGTGGGATACAGCGATTTGCATTCTACTTTCCCTGTCCCTTTGAGAATTAAAACATACAACAGATATTTTGCAAACAGATTTACCCCGACTCCTTCAGCCAAGGTTAATGAATCCACAACCTCATCAGATTTAAGATCCCACCTGGCAGATGTATTGAGTCCTGATAACTTTTAAATTCGAGCTGTAAGACTGTAGAAATCAAACCTGTCTGGTGTGGGAGGGTTTCTCAGGAACAGGGAGCTTGAGTAACTTTAGTGTTCAGAGTGGGGAAATGCCTGACTTTGTTTAAAAAAAAAAAAAAATAGCCCACACACCAAAAGAATTTTATTTTTTCTTGTCTTTGGTCAGAGAATTTCAGTAACCCATGTTGGAGTTACGGTTTCATCCCATGGCTGTGAATATGTTTCTCATCTTGTGCCCTGCCTGTGAGATTGACCCTGACATAGTTCCCATCCAAGTTATTTTTCCCTAAAATATGTAGGAAATGAATAATGCATTGTTGATTCTTCTGTTACCAAACAAAAGGGTCTTGCTTCCCAGTGTGCTGGAAGCCAATACTATGACACTAAGTTTTTGAGAAAAGGACAGCTTTTTATTGCTAGTCGACTAACCAGGAGACAGGAGTCTGGCTCAAATCTGTCTCTGTGTGCTGGCTTTAAGGCAGGAATTTTAATCAGAAAATGTTTAGCAGGTGGATTCCAAGATTTGCAGGTGATTGGTGGAAGGAAAACAGAGATCTGGAAAGTCCTCGGACACGTACACTTATCTCTTCATGTCTCCTCATGGGTCTCTTGCAAATTCAGGGGGAGTTAGTATGAAACATGCTTGGAAATTCAGGCTATGATATCCACAAGCTCATTCTATGCAAAATCCTGTTGGTCATATCGGGTCTAACTGATTTCAGCCAGTTTTGTTATCTTATAAGCAGAGGGAGTTGCAGTGTTTCAGCAGGTTTTTTTTTTCTTATCTGCTGTCCTGCAAACTGAAGAATTTCTGAGAGTTACTGGCTTCTTTAACTCTCTCTCTCTCTCTCTCTTTCTTTCTTTTTTGAGATGGAATCTTGTTCTGTCGCCCAGGCTGGAGTGCAATGGCATGATCTAGGCTCACTGCAGCCTCTGCCTCCCAGATTCAAGAGATTCTTCTGCCTCAGCCTCTTGAGTAGCTGGGATTACAGGTGCATGCCACTGCACCCAGCTAATTTTTGTATTTTTGGTAGAGACAGGGTTTTACCATGCTGGCCAGGCTGGTCTCAAACTCCTGATGTCAGGTGTTCCACCTGCCTCAGCCTCCCAAAGTGCTGGGATAACAGATGTGAGCCACCTCACCTGGCCTTTTAACTCTTTGAGGCATGATTTCATGCCTACCCTAAAGAATAAAGTCTGGCATAATAGGGGTTACTTCTGAGAACCGGCTGCAGCTAGCAATCTATTCTTTTGGAACCCAGTCTTTTGTCTTTCATCCTCTGCAAGTGCAGACTCAATCAACCTAAGCAGATAGAAGAGGCTCTCCAAAACCCAGGAAAGAAAATAGCTTTCTTGCCTGGGGGGTGTAGTTGACTTCACACTTCAAAAAATTTCTAGAAGTTTTTAGCATTACAGTTGGCATCTCCCTTTCTTCAAGGTGAATATCCATCAAGAAGGGATGCAGTAGAGAGGAACCTCTTGGATTCTGAAGATTGCATCTCATTTTCACCTTCATCATGGACAAGCTGTATCATTTTGTTCGAGTTTCTTACATCCTTCTGAGCTTTAGTTTTTTTTTTCATCTGTGAGATAAGTAATTTAATACCTGCACCCCCATCACGTGGATTTTTCTGGGGATCAAATGCATTAGATAAATTAAACTTGAAAGCTTTCTTTACAAATTACTTGAATGTAGGGCGTTTAGTAATTCCCACTATTGTTGGCAACAGGGAGAAATTGGCAAGCTTCTAGTGGCTGACTGGCTAGGGTTTGCATATCAGAATCCAACTTTCATATTTTGTATCTTTTTCATATTTTCCATCTCTTTAATGCACTAAAGGGTAATTTCATTGAACCTATCTCTTGTCCCCTCTGTTTTTCTCCTTGTGTATATAAGCTATTTGATGATTGCTTGCTGTGTTTTAAGCTCTAAAGACTCTTTTTCATTTCTAGAAGTTTCACTCGGCTGTTTTTCACATCTCTCTATTTATTTTTCACAGGGTTTTGTTCTTATGGTTTTGACTTCTATTTTTAGGTTTTTACTCATTTTGTTGTTGTTTTTGTTTGTTTGTTTTTGTTTGTTTTTTGACAAAGTCTTGCTCTGTCACCCAGGCTGGAGTGCAATGGCACCATCTCGGCTCACTGCAACGTCTGCCTCTGGGTTCAAGTGATTCTCGTGCTTCAGCCTCCTGAGTAGCTGGGATTACAGGCACGGGCCATCACGCCCAGCTAATTTTTAGATTTTTAGTAGAGACAGGGTTTCACCCTGTCGGCCAGGCTGCTCTCAAACTCCTGGCTTCTAGTGATCCGCCTGCTTTGGCCTCCCAAAGTGCTGGGATTATAGGCGTGAGCCACCACAGCTGGCCTGGTTTTTACTCATTTTGAACATCGTATTTTACGGTGTCTGTCTAACGGTTCTATTATGTCAAGTTCTTGAGAGTTCTAATCTTACGTATTTGCTGAGTCTTACTCACAGTGGATTGTTTCCTCGTGCGTTTATAATATCTATTAAGAGCTCGTCTTTGATGGAGCTTTAGCTATGAAACTCTGGGTTGTCTGGCTCTGGGTTGTAGGTGGATCTCTCCGGTAAGTTTTCTCATTTGCTTTTGCTCGTCACTCCTAGGTGTCATCTTCTAAGGCTATTCTTCACGTACATTTCTAGGCTTGCTGTTTCCTGACTAGGTACCTAATGTAAATTGAAATCTGAGCAGGCACAGAGGCTCACGCCTGTAATCCCAGCACTTTGGGAGGCCAAGGCAGGGTGATTGCTTGAGCCCAGGAGTTCAAGACCAGTGTAAGTAACACAGCAAGACCCTGTCTCAGCAGCAACAACAACAAAATAAATCTCAAACCCTCTTAGGGACAGGTCATGATGAATTCTTGAGGGTCACTTGTTTTTTTTTTTGTTTTTTTTTTTTTTTTGAGACAGCATCTCACTCTGTCACCCAGGCTGAAGTGCCCTGGCATAATCGTGGCTCACTGCAGCCTCAGCTTCCCGGGCTGAAGCAATCCTCTCATCTTAGCCTCCCAAGTAGCTGGGACTACAGGTGTGCACCACCACTCCTGGCTACTTTTTATAATTTTTAGTAGAGATGGGTTTTTGTCATATTGCCCAGGCTGGTCTCAAACTTCTGGGCTCAAGTGATCCTTCCACCTTGTCCTCCCAAAGTGCTGAGATTATAGGCACAAGCCACTGCGCCCAGCTGACAACTCTTTTTCTTTTATGCCCAGCGCTCAAGAAGAGACAGACAGGTTTCCTTGTGATTTATGATTAGAGTAGATTTTCTGAATGCAAGCAGCCTGTGTGATCACCATCTGAATGTCAAAGGGATTCAGGCTTGCATCTTCGTAGCTGTGTTAGAACAAGGTACTCAGCCTCTCTGAACTGCAGTGCTTCCAGCTCTCAAAAGCAGGTACTCTTACTTGCCTAAAAGCATTGCTGTGAGAATGAAATGGGATCCTACATGTATATGAAGTTCATGGCCTTGGACCTGCCATAGAGGAAACAGTTCATACATGGTAGCTGTTCTTGGTCTTCCCATTTCCGAGATGAGAAATCTCAGACACTGAAAGTCATGGTACCACTGGGCAAGGGCACCATGGTTAGGCCATTAGCCTCCTCTCAGAAACCCTTTTATGGGTCCACTTACCCGCATTTGGGTAAACTTTCCTGCCTTGAAACAATGGAAGAACTAAGGGTTTTATCTTTATTTTATTTTATTTTATTTTATTTTTTAAAATTCTGTTTCTTTGGTTTTCTTTTTTCTTTTTTTCTTGAGACAGAGTCTCACTCTGTCACCCAGGCTAGAGTGCAGTGGCGTGATCCTGGCTCACCGCAACCTCTGCCTCCCGGGTTCAAGTGATTCTCGTGCCTCAGCCTCTCAAGTAGCTGGAATTACAGCGTGCACCACCACATCTGGCTAATTTTTTTTTTTTTTTTTTTTTTGAGAAGGAGTCTCTTTCTGTCACCCAGGCTGGAGTGCAGTGGTGCCATCTTGGCTCACGCAACCTGTCCCTCCTGAGTTCAAGCAATTCTCATGCCTCAGCCTCCCGAGTAGCTGGGATTACAGGCTCCTGTCACCACACCCAGCTAATTTTTGTATTTTAATAGAGACGGAGTTTCACCATGTTGGCCAGGCTGGTCTCAAACTCCTGACCTCAAGTGATCTGCCCGCCTTGGCCTCCCAAAATGCTAGGGTTACAGGTGTGAGCCACAGCGCTCGGCCCAGCTAATTTTTAGTAGAAACAGGGTTTCACCATGTTGGCCAGGTGGGTCTGGAACTCCCTCGGCTCAGGTGATGTGCCTACCTTGCCCTCTCAAAGTGCTAGGATTACAGGCGTGAGGCACCGCACCCAGCCTTAAATTCTGTTTCAAACTTAAGCCCGGCCTCTGGTTTCAGCCGGCAGCAGGAGTGAAACCTGTACTGAGAGAGGAGAGACTGTCCCTATTTTCATTGATAATGAAAGCAATTTTCTAATGATACAGGAAGCACAATAAAAGCTATCTCATTAAGTGGCTTTTATTACCCATTCTCTAGTCTTTCATAAACAATAGGTTATTAGCCATATGTAATAGGGGCAGAAGCTAATTGTTTTCCTTATTTTTCAGTTAAAGAAATGAGTTGTACACAGTGATTTTTTTAAGGACACTTATAGCATATTGTGTGAATCGATTTAGTTGAAAGCCGTGTGAGAGAGTTAAAAGTTCGTAGAGGAGTCGAGTGCGGTGGCTCTCGCCTGTAATCCTAGCACTTTGGGAGGGCAAGGCGGGTGGATCACTTGAGGTCAGGAGTTCGAAACCAGCCTGATCAACATGGTGAAACCCTGTCTCTACTAAAAATTTAAAAAAAAAAAAATTTAATTAGCCATTTTAGTGGTGTGCATCTGTAATCCCAGTTATTTGGGAGGCTAAGGCAGGAGAATCGCTTGAATCAAGAAGGTAGAGGTTGCAGTAAGCCAAAATCACGCCATTACACTCCAGCCTGGGCAACAGAGCGGGATTCTGTCTCAAAAACAAAAAAAGTTAATATAACCTGGGATTTTTGTTCATCTCTTTGTTTTCTTGAGTGGTTGAGATGCATTCCTGTCTCACTCTACCCCCAAATGACAAGGACAGCAACCTTTTTTTATGCTTTCTTGCCCGTGGGTTGTAGGGGTTTCACCTTGTGGCCACGGGCCACACCATCTTTTCTTTTCTTGGGAGGAGGGAGGAAACTGGCTGGCCTTAGAGTTCAACATGGACAACCTAGTGGAAGGTAATTGAATCATGGCGGTAGGTTTCTGCCATGCTGTTCTCTTGATAGTGAGTAAGTCTCGTGATATCTGATGGTCTTATAAAGGGCAGTTCCCCTGCACACACTGTCTTGCCTGCCACCATGTAAGACATGCCTTTGCTCCTCCTTCATGTTCTGTCATGATTGTGAAGTCTCCCAGCCATGTGGAACTGTGAGTCCATTAAACCTCTTTGTCTTTATAAATTACCCAGTCTCAGGTATTTCTTCATAGCAGTGTGAAAATGGACTAATACATTGTCCTGTCTCTTCTTCCTCAGAGTGGACACCTCCAGAAAGGAATGCTTTCATTAAGGAAAAAGGCAGCCAAAATCCTGTTTCCACAGAGTCTTGCTTAATTCTTTGTGTTATGTCTCCCTGTCATTATCAACGAATCAGCCTCCAGTGAAATAACTAACTGAACTTGTGGTTACGTCATTGAGTCAGGAAGCCAGGGAGCAGGGTGTGTGTGAGAAACAGCTTTGCTTCTGAGCCTCTGGGGGTTATGGATAGGAATGCCCCTTGCCAGCTGCTGGACCTGGTACCCTGGTGGCCTCTGCATATATCCCTTCAGTGTGCTGTGATCTTCAGGAGGGCAGGGATGGTACAGTCCACGTTTCAGCTGGCCTTTCTGTTACTCAAGCAGAATTGCCAGTCTTTCTGGATATATGTTCCTTTGTTGACTTGTTTCTGGAATGGAATTCCATACGCGTCTAGACCTATATGGCTTGAAGAGGTGATAAAAGAAGGCATCTACAAGACCATTAGAAAAGATCTTGGCTGGGCATGGTGGCTCATTCCTATAATCCTAGAACTTTGGGAGGCCCAAGCTGGGAAGCTTGCTTGAGCCCAAGCGTTTGAGACCAGCTTTAGGCTAGATAGTGAGACTCTGTCTCTACAAAAAGTACACGAGTTAGCCTGGCATGGTGGTGCATGCCTGTAGTCCCAGCTACTTAGGAGGCTGAGGCTGGAGGATTGAGGGTTTCTTGAGCCTAAAGAGTTTGATGCTGCAGTAAGCTATGATCATGCCATTGCATTCCAGCCTGGGCAACAGAGTGAGACTGTCTGTCATAAATAGATAAATAGGTAGATGAATAAATATATTACAATATACATAAAGACTTCATGTAAGTTTCATTATACCAAAAGAGTATTTCTTTTTTTCTCCTTAAGTTGTATTAGAAAAAGTTCTTTTCTGTTATCACAGCTTGGTATATGCCAAGCCCAGGAGGGAATGGGGTCATACCAAGCCCCTGGAAGAATTTTGGAGGAAAAAGAATCTTGTTTTGTTTCATGGGTCTTCTGGGAATGCAGAAGAGGAGGATCCAAGGGAAAGGAGGTTCTGAGAGAATGTAGATTCTCTCCATAAAGGCATCCAGAGAAAGCATGTGACTTTCTTAGCTATCTTCTGACCCTGTTCAAGTAATAACCATGTTTCAACCTAAAACTGTCTCCTGCTTGTCTTTCAACGCACAGAACCCAACATACTTTAAAGACAGAATAATTAGAATGTGCTATGTACGAAATAACTACTAGCTCAGGTGAGTCCTGCCCCAATTTAAAATTGAGAACAGTGAGTGCTAGTGTTATGTTTTTAAATGAAACTAAGCAAAACCACTTCTTTTCTAATTATAAAAGTCAACAGGTTCATTGTAAAGGCATGGAAAAACATTTAAAGAAGAAAATAAAAATATCCCACAACCTTACAACCTAGAAATAATGATAGGTAACAGGTTTAGCATATTGCTTTGTATTGTACTGTATATGTAAATAAGTAATGGGTCATACATAGCTATGATTGTGTTTTGCCTTTTTAACTAGCATTATGACATGAACTTTTTATGATATCATTCAGTTGTTTTTTTGTTTTGTTTTGTTTTGTTTTTTGAGATGGAGTCCTGCTCTGTCACGCAGGGTGGAGTGCAGTGGTGTGATTTTGGATCACTGCAACCTCTGCCTCCCTGGTTCAAGCAATTCTCCTGCCTCAGCCTCTTGGGTGGCTGGGACTACAGGCCTGTGCCACTATGCCCAGCTAAGTTTTTTGTATTTTTAGTAGAGGCGGGGTTTCGCCATATTGGCCTGGCTAGTCTTGAACTCCTGACCTCAAGTGATCTGCCCACCTCGGCCTCCCAAAGTGCTGGGATTACAGGCATGAGCCACCATGCCCAGCCTTCATTCAGTATTTTTTAAATGACGTTTTAATAGCTACATTCATTTTATCATGGGACTATGCCAAAATATACTTAATTGTATCCCAATTGATAGAAATTTAGATTTTAATTTTTTCATTATGATCAATAATATTTTGATTAAAGTTCTGTACAAAAACTTTTTTTAAAAATCTCTAATTTGTTTTTATTTCCCCTTCTGGCTTTTTACAAGATTTTGCCTTTGTTTTTAAATTTTCTGTTATGATGTGTCTAAGTATAGATTTCTTTTTATTTGTTCTGCTTGAGATTTGTTGAACTTTGAATATAAGGGTTCATTTCTTTCCTCAATTATGGGACATTCTCACTCATTATATCTTCTAATATTGCTTCTGCCCTGTTTATTACCCTCTGGGATTTCACAAACCAGTGTCAGATCTTATCATTGTATTATTTATGTTGCCTACCCTCTTTTATGTATTCTTCATCTTTTTCTCCCTCTGTGCTTCATTCTGCATACTTTCTTCTGACTTAGCCTCTAGTTCATTAATGCTCTCTTCAGCTGTGTCTAATCTGCTGATAAACGATCCATTGAGTTCTTCATATTAGTTAAAATCAAATCTTGATTTTAGATTTTTCTCTTTTTCCTTGTTCAAATGTGTTGTGCCTCTTTTTGTGATTTCCAGTTTCCTGTCAAAAATTTTAAGCTTGCTTTTTAATTTTCTTAACTGCAGTAAACAGATTTTTTTCTAATAAGTCTAATAGTTCCAGTATCTGGAAGTCCTGTGCCTCTCTTTTTGTTTTCTGTTATTTTCACACAAGTCTAACTTTTGGCCTCTTGATTCCTAATGCTTTTGATTGTCTTTGATTATGTGTTAGAGATGTTAGCTACTGTGTTTGAAAAAGTTATGTATAGCCTGGGCAGCATAGTGAAATCCTGTCTCTTAAAAAATATATACAAAAAGAAATTAGCCAGGTGCGTGGCAAAGACATGTCATCCTAGCTACTTGGAAAGCTAATGCAGGAGGATCACTGGAGCCTGGGAGGTTGTGGGTGCATTGAGCTATGATCACACCACTGTACTCCAGCCTAGGGGACAGAATGAGACCCTGTCTCAAAAAAAAAAAAAAAAAAAAAAGAGAAGAGAGAGAGCAAAAGTTATTTATCAAGTTAATTTGTAACCTAGGACGTTGTTATCTGCCTCTAGGGAGAGTTTTTGTTTACTTCTGCCAGGAGCACAGGAGTGCTCACAGCCTCTGACTCCCTTAATGGAAATGCAAGATGTGAGATTTTCTGGGCCTCCCAGAGGAAATGAAGTGAGCTTGCAGTCTGGGAGAAAGGTCAGGTTGATTTCCAGGTTACTCTTTTTTTTTTTTTTTTTAAGTTAGTCAGGGTCTTGCTTTGTCGCCCAGGCTGGATCTTGGGTCACTGCAACCTCCACCTCCACCTCCTGGGTGCAAGCAATTCTCATGCCTCAGCCTCTTGCGTAGCTGGGACTACAGACGCACGCCACCATACTTGTCTAATTTTTGTATTTGTAGTAGAGATGGGGTTTGGCCATGTTGGCCAGGCTGGTCTTGAACTTCTGGCCTCAAACAGTCCACCCACCTTGGCCTCCCACGGTGCTAGGATTACAGGCGTGAGCCACCATATCTGGCATATAGTGCTTATTATACACCAGGAAGGCACTTTACAAATTCTGATACCTTTAGTTCTCCTAAGAACCTTATGCCCGGCCATTACTCTTTTTTTTTTTTTTTTTTTTTTTTTGAGACGAAGTCTCACTCTGTCACCCAGGCTGGAGTACAGTGGTGCAATATCAGCTCACTGCAATCTCTACCTCCCAGGATCAAGTGATTCTCCTGTCTCAACCCCCCAAGTAGCTAAGACTACAGGCCTGTGCCACCACGCCCAGTTAATTTCTTGTATGTTTAGTAGAGACGGGGGTTTCACCATGTTGTCCAGGCTGGTCTTGAACTCCTGACCTCAGGTGATCTGCCCACCTCGGCCTCCCAAAGTGCTGGGATTACAATGGTGAGCCACTGTGCCCAGCCCACCAGGTTACTCTTACAGGCAGACTTTTCGTGTTTTAGCAAAAATGAAGGGTGGTTTACCAGGTTACCCATTATTAGTGGGCACTGAAATCCAACTCTTGACTTTCTGGCCTTTTGAGGTGGCTAGAAGTGCAACCCCAGCCTCTCAGTCCCGCTTTGTGACCTGGAACACACCTCAAGGTAGAAGGACACCCAGTTGCTGGGTTGCTGGGCATCTGTCTCCCTTTTCCAGTCTCAGCCAGAGTTCAGCTTAATAATTTTCATTTTGTTCATCTACAGTGGTTTTATTAAGATCAAAAAATTTTACCCAGGCTGGTGTGTGGCTCATGCCTGTAATCCTAGCACTTTGGGAGGCCGAGGTGGGCGGATTACCTGAGCTCAGAAGTTTGAGACCACCCTGGGCAACATAGTAAGCCTTCATCTCAAAAAAAAAAAAAAAAAAAAAAATGCAAAAATTATTTGGGTGTAGTGGTATGTGCCTGTAGTCCCAGCTGCTTGGGGGGCTGAGGTGGGAGGATTGCTTGAGCCTAGGCGGTTGAGCCTACAGTAGGCTATGTTCACACCACTGCACTCTGCACTCCAGCCTGGGGGACAGAGCAAGACCTTGTCTCTTTAAAAAAAAAAAAAAAAAAAAAAAAATTTATCCAGCTTCTTTGGTTTTTTTTAGGCTATAGAGTTGGTCCAAATTACATCATCTGACATTCTCAGAGGCAGAAGTCATTATTATCCTTTATGATAAATTCCTAAGAGTAGAATTTCTAGGTCTAAGACATGTATATTTTTAATGCGAGACAGATTGCCAAATTACTTTCCAGAAAAGTTGTTTTTCATATTGAATCCTTGTTCTTTTTCTTCCCCTCTGCTAAGTATCTGTTGGTGTCTCAGAGTTTTGTTCATTCTTCTACAGTAATTTAAAACCTGTAACACAATTTAAATTTTAGTTGCAAGTCAGATGTAAGAAAGGGTGACTTTATTTTTCCGAATATGAATTCAACTTGCTCTCCAGCCCTCGTGTTCACCGATGATGGAAAAGAAAACTAGTCTTTTTGTTTCAAGGTAACTCAGTTTCTTCCAGTTGAAAACTTCATCTCTTTCAGGACAATTGCTCCATTAAATCGAGATTTCGACAGGCTGTTATTTGTAAGGGCTGCTCTTCCCCCTTGAAAGTTCTGCTTCTCCCAGCTTTCCTCTTAAATAGTGCCTGGGAGCAAAGGAAGCTGGTGCTGCTTCGGGGCAATGAGAGAGGTGTCTGGGCTGTGACCTTTCTTCTGGGACCTTTCTGGCTTCTGTTGACACCTCCCAATCTTGAGTTTTGTCCCTTCTGTATTCATAGCTGATGTCCTTGGCCCTGCTCCTGAACTTCAGGCAAGATATTCACCCAGGGGGTACCCTCCTGTCCTCTGACTCCCTTTGTGAACCAGCCTGTCTAGTTCTTTGCTTCCTGATATGGTTTTGTTCTGTCCCCACCCAAATTTCATCTTGAATTATAGCTCTTGTGTGTTGTGGGAGGGACCCAGTGGGAGGTAATTGAATCCTGGGTACGAGTTTTTCCCATGCTGTTCTCATGTTAGTGGATAAATCTCGTGAGATCTGATGGGTTTATAAAGGGCAGTTTCCCTGCACGTACTCTCTTGCCTGCCACCATGTAAGACGTGACTTTGTTCCTCCTTTGCCTTTTGCTGTGATTGTGAGGCCTCCCGAGCCATGTGGACTGTGAGTCCATTAAACCTCTTTCCTTTATAAATTACCCAGTCTTGGGGTATAACTGTATTAGCAGTGTGAGAACTGACTAATACACCTCCCCTTCACCTGGGGTACTTGGGAACTTCAGGATTTCCTATAGGCCAGGAGCTGGCTGTGGGCATTTAGAGCATTATTTTAGGTCCTCTCTCTGCCTAAACATCACTCCACCATTCCTGCCCCACTGCCCATAGCATGCTGCAAGACCATTGCCTCCCACCAGAGTGCTAGGAAGGAAGTAAAACATACATCTCTTTGCCTTCCCATCCTCAAACCCATTTGCAGATTTTTCTACCTGCTCCCTGAATTCCAACGTGAGCAGTAGGGTGAGGCTGAAACTCCCCCGGGAGAGACCTTCCCTTATGTCTTCTCTTCTCTCTCCAGACTTATTCCCCAGCCCAGGGAGAATTAGCTTCTGTGTTTGTCTGTTTTGCTTTGCTCTAAAAGAATATCTGAGGCTAGATAATTTATAAAGAAAACGGGGTTATTTGGTTTACGGTTCTGCAGGTTGTACAAAAAGCATGACGCCAACATCTGCTTGGTTTCTGGTGAAGGCTTCAGAGATCTTCAATCATAGCAGAAGGGGAAGGGGGAGCCAGCATTACATGGTGAGAGAGGGAGGAAGAGAGACAAGGGAGGTCCCAGAGTCTTCATTAACAACCAGATCTTGCTGAACTCATTACCACAGGCAAGGCACCAAACCATTCATGAGGGATCTGCCCTCATGACCCAAACACGTCCCATCAGGCCCCATTTATAACACTGGTGATCACATTTCGACATGAGATTTGGAAGGGAGAAACATCCAAATTATATCAGCCTTTTTTGGGGTTGGAACTACCCCTTACGTCAGTGATTCTCAACCCTGGTTGTGCTTTAGAATCAAATGTGGATGTAGACCCATCAAACCAGTGTCTGGGAGTGCACCTGAACACAGGTAAGTTTTCAGGGTTCCCCCGTTGATTGTAAGGTGAGCCAGCAGTGAGCCCCATGGCTTTGTCACAGCCAGCATCCTCTGGCTTCACCGGTCTGCTGTCCTTAATATCTAAAGGGAGGCTTTTGGAATTTAGCAAATGCTTTTCTCTCTCTGATACACGGCTCATGCACTTGAAATCCGGGCTTAGAGACTATCGCTTCAGCAGTTAACTTCAGGAATCTATTTTATAGTCACAACAGAAAATTAACATCTCCTTTGCTTTTCTTTCTATCTCAGCTCTGGCAGTCTTCCCCCAGATCAAGGCTACAGCTGCCTCTGGATGAGATGGCAAATCCAGTGTAGAAAAAGCCCATTCCTATGTTTCAAAATAAATTATTACACTCTTTTACTTGACTGCTTTCTTACAACTATTTTGCTGCTACTGTAGCCCTTAAATATGCAAGGCCATCAGAAAGCTGTCTTCTTATCTGAATCTCATTTGTTCCCAAGAACAGTTGCTGACATCTGACTGTCCTTGGTAAACATCATAGGCCAGTGCTGAGAAGCATTTTAAAAATCAGATTTGTGGAGCTTATTGTATTTGCTGAAGTGGGGTGTTTGGTGGAGACTTGGTTAAGGAGACCAAGTCACTCAGTAGAGAAATTTGTCTTGGGTCTTAGTGGTCAAGTAACTATCCCTCTCTTATAAAAAATCTTTTAGACACTGCAGATCCATCCAACGATTCTGTCTATAGTTGGGATGAAAGAACTTGGAGCTGAATTTTTGGTACACTCTTATTAAATATATAATATGTCAAAGCCTGCATTTTTGTCTGCTAAACTTATCCTTGGCATCATCTTTTTTTTTTTTTTTTTTTTGAGGCAGAGTCTTACTTCATCACCCAGGGTGGAGTGCAGTGGCGCAATCTCGGCTCACTGCAGCCTCTGCCTCCCGGGCTCAAGTGATTCTCCTGCCTCAGCCTCCCGAGTAGCTGGTCTTAAAGCTTTTATCAAAGTTGTTCTTGCGTCAGCCCTGGAAGTTGAAGAGGGATTATCGCCCTCCTTTTACAGATGAAAAGGAGTCTGATTGGTCTTTCAAGTCTTTCTCTTCACCTGAGTCCCCATTCATTCTTTCAGAGTTACCTCCTAGCTGGGTGCAGTGGCTCATGTCTGTGATCCAGCAATTTGAGAGGCTGAGACAGGCAATCACCTGAGGTCAGGAGTTCAAGACCAGCCTGGCCAACATGGTGAAACCCTGTCTCTAGTAAAAAATATAAAAATTAACTGGGCCTGGTGGCATGTGCCTGTGAGCCCAGATACTCAGGAGGCTAAGGCAGGAGAATCTCTTGAACCCGGGAAATGAAGGTTGCAGTGAACCGAGATCACGCCACTGCACTCCAGCCTGGTGACAGAATGAGACTCTGTAAGTAAGTAAGTAAGTAAGTAAGAAAGAAAGAAAGAAAGAAAGAAAGAAAGAAAGAAAGGAAGGAAGAAAGGAAGAAAGAAAGAAAGAAAGAAAGAAAGAGAGAGAGAAAGAGAGAGAGAGAGAGAAAGAAGGAAAGGAAGGAAAGAAAGAAAGAAAGAAGAAGGAAAGAAGGAAGGAAGGAAAGAAGGAAAGAAAGAAGGAAGGAAGGAAGGAAGGAAGGAAGGAAGGAAGGAAGGAAGGAAGGAAGGAAGGAAGGAAGGAAGGAAGGAAGGAAGGAAAGGAAGGAAGGAAGGAAAGAAAGAAAGAAATGGCCAGGTGCGGTGGCTCACACCTGTAATGCCAGCACTTTGGGAGGCCAAGGCAGGCGGATCACTTGAGGTCAGGAGATTGAGACCATCCTGGCTAACGTGGTGAAACCCCGTCTCTACTAAAAATAACAAAAATTAGACGAGCGTGGTGGCGGGCGCCTGTAATCTCAGCCACTCAGGAGGCTGAGGCAGGAGAATGGCTTGAACCCAGGAGACAGAGGTTGCAGTGAGCCAAGATCATGCCACTGCACTCCAGCCTGGGCCACAGAGCAAGTCTCAAAAACAAAACAAAACAAAACAAAACAAAAACATAGTCACCTTTCTGCCAGTCTCTCGCAGTCCATAGAGACTGTACTCTCCTCCACGGCTTCGTCTTCTAGCACAGAGGTTGGTGAACTTTTTCTCTGATGGGCTGGATAGTTAATATTTTAGGCAAAATCAAGGCTATTTTGTGGATAAGTATAAACGAAGTGCAAAACCTGATTTCTACAAATATTTTACTGACAAAATCCAAAATGTAACATTAATGAGTCTGGGTGTTTTGTTTTTTTTGTTTTTTTTGTAGTCTGGGTCGACTAATGAGAACATTCGAATTTTTGTGTGTACAGGTGACACGTCGCTTTGTTTAGGTTCAAAGTTAGTGTTCCCGTCATCATCAAATCAATTATAAGTGTTCATCTGTTAAAAAGAAAACAATCCTTAATTCTCTGGCCAGACAAAAATAGGCAGTGTAGTTTGCTGCTGATGCCTGTTCTAGACCTTTCTCTTTTTCTTCTCCCCAAACATTCACTCAACCATGTCTCATCTCACAAGATAGCTCACCAGACACTTTATATATACACACAGTGTATATAAAGTGTCGGTGGCTGACAACGGCTTAATGTGTTACCACTTCTTAAGAAGCACAGTGCATTTACAAAAACACTCTTCCACGCTTATTTGCAAATCAGTTTCTCAAAGCTTCAAGGAAATATGATTACCAAAAAGTAAAAGTATTATCCAGAGAAAATTGCTTAAAGGGAATATCTTACTAGGGAGTTTCGTGGGTCTTTGTTTTAATAAAACAAGCCCAGACAGAAATCAGTCAGCCAAGGAAATGCGTTTTGAGACTGGCAACTTCAATCCCCACTGGCATTTTTTTCTGCATCTGTGAAAAATCACACCCCAGAGAGATGAGCGCTTCCTTTATCCTACAAAAGGAAACGCTCTTAATTCCTTGCCAGTTCACTTTCCAATCTGAAGGAAGTTGTCCGTTTCAGCATGAATTATCTTTTCAGCAACAAAGGTGAAAGTGCTACTTCCTCTTAAAGGCAAAGCACTGGCCTTTGGGTCCTATTTTCTTGTGAGATTATTTGTGAGCTGGATGCAGTGTCTGATTGTTTTAAAAGACGTCCGACTTGTCCTTTTGGTATTTATATGTATAGCAGAGGCAATTGGAACTCTGGGCATTAAATTACCGTACTGTGCCAGTTGAGAATTCTATTCAAGCCAGCCAACTCCTTCCTCAAAATTATATTTTTAGTGTTTAGCAGCTGCAAGTTCCCAGAAATCTTCAAAGTGGGATCACTTATTTCACCCAGTGCAAGAGCTCTTAGCCGCTGCCATTGTGAGATGATCTGGTCTGAGAGGTAGCTGGGCACCTGGGAGGGGTGAGAGATCAGAGGCCCCCTGGGTTGCCCCTAACTCTGCACTTATTTGCGTATGTTTCCCTGTGGTCAGGTTACTGAACCTCTGAGCCCCAGTTGGAAAACAGGGCTAATAATATCTACCAAATAGAGCTGCTTTGAGGATTAGAAGTAATCATGAACCAACCAGGCGCAGTGATTCACAGCTTTAATCCCAGCATTCTGAGAGGCCATGGTGTAAGGATCGCTTGAGGCCAGGAGTCGGAGACCAGCCTGGGCAACAGAGTGGGACCCTGTTTCTACCGAAAGAAAAAAATTAGCAGGGGATGGTGGTGCGTGCCTATAGTCCCAGCTATTTGAGAAGCTGAGGTGGGAGGATTGCTTGAGCTGGAAGATCGAGGCTGCAGTGAGCTGAGATTGTGCTACTGCATTCCAGCCTGGAGTGCAGTTTTTTTTTTCTGTCTTATGTATTAAAAATAAATACATTTTAAACATTAAAATTAAAAAAGAAATAATCAGCCAGGTGCGGTGGCTCACGCCTGTAATCCCAGCCCTTTGAGAGGCTGCGGCGGGCAAATCACGAGGTCAGGAGTTCGAGACCAGCCTGGCCAAGATGTTGAAACCTCATCTCTACTAAAAAATACAAAAAATTTGCTGGACGTAGTGGCAGATGCCTGTAATCCCAGCTACTAGGGAGGCTGAGGCAGGAGAATTGCTTGAATCCGGGAGGCGGAGGTTGCAGTCAGCTGAGATCATGCCACTGCAGTCCAGCTGGGGAGACAGAGTGAGAGTCCATCTCGGAAAAAAAAAAAGAAAAGAAAAGAAAAAATAAATAATCACAGATTGTCCTAAGGTAGCACCAGATGCATTGAGATGCCCAATAAAGGGTGCTGTCAGCCTGAGTGATATGCTCCTATCTTGTTCTCTTCCTCCTCCCCTGCCTGGTCTTTTGGTCACTGTGGCTTACCGTTATCCCTCCAAAACAGGATCCATCTGCCTGGGGAGTAACAAACAACTCCCCAGGAGAACACAGGCTTTGATCAATAGGGGGTTGATCACTTGTCACAAAGAAGGAGAGCATGGGGAGTATCCTCTAAAGCAGTGTCTCCTGCGGGAAAGCAACAGGAGGGTTTTATGGGGTGATGGAGAGGGGAGAGGGTGTGTCATCACAGGCAGAGGAGGGTTCCCGGTGGCGCAGGCACAGGGAGCCATCATGCCATCATGCCAGCACCCAGGTTGCATGTGATGGTAACGGAGCTGTAGCTCTGTTTAGCACTGTCATGAGAAAGTTCACTTGAGTTCATCTACAAATCACTGGGGGATCTGTCAGGAGCTGGTTTTAACCAAGTAGGTGACCGTATAGGGTTTAGGAAGGGAGGCTGTAAAACAGGCTGATTGCTCAAATTGAGTAAATTCCTATGATCCCTGGAGACCCTGCCTGTTTGCTTACAATAATGGTGCCTGTGCCAGTGGGTATAGACTGGATGTGTGATATAATTACAAAAGGGTAATATCCGCATGAGCATTTATTCTAATGTATTAGGAAATGGTATAAAAGAATTCACCATTGCTGATATTATAACAAAATGCACTGAAATTAGTGAATTTCTTTTTGTTTTTGTTTTTGTTTTGAGACGGAGTCTCGCTCTGTTGCCCAGGCTGGAGTGCAGTGGCATGATCTCGGCTCACTGCAATCTCCGCTTCCCAGGTTCAAGCGATTCTCATGCCTCAGCCTCCTGAGTAGCTGGGATGACAGGCATGCACCGCCATGCCTGGCTAATTTTTGTATTTTTAGCAGACATGGGGTTTGGCCATGTTGCCCGAGCTGGTCTCGAACTCCTGACCTCAAGTGATCTGCCCACCTCGGCCTCCCAAAGTGCTGGGATTATAGGCATGAGCCACCGCACCCAGCCTGAAATTAGTGAATTTACATTAACCAACCTACTGATTGCCAAAGAAGTTGGCAGTACTACCAAAATACTCAGGACTGATTACACCTTGAGGGTTGGATTTGCAGACATTCGTTCATACCAGGACAACTCCAGGGGTGAGGATGAGTGGTTTACACACGGGGCTTTGGAATGTGGAAGTGCTTAGCAAACAGCTGAAGCAGAGCTAAGACCAAAGGAAATGGCAGCTGTTTGAGTCTGAGGTCAGAGAAAAGCAGCAAGTCCCAGCAGGCCAGTGGGAATCGGGAAATAGACAATAGAGTCAGCCCTGATCCCTGGGTCAGGGACCATCATCATGGTAGAATTTGGAGACATGACTGCCAGAGAACAGAGACCAGCAGGTGGCTGGGGTCTAAGAGAATGCCAAGAGGTGATAGGTGTCGGGGAAAAGCAAGGGTAAGACACGACAACACCAGGACTTGTGCCCAACAGGTGACTGAGATGGCCAGCCATGCAGTGACAAGCAGGCACCCAAGTGGGAGAATGTCACCAAACAGGGGAATGAGGGATGGGTGAAAGAAGTTGGTCCAAAGGGGCTGCCTTCTAGTGCATTCTGGAGATAGACACTCCCCTAATTTACAGGCTATGGATCAGCAGATTTTCTGTTTTGTTTTTTGTCTTTTTTTTTTTTTTTTTTTTTTTTTTGAGTTGGGGTCTCGCTCTGTCACCCAAGCTGGAGTGCAGTGGTGTGATCATAGCACACTACAGCCTCCAACTCCCCAGCTCAAGTGATCCTCCAGCCTCAGCCTCCCAAGTAGCTGAGAATACAGGTGTGCACCACCATGCCTGGTTATTTTTTAAAGAAATTATTTTTGGTAGAAACACATGGTCTCACTGTGCTGCCCGGTCTGTTCTCAAACTCCTGGACTCAAGCAGTCCTCTAGCCCGGACCTCCCAAAGTGCTAGGGTTACAGGTGTGCACCACGGCACCTGGCTCACAGTCTCTGGTTTCTAGCTCCTTCTTTTCTCTCCACCACTGGAGACTGCTCTTCCCGTACCTACAGCCTCACTCATTGACGTACAACACAGGGACACAAGGCTTCAACTAGAAATCATTATTATTACGTTGTAATATATAATGAAATAATTCTACAACTCACCATCTTGTAGAATCAGTGGGAGCCCTGAGCTTCTTTTCCTGCAACTGGACAGCCCCTTCTGGGGGTGATGGGAGACAGTGACAGATCATCAGTCATTAGATTCTCATAAGGAGCTTGCAACCTAGATCCCTTGTATGCGCAGTTCACAGTAGGGTTTGCACAACTATGAGAATCTAATGCCACTGCTGTTCTGACAGGGGGCGGAGCACAGGCGGTCACACGAGTGATAGGAAACCTCATCTGTCAGTACAGATGAAGCTTTACTCACTTGCCTGCTGCTCACTTCCTGATGGGCCACTTGGTTCCTAACAGATCACGAACTGGTGCTGGTCCATGGTCCAGTGCCTGGGGGTTGAGAACCCCTGGTGTAGAGTAGCCAGGCCAAAGGATTTATCAGGTTGATGGCTGGAAAGGAATTGAGAGAGGCAGAGATGCCAAGGAAGAACTTGTACTTAATTCAGAAGGGAATAGTGAGCCATTGAAGGATGTAGAGGAGGGGAAGCATCTAGAATTCAGATGAGCCCTTTGTCACCTATGAAAAGAAAACACAATGAGCTCAAGAAAGCTGTATATGTCTCGGTGCCAATCTCTGGGGCCACCACCCTCTCCTCACTGTCTATTCCTTTGCTTTTCTGTCATTCAGTGGAAACTGTTGTGTGTGTTGCATATATTTCTGTAACAGCAACAATAAGTGATTATTTTTAATTTCTCTTCTTCTCTTCTGTAATGGAGCTATTAGGCTTTGGCAGATCCCTTAATATGATTATCATTTTTGAAAGATTTTGAATTGAAATGTTTGCACTCATGGTCGTAATCGCTGTTGAGTTTGAAGGATGAGGCTGGAGACTCCTGTTCTCATGTCTCATCAGGCCCCAAGTGGTATCAACTGCAGCTTCCGCAGCTGGGCCGGTGGTGGGGACGCCTTGGAGGGGAAGCGAGGGCCATGCTTTGCTCCTGATTGTCAGGATGAAGTGGCTAAGCTGCCACTCATGAGGCAGGTGCCAGATAGGATGGGCGGTAGCTTTCTGTTGGAGGACTGCCCCTCCCCAGTCAGAGGACAGGGACAGCCCCTCGTTTGTCAGTCCAGGCAGATAGCTCCAGAATACAAAGAAGGTGCCCACTGAGCTCACCAGCAGCACTGGCTGGCCTGCCTATGGGCAGATTTGTCTTTTCTTTTTTTTCTTTCTTTTTTGTTTATTATTATTATACTTTAAGTTCTAGGGTACATGTGCACAGCGTGCAGGTTTGTTACATATGTATACCTGTGCCATGTTGGTGTGCTGCACCCATCAACTCGTCATTTACATCAGGTATAATTCCCAATGCAATCCCTCCCCCCTCCCCCCTCCCCATGATAGGCCCCGGTGTGTGATGTTCCCCTTCCCGAGTCCAAGTGATCTCATTGTTCAATTCCCACCTATGAGTGAGAACAGGCGGTGTTTGGCTTCTGTTCTTGAGATAGTTTGCTAAGAATGATGGTTTCCAGCTGCATCCATGTCCCTACAAAGGACACAAACTCATCCTTTTTTATGGCTGCATAGTATTCCATGGTGTATATGTGCCACATTTTCTTAATCCAGTCTGTCACTGATGGACATTTGGGTTGATTCCAAGTCTTTGCTATTGTGAATAGTGCCGCAATGAACATATGTGTGCATGTGTCTTTATAGCAGCATGATTTATAATCCTTTGGGTATATACCCAGTAATGGGATGGCTAGGTCATATGGTACTTCTAGTTCTAGATCTTGAGGAATCGCCATACTGTTTTCCATAATGGTTGAACTAGTTTACAATCCCACCAATAGTGTAAAAGTGTTCCTGTTTCTCCACATTCTCTCCAGCACCTGTTGTTTCCTGACTTTTTAATGATTGCCATTCTGACTGGTGTGAGATGGTATCTCATTGTGGTTTTGATTTGCATTTCTCTGATGGCCAGTGATGACAAGCATTTTTTCATGTGTCTGTTGGCTGTATGCATGTCTTCTTTTGAGAAATGTCTATTCATATCCTTTGCCCACTTTTTCTTTTTTTTCTTTTTAAAATTTTTGAGACAAGGTCTCACTCCGTCACCCAGGCTGGAGTACAGTGGTGCGATAATAGCTCATTGCAGCCTCAACCTCCCAGGTTCAAGACATCCTCCCAACTTAGGCTCCCAAGTAGCTAGGACTATAGGCACATGCCACCACACCTGACTCATTTTTTATTTTTCATAGAGACAGGGTCTCCTTATGTTGCCCAGGCTGGCCTCAAACTCCTAAGCTCAAGCAAGCCTCCCACCTTGGCCTCTTAAAGTGCTGGGATTACAGGTGTGAGCCACCATACCTGGCTAATTTTTTATTTTGTGTAGTGACAGGGATTTTTGTAATTTTTGCTTTGTTGCCCGAGGTGGTCTCAAACTCCTGAGCTTAAGCGATCCTCCTGTCTCGGCCTTCCAAAGTATTAGGATTACAGGCATGAGCCACCCTGCCAGGGTGATATGTCCTTTCATTATTTAATGTCCTCCACAGTGATCACCAGTTAGAATTAGCCACCTGGCAGGCGTCTTGCCAGCTCCCAGCACTATGGGGAAGGCTTGGTGTTTGCAGAACAGCGGCTTTCTGCTTCTGCTTCCAGGGAGGGTCACCTGCTGGGGCCAGTCCCAGCCTCTCCTTTCCAGCCTCTGTCAGGCTCTGTAAGCAGATTTTGATCGTTACGGGCAATTTTCTTTTTCTTTTTCTTTTCTTTTCTTTTCTTTTTTTTTTGAGATGGAGTCTCACTCTGTCACCCAGGCTGGAGCATAGTGGCGTGATCTCAGCTCACTGCAACCTCCTCCTCCCAGGTTCAAGTGATTTTCCTGCCTCAGCCTCCCAAGTAGCTGGGATTACAGGTGCCTGCCACCACGCCTGGCTCATTTTTGTATTTTCAGTAGAGATGGGGTTTCACCATGTCGGCCAGGCTGGCCTCGAAGTCCTGACCTCAAGTAATCTGCCTACCTCAGCCTCCCCAAAGTGCTGGAATTACAGGCGTGAGCCACCGCACCTGGCCAGTTAGGACAATTTTCCTGTGACACCAACAGCAACCATCGTCACACATTCATTCCACATCCCCGCCTCACTGGGCTTACCTCCTGCCCCTTCATCTGTGGGTTCCGATAGGGCCCGCCTGGGACACAGGTGGAGGTCTGGTTTCCCACGGCCTCCTGGGCACCTCTGGGCTGCTGACCTGCCCTGTCCTGGTTTGAACGAAGACATACCAAATGGAGACCTCGCCACTTTGTTGTGAGAAACCCCAGGACTCTGATAGAGAACCCTGTCACATGTGCTGAGCAGAGCCATTTCCACCAGAGAGGGGACTTCGGGCAAGTCATGCTGTGACGCCTTCTCTCCTTACCACCCATAGCCACAGATACCATCCAGATAAAACCCAGTTACATTAAAATATCAGGCTGGGCTGGGCGCGTTGGCTCACGCCTGTAATCCCAGCACTTTGAGAGGTTGAAGCAGGTGGATCACTTGAGGTCAGGAGTTCAAGACCAGCCTGGCCAACATGGTGCAACCCTGTCTCTACTAAAAATACAAAAATTAGCCAGACGTGGTGGTGGGCGCCTTTAATCCCAGCTACTTGGGAGGCTGAGGCAGGAGAATTGCTTGAACCCAGGAGGTGGAGGTTGCAGTGAGCTGAGATGGCGTCACTGCACCCTAGCCTAAGCAATAGGGCGAGACTCCATCTCAAGAAAAACAAAATCAGATGTTACCCAAAGGGTAACTGAGAGGGATCTGGAAGAGGAGGAAGACTATCTACTCCCCTCCTCAGTGAAGGTGATGTGATGAGCTTCTGATCCCTCTGTCTCCTCCCCTCTTTCCTCTCTCCTTTCCTCTCCCCTTCTCTCCTCTCCTCTCCTTCCTGTCTCTAGCACTTCATCCTGCTCTCCCTCCTCCATATTTCATCCCTCCCTCCCACTCCTAGTTAGAGCACACTCCCCTGATAGCCAGTTGGTTCCTGAAGCATCACGGCGCTCTTCCCTACCGGGAGGCCTCCCCCAGATCTGTTCTGCACATTCATTCACTCAGCAGTATTTGGTGAGTGCTCTAGTTGCTGGAATACCATGAAAAATGACAGGCATAACTTTTCTGCTGTCAGGGAGATACCTGAGCATCCAGTGGGGTAGAAGGCTCCATAGGCACAGCGCGGTCCCGCAGGTGCAAACACAAATCTCTGAGTTCCGTCTCTGGACCCAGTCCATGGTTCTGGACCAGACCCAAGAAGCTGCATTTTTTTGGCTCTTTTCTTTCTTCTTTTTTTTTTTTTTTTTTGAAACAGAGTCTCACTCTTTCCCCCAGGCTGGAGTGAAGTGGTGCGATCTCAGCTCACTGCAACCTCTGCCTCCTGGGTTCAAACGATTCTCCTGCTTCAGTCTCCCGTTGTAGCTAGGATTACAGGAGCATGCCGCTAGGCCTGGTTAATATGTGTGTGTGTGTGTGTGTGTGTGTGTGTGTGTGTGTGTGTGTGTGTGGTTTGTTTGTTTGTTTTTGTAGAGATGGGGGTTTTCCCATGTTGGCCAGGCTGGTCTTGAACTCCTGACCTCAGGTGATCTGCCCACCTTGACCTCCCAAAGTGCTGGGATTACAGGCGCAAGCCACTGCACCTGGCCAGAAGCTGCATTTTCTAAGGAGTTACTGGGTTGATGCTGGTACAGTCGGCCCCTAGACTGAACTCTGGGAAACAACTTTGCCGCACACAGGGCAATGCCCAAAGCCACCGCTTTGGAAGAGTTTGTGGCCTGAGCGCTTTCCGTGGTTTTAACTGCCCTGTTTGCCTCTGAGAGGTTAGAAAGCAGAATCTTTCTAAGGTCTTCACTACACACTCTTGTCAATGCTGGATGTTTTCAGACTCCAAGCATAGGCTTTTGGGGAGATTTTTTATAACTTATCAGAATTTCTTGATGTGCTCACAAATGCTATCTAGAAAATGGAGCTAACACCAAGGACATCTCCCTGTCCTCTACTTCTGTGCTGATGCCAGCATACCCAGGTACCGGTGTCTTGGGTAGACTCTGACTCCGGCTCTTCCAGAAGGAATCTTGCCTGGAGCCTTCCTCTTCTTGCTCTGGGTGCAAAGAACAGAAACTTATCTAACACTGTTTATGTGGAGAAGGACCAATTGCAAAGACACAAAGGACCCTCCTGTAACTTAGGGTCAGAGAGCAGAGCCAGGGCTCTCAGCAGATGGAAAGCCAGGGTTCCCGGGTAGCCAGTCACCCCCACGCCATGTAGTCTCCATTGTCCATCTGCCTCCAATGGTGAGATGAGGTTTCACCATATTGACCAGGATGGTCTCGATCTCCTGACCCTATGATCTGCCTGCCTCAGCCTCCCAAGGTGCTGGGATTACAGGTGTGAGCCACTGTGTGCAGCTCTCACATGATTTTTTAAGAATTTTGGATACAAGAGGTACATGTGCAGATTTGATACATGGATGTATTGAGTGATGCTGAAGTTTGAGCGTCTGTTGATCCCATCACCTAAATTGTGAACAGAGTACCCAATACGTAGTTTTTCAACTCTCCCTTCTCCCTCCCTACCTGCTTTTGGAGTTCCTGTCTATTGTTACCATCTTTAAGCCTGTGTGTATCCAGTGTTTCACTCTCACTTACAAGTGAGAACATATGGTATTTAATTTTCTGTTCCTGCATTAATTTGCTTGTTAGCCCAGCCAGAAGCTGCATTTTCTAAGGAGTTGCTGGGTTGATGCTGATGAAGTTGATCCCTGGACTGAAATCTGGGAAACAACTTTTCTGCACTAGTGTTCAACACCTGTGTCCATGCTGCAGCAAAGGGCACAATACTGTTCCTTTTTTCTGGCTGTATAGTATTCCATGGTGTATATGCACCACATTTTCTTCATCCAGTCCACCATTGATGAGCACCTGGGTTGATTTCATGATTTTGCTATTGTGAATATTGCTGCAATGAACATGGGGATATAGGTGTCTTTTTGGTAGAAGGATTTATTTTCCTTTGGGTATATACCCATTAATGGGATTGCCTGGTTGGATGGGAGTTCTATTTTCAGTTCTTTGAGAAATCTCCAAACTGCTTTCCACAGGGGCTAAACTATTTTACACTGCCAGCCACAGTGTATAAGTGTTTCCTTTTCTCCACAACCTTACCAACATCTGGTGGTTTTTTGTTTGGTTTTGTTTTGTTTTTTTTTTTTACTTTTCCTTTTTTTCTTTTTTCTTTTTTTTTTTTTTTTTTTTTTTTTTGATACAGAGTCTCACTTTGTTGTCCAGGCTGGAGTGCAGTGGTGCGATCTTGGCTCACTGCAAGCTCCACTTCCCAGGTTCACGCCATTCTCCTGCCTCAGCCTCCCGAGTAGCTGCGACTACAGGCGCCTGCCACCACGCCCGGCTAACTTTTTGTATTTTTAGTAGAGACGAGGTTTCACTGTGTGAGCCAGGATAGTCTCGATCTCCTGACCCCGTGATCCGCCCGCCTCGGCCTCCCAAACTGCTGGGATTACAGGCGTGAGCCACCGCGCCCGGCCTTTGTTACTTTTTAATAATAGTTGTTCTGACAGGTTGCCTCACATGATTCTTGTCTCTAATTTTCAATAGGTCAACTTCTGCCTTTAGCCTTCCCCAGAAGAAACAATCAAGGGGATGAATTTATATGAAAATAAAAGAATCCTTTGTCCCGACTTCATGGTTACTCTACAGATGCTCTCTGTCTCTGCTGCTGAGACCTCCTCTCTGCGGGCTGGGGTGGTCTCCTTGCCGTTTCTGATGGATACCTCTAGGGACTAGGATGTGTCTCCTCCCTGAGTCTTCACCCTTTTCTAAAGACGCCACCCTGGTCCACTTTCTCCCACCATAACATGGAGATTGGAGCCCTTGTGTGCGATCTCCTTCTCTCCGGTTTCCCGTTGCACTCCTAGCTTGCTCATTCTCTTTCTCCTGGGGTGGGAAGTGATGCATCTTGCTTCTCACCTCCAAGCTTCTTTGAGACTGCACAAGGATCCCCATCCTATCACTCAGCTGTCAACAGAGTACAGCAGGGACCACTTCCTATGTGTGCAGACGCCATGGGATACATGAGACCAGCCCTTACACCATCTACGAGTGAGCCGTATTATCCCTAGATGCTTCTGAAGCTAAGGCTCGGTGATTCAAGCCTATAAACCCAGCACTCTGGGAGGCTGAGGCAGGCGGATCACCTGAGGTGGGGAGTTCGAGACCAGCCTAACCAACATGGAGAAACCCCATCTCTACTAAAAATACAAAATTAGCCGGGTATGGTGGCACATGCCTGTAATCCCAGCTACTTAGGAGGTTGAGGCAGAAGAGTTACTTGAACCCTGGAGGCGGAGGTTGCCGTGAGCCAAGATCGTACCACTGCACTCCAGCCTGGGCAAACTCCAACTCGGAAAAAAAAAAACAACAACCTTACAGAGAGAGGAGGTGTGGGAATTGAGGGAAGTGACTTGATTTGCTAGGCTGGAACCCAGGCCATGCTAGGATGGTACCAATGGAAGGGCTTCTGGTGCCGACACCTCAATGAGCTTCCTTTCTTTCTCCCTCCCGCAGGACCCCAGCCATGATAGGCTGCTCGTTTGTGGTCAACAGGAAGTTCTTCGGTGAAATCGGTCTTCTGGATCCTGGCATGGATGTGTACGGAGGAGAAAATATTGAACTAGGAATCAAGGTTTGTGACATGGTGTCCCTTCCTCTTGGTGTGTCCACGTTTGTGAGCAGAGCTGCTTGATCATCTGTGGGGTGTATTTAAAGCTTCTTACAGCTGATGAATGACAGATTCGTTTACTCCGCTCTGTCCCTGGGAGATGCATGAGCTGCATTGTCACCCCTCTTTAGGTAGGGAAACCTAGGCTTTCCCCTCTCTAAATGTTGGCTGATAGATTTCATGCCATGGCAACCCACTCTGGGCATTAGCTGGAGAGGGTGGTTCCCACTCCCATTCAGTTTTGTTCTCTTCTTAAATGTTTCTTAAATGATCTCCTTAAATTAATATTTTCAGGCCAGGCACAGTGGCTTATGCCCGTAATCCCAACACTTTAGGAGGCCACGGTGGTAGGATCACTTAAGGCCAGGCATTCAAGACAAGCCTGGGCAGCAGAGCAAGACCCTGTCTCTACAGAAAATGAAAAATTAGCCAAGCGTGGTGGTGCATGTCTGTGTCCCAGCTACTCTGGAGAGTGAGGTAGGAGGATGGCTTGAGCCCAGGAGTTCGAGGCTGCAGTGAGCTATGATGGCACCACTGCACTCCAGCCTGGGCAACAGAGCAAGAGAGACCCCGTCTCTCTAACAAAGGCATTTGTGGTTTAGTTTTTACACCCGCAGATTTACTTTTAACAGCTTTCTTGAGATGTTATTGACATATACAGATTTTGGTGGCTCACACCTGTAATCCCAGTGACTTGGGAAGCCGAGTCAGGAGGATCACATGAGCGCAGGAGTTCAAATCAAGCTGGGCAAAATAGCGAGACACTGTTTCTACAAAAAATAAAAAATTAGCTCACACGTATAATCCCAGTGACTTGGGAAACCAAGTCAGGAGGGTCACTTGAGCCCAGGAGTTCAAAACCAGCCTGGGTGACACAACAAAACCCCCAACTCTACAAAAGATAAAAAATTAGCCAGGTGTGGTTGTGTGAACCTGTAGTCCCAGCTACTCAGGAGGCTGAAGCAAGAGGATCGCTTGAGCCCAGGAGTTCAAGGCTTCAGTGAGCCATGATTATGCCATTGCACTCCAGCCCAGGTGACAGAGCAAGACTCTGTCTCATACAAAAACAACAACAACATCAACAACAAAAGCCAAAACAAAACAAAACAAAAAACTACATGTTTAAGGTGTACAGGTGAGGTTTGGATATACATATACATTGTGAAATGAGCACCAAAATCGCGCTAATTGACACATCCATTACCTCCATCTAATTACCACTGTGTGTGGGGGCTGGTGAGAAGATCTAATTTAAGATCTATCCTCTTAGGAAATTAAAAGTCTATAATACCGTATCATTAACTGTGGCCACCATGCTGTACATTGGATCTCCAGAAATGATTCATTTTGTTTTGCAGTGACCTGGCAGGAAAGGTCTGAGTGTGAGGCTCTGCAGGCTTCATGGTGATGATGGGAACTGCTTAGCAGGCAGGACTGTGTGGCTGCCTCTGATCCCTGAAGCAAGGAGGGGGCTCCTGGGTTCTTCCCCAGCAGCACAGTCCCGTCCACCAACACCCCTGTACCACCAGATTGTGGGATCACCTACATTCTCCCTTCACTCCCTATTTTTTGTTTTTTATTTATTTATTTTATTTTATTTGAGATGAAGTCTCGCTTTGTTGCCCAGGCTGGAGTACAGTGGCATGATCTCGGCTCACCGCAGCCTCCAGCTCCCAGATTCAAGTGATTCTCCTGCCTCAGCCTCCCAAGTAGCTGGGATTACAGGCACATGCCGCTGCACCTGGCTATTTTTTATATTTTTAGTAGAGATGGGATTTCACCACGTTGGCCAGACTGGTCTTGAACTCCTGACCTCAGGTGATCTTCCCGCCTCGACCTCCCAAAATGCTGGGATTACAGGCATGAGCCCCCATGCCTGGCCTTTATTTAATTTAATTAATTAATTAATTAATTTTTTGAGAAGGAGTCTCGCTTCGTCGCCCAGGCTAGAGTGTAGTGGCGTGATCTCGGCTCACTGCAAGCTCCACCTCCCAGGTTCACGCCAGTCTCCTGTCTCAGCCTCCTGAGCAGCTGGGACTACAGGTGCCCGCCACCACACGTGGCTAATTTTGTTTTTGTATTTTTAGTAGAGATGGGGTTTCACCGTGGTAGCCAGGGTGATCTCGATCTCCTGACCTTGTGAACCACCCACCTCGGCCTCCCAAAGTGCTTGGATTACAAGCTTGAGCCACTATGCCTGGTCTATTTTATTTTTTATTTTTCTTCTTTTAACTTTGGTTTTAGGTTCAGGGGTTCATGTGCAGGTTTATTATATAGGTGAATTGTGTATTACCTGTATTGGTAATTGACACTTCAATGAGCGCAGATTGGTGCACAGATTATTACTCAGGTAATAAGCATAGTACCTGATAGGTAGTTGTTTGATCCTCACCCTCCTCCCACCCTCTGCCCTCAAGAAGGCCCCAGTGTCTATGGTTCCCTTCTTTGTGACGATATGTGCTCAATGTTCAGCTCCCACTTATACATGAAAACACGCAGTATTTGGTTGGATGTTCCTGCGTTAATTCGATTAGGATAATGGCCTCCAGCTCCATCCATGATCTCCTTCTTAGAGCTGTGCAGTATTCCATTACGTACATGTACAACACTCTCTTTACCCAGTCTGCCATTTGTGGGCATTTAAGTTGATTCCATGTCTTCGCTATTGTGAATAGTGCTGCAATGAACATATTTTTAGTAGAAAATGCCTGTGTCTTTATGGTAGAATGATTTGTATTCTTTTGGTTCTATCACCAGTAGTAAATGAGATTACTGGGTCAAATGGTAATTCCGTTTTAAGTTCTTTCAGCCCTTTGTGGAAAGCAGTTTGGGGATTCCTCACTCCTCGTTGATGGGCTGGAATGAACGGTCCCTGCAGAGCCCAGTCTGCCCCCAGGCAATTTCTCCCTGGCTTTGTCTCCTCCATGACAATTCAGCTCCCCTGCCGCTCAGGGTGGGTCTTTATTAAAGTGTCAGTTGCCTCAGGGTCATAGATGTCACCCTAGAGTGTAATTACCTGCCTCTTACAGTACTTCCAGGCATCTCCGGCAGCTGGAGATGAGGGAATAGTTTTGCCTCTTAACTTTCCATGAACCACATCATCCTGCGGGCTGCAAGTGATCGTAACATAAGCCTTGGTTTTCTGCCAGTTCTTAAAGTGGGATTGGGTGCTGTTGGTTGCAGAAAGGCAAAGGCCTGGGTTCCGAGTCTACACAGAATTCTCTGGTTCTCATGTTTCCAATCAGCATTCACCTCACCTGGGAACTTGTTAGAAGTGAAAATTCTTGGGCCCCATCCCAGACCTACTGAACCAGAAACTCCAGAGTGGCAGGGAGTCCAGCTCCCTGTGTTTACCAAGCCCTCCCACCCCACCAGGTAACAGTTACGTGCCCTTGTTGGAGAGCTACTGGTCTACCTCTAGGTTTAGCCAACTTCCTGGCACATGCATGGCCTTTTAGTAGACAGGAGCCTAAGGGAGAATCCACCTCTTTCTAGTCCCTTCTCCAGGTGTCCCTCCATGACCACACTGGCCCAAAGTGAGTCCTTTCTTCTTACTCCAGCCTACACAGCCAGAGCCCTGTAGGCACCAGCATCTACTACCTTTTTAACTTCATGTACAGGTGCCTCGACCAGGTGACTACAGGGTTCCTGATGACAGAGCTCCCTTTTTCAGATGGAATAATATACACAAGGCGCTTCAGAGACAATACTACTTCTCCTTTCATTTTGTGCTATTTTGTACTGCTTAGAGCTCAAATGAGTTGCATAATAAATGCATTCTTAAGAAATCCATCCCCACCACCTGAATAAAGAAGCAGGACTTTATGTAAATATATATACGTGCATATATATAATTTTCATGTAGTGTACATACATACATTTACATATACAAGCTTACCTATAAGTAATGACCCAAAACCCTATGCTTTCATTCAACGGAAAAATTTTAATGTGAGAACACTATTTTCTTGATTTTTTTTTTCATCCAAGAAATGGGTCAATCTGTGATCTTTTTATCTATCTTTGAAATTTTTTGTTACTTTTTAATTCCATCCTCAGTAAGTAAAGATCTGTCACAAGAACACAAGAATAGAAAGTCTTACCGTGAACAAAAACAGCAGTTGACTCTAGGGCTCTGGCCTGCATGAAAGGCAGCTTGCCTGTGACCAAAACAATCAATACAGAAAAGGATGTTTAAAAAAGCCAGAATTGAGAAAATAAATGAAATGGAAATTGAGAGGTTTCATCTTGCTCTGAGTGATAGTAATCAGAAACTATTAACAAAACATATTATAGTAACGTGTCTAAATGTTAAGAGAGAAAAAAAATTCTCCAAGGACAGAAGAAAAGATAGGTTACTTTTAAATGACGTAAAGTCTTTCTCCAATATATCAGTCCGTTTATGAAGAAAGCGCATTCTCTTCTTCTGTTCTCTTACATAAAAACATGGCACCCAAGACTGTTGCATCTTGCTGGGAAGTTCTTTCTAAAGGAAGACAAGGGAGACACACTTTCAGATCCCCAGACAACCAAAGAATGTCTTGGCTTTATCGTGAATCCCATGGAGTGAATAAAACGCAGATTTCCTGTGTGGGTGCATTGAATTGTTAAAACATTTGTGAGAATGATTTACTTATTTTGGGTATATATCCAGTAATGGGATTGCTGAGTTCAATGGTAGTTCTAAGTTTTGTGAGAAATCTCGACACTGTTTTCCACGGTGGCTAAAGTAATTTACATTCCCACCAGCAGCGTACAAGTGCTCCTGTTCTCTGCAGCCTTGCCAACATCTGTTGTTTTTTAACTGTGTGTGTGTGTGTGTGTGTGTGTGTTTTGTTTTGTTTTGTTTTGTTTGAGACAGAATCTTGCTGTGTTGCCCAGGCTGGAGGGCAGTGGCACGATCTCAGCTCGCTGCAACCTCTGCCTCCCAGGTTCGAGTGATTCTCCTGCCTCAGCCTCCCGAGTAGCTGGGATTATAGGCGCACACCAGACCCAGCTAATTTTTGTATTTTTAGTAGAGACAGGATTTCCCCGTCTTGCCCAGGCTGGTCTCGAACTTCTGACCTTAAGTGATCTGCCCGCCTTGGTCTCCTGAAGTGCTGGGACTACAGGCGTGAGCTCACGGTCTTGAATTTTTAATAATAGCCATTCTACCAAAAAGACATCTGCATTCATATGTTCATCGCAGTGATACTCGCAATGGCAAAGACATAGAATCATCCAGGTGGCTGTCAACAGTGGATTGGATAAAGAAAATGTGGTACACAGACACCACAGAATACTATGCAACCATAAAAAGGATTGAAACCATGTCCTTTGCAGCAGCATGGATACAGTGAAAGGCCATTATCCTAAGTGAATTAATGCAATAACAGAAAACCAAGTACCACATGTTCTCACTTATACATGGGAACTAAACATTGGGTACCCACGGACATAAAGACGGGAACAACAGACACCAGAGACTACTAGAATGGGGAGACAGGCAGCGGCCACAGGTTGAAAAACTACCTATTGGGTACTATGTTCACTGCCTGAGTGATGGGATCAGTGGTTCCCCCAAAGCTCAGCATCACACACTACACCCATGTGAGAAACTTGCCCGTGTATCCTCTGAAACTAAAACAAAAGTTGAAGTTTAAAAAATTCCGGGGCCGAGCACGGTGGCTCACACCTGTAATCCCAGCAGTTTGGGAGGCTGACGCGGTGGGATCACGAGGTCAGGAGATCAAGACCATGCTGGCTAACACGGTGAAACCCCATTTCTACTAAAAACACAAAAAATTAGCCAGGTGTGGTGGCGGGCGCCTGTAGTCCCAGCTGCTTGGGTGGCTGAGGCAGGAGAATGGCAGGAACCCGGGATGCGGAGCTTGCAGTGAGCCGAGATCACGCCACTACACTCCAGTCTGGGCGACAGAGCGAGACTCCACCTCAAAATAATAATAATAATAATAATAATAATAATACAAGAAATGAGCTCTCCATTCCCAGACACTCACACACACACACACACACACACACACAGACACACGCGCACATATGCAAAATTTTGACACCAATAAGCCATCATGGAGGAAAGGATATAAGAGGGTTTGAGGATGCTCAAGTGAGAAAACCTTCTTGTCTACTCCAGCCCAGCCCCAGGGCTTTTCCATGGTTCAGCCCCTGCAGGGGTCTTCTTGCTGGGTTCCCTGTCACTCCCTAACAGTCACCAGGAAAGGATTCAGACTCTGAGTCGGTGTTGGCTTAGATGAGTCACGATGAGTGATGAGCAAAGAACAAGTGTATTTTAATTCACACTCAGGGCAAACATAACATTCTTAAAAAGCAGAGTTGCATCCAGATGCCTTAATTGCTGGTTGCATAGCTCAAGATGTCTCTGAGCCATTCCATTTCTCTGAGGAGTTGGGATGCCACTTTCAGGACTCAGGTGGGAGCACAGTTAGAACTCCTGCCATCTTGTCTAGCTCTGTCCATTCAAGCTCAAGGCACTGAAGACCTGGGGGATCATTCACAGACTCAGGATTTCATAGTCTCTGAGCCAAATGAGATCACATCAGCAGTGGGTTTGAAGACTTTCCTCTTTCGGAGGGGTTGTTCACAATTATTTATTTATTTATTTATTTATTTATTTATTTATTTATTTTGAAATGGAGTTTCGCTCTTCTCGCCCAGTCTGGAGTGCAGTGGTGCAATCTCAGCTTGCTGCAACCACCTCCTGGGTTCAAGCAATTCTCCTGCCTCAGCCTCCTGGCTAGCTGGGATTACAGGCGCACGCCACCACACCTGGCTAATTTTTTGTGTTTAGTAGAGACAGGGTTTCACCATGTTGGTCAGGCTGGTCTGGAACTCCTGACCTCAGGTGATCCACCCACCTCGGCCTCCCAAAGTGCTGGGATTACAGGCGTGAGCCATCATGCCCAGCCTACAATTTATATTTATATAGACAAGTTCTCACTGTCACCTAAGCTGGAGTGCAGTGACAAAAATTATAGCTCACTACAGCCTCCAACTCCTAGAATCAGGTGATCCTCCTGTCTCAGCCTCCCAGGTAGCTGGGACTGCAGGTGCACACCACTACGAGATAATTGTTGTTTTTTGGTTCTTTTGTGGAGATGGGGTCTCACTGTGTTGCCCAGGCTGATGTCAAACTCCTGACCTCAAGGGACTGCCCCACCTCAGCCTCTCAACATGCTGGGACCACAGCGGTTAGGCACTGTGCCTGGCCTTGTATAGAAATTATGAGCCTTCTGGAATGGCCAAAGCCCCAGGAACCTGAATGAAAACGGCATTTCCCACTCCCGTGGGTCTCTTGGCCCTGTCTCTTGTTCTTAATTCTGCTTCCCTCTTGTCTATAGCTAGCTCTCGCAAGGCCTTCTGCCTGCCCTTCTGATCCCCGCCCTAGCCGCTTCTCTGTGGTTTTAAGGACCCACCATCTAGCATCCATGTTAACCAAGATAGATTTCCTCCTGCCTTCTCTGAGACCTCTGGCATCAGGAACCCTGATTCCCAAAGCCTCCTGTGGCCTGTGTTGTCCATTTGGAACTCTCGAGCTCAAGTTTGCTACATCCATTGAATAATGTAATTTGCATAATGGTTCATCCCGGAGAGGACCAGACCATCAGTCCGTTTTCGTTTTCATACTTTTAAGATTGCATGAGTCTTTGGTTCTCTCCCCTGTTGGCATTGGTCAAGGTTGGGTCCAAGGCCTGGTCTGAAGGTCATCTTTGGCTATGTGAATACCTTTGTAGGGCAGAGCCCAAGTTTATCTGTGATACAGTTCAAAGCAAAGTTCCTGGTCTTGCCCAAGTATAGAGTGAGCCTTGAGATTTCACAAACTGGTCTTTCATGGAGGGGCATATATAATTGATGGCCAACAGTTCAACTGAATACTTCCGATTTTAATGGAAACTTGGTGAGTGCCTTCTGTAGCCCAGCAGGCATTTCCACTGGGGCTACCACAGTCAATACATGGGGTCTCTATCTCCATGAAATTTATAGTCAGACAGAAATACTGTTCATTAAACAAATAATTAGTACTGTGATGAGTGTGAAAAGACAAGATAGAGCAATGCTATGGGAAAATATAGTAAGGGAATATAGCCTAGTCTAGGGAGTTGGGAGGAATCTCCCTACGGAAATGCTATTTAAGAATTTTAAAATGAGTTTAATGTAGATAAGTAAAGAAGGAGGTGTGCAAGGAAGAATATTCTAGATAGAGAGAAAAACATCTGCAAAGATTTGGAATTCTGAGAGATAAATGTGTCCTGAGAACCTTGGGAGTTCAGGATGACTGGAGCAGAGAAACAGGGAGGAAAATATCTTAGATTCAGCGACAACAATCAAGGTGGGGCCCAGATTGTGAGGATTGGTAAGTAGAAAGTTGACTTTTTCTTAAGGATCACTGTGGATATTTTAGATAGGTAGGTTGGGTAGATAAATAGGTAGGTAGGTAGGAAGGGGCGGGGAGAGAGAGAGATGATAGATACATAGATAGATTAGAGAGAGAGAGATGGATGGATGGATGGATAGATGGATGATAGAGATAGATGATAGACTAATGATATAGTAGATAATAGAGATATAGATGATAGAGATGATAGATGGATAGATAGAAAGATAGATATAATGATAGAGGGATAGAATGATGATAGATTAGATTAAACATATAGATAGGTATGGAAAGATTGATAGGTGATAGATTAGACTGATAATAGAGATAGCAGATAGATGGATAGATGATATAGATAGATGAGATATAGATTAGATACATAGAGGTGATTGATTACATAGATGATTGATGAATAGCTAGATATACATAGAGATGACAGACTGATTATATAGACTGATAAATAGATGATAGTTTGATAAATTATATAGATGATAGATTAGATAAATGGATGATAGATGTAGATGATAGATTAATAGATAGAAGATAGGTATAGATGATAGATTAGACAGATGATATATAAATAGATGATAGATAAATTGATAGATGATGGATGAATGATAGATAGATAATAGATAGATAGATAGACAGATAGATAGATAAATAGATGAGACATTGAGAGTCTCAGGTACCCATTACTTACCACCCTTGAGGGGATTTAAAAGAAGTAAGAGGATTAGACTTTTTACTAAAAAGATAACTATGACAGCCATGTGGAAAATGGATGATAAAGCTGCGTACACTCAGGAAAAGCTGGTGAGGAGGGGCTTGACCTATATGGTTGTGACAGTGGGAGAGGAATGGACAAATTCAGGAAGTAGAAGAGACAAGATCTGGAGATTGAGTATATGCAGGGGATGAAGAGAAGCGGGAGTCCAAGCTAGCAGGTGGGGAATAGTGGTGCTGTTCTCTAAGAAGCACTGTTGGAGGAGGTTTGGGAGAAGGTGGAAAGATTATATAATAAATCTCATGTTTCTGAGACACCCCAGGCCAGCCCGGAGGCATTTGCATGTGTGGGGATTAAGCCAAGGAGGGAGCACTAAGCCTGAAATAGACTTGGATGCACCGGTGCCTTTTAGGAGGTGTGATGGACAGAGCGTGGTTGTATTAGTCTGTTCTTACACAGCTTTAAAGACATACCTGAGACTGGGTAATTTATAAACAAAAGAGAGTTTATTGACTCACAGTTCCACATAGCTGGGGAGGCCTCAGGAAACTTACAATCATGGTGGAGGAGGAAGGGGAATCAAGGCATGTTTTAGATGGTGGCAGGAGAGAGACCAAGCAAGGGAGGAAGTGCTAAACACTTTTGTTTTGTTTTGTTTTGTTTTGATTGAGACATAGTCTCTTGCCCTGTCGCCCAGGCTGGAGTGCAGTGACTCAGTCTCAGCTCACTATAACCTCCGTCTCCTGGGCTCAAGTGATTCTCATGCCTCAGCCTCCCAAGTCACTACCGTGCTCGGCTAATTTTTGTATTTTTAGTAGAGATGGGGTTTCACCATGAATGCCAGGCTGGTCTTGAACTCCTGGCTTCATGTGATCCACCCACCGTGGCCTCCCAAAGCGCTAGGATTACAGCCGTGAGCCACTGCGCCCGGCCACATTTAAAGCATCAGATCTCGTGAGAATTCACTCACTATCATGAGAACAGCCTGGGGGAAACTGCCCCCGTGATCCAATCACCTCTAACCAGGTCCCTCCTTCATTGCGTGCGGATTACAATTTGGTTTACAATTCAAGATGGGATTTGGGTGGGGAGACAGAGGCACATTATATCAGTGGTGGTCCACTGAATGAGAGGAGCGAATGAGAAGTGATTATTAAGGGTGCCTCCCAGGTTTCCCACCAACTGACCAGTCCCCTAAATAGCAGACTCTGCTAGGGTAGGTTTGTCAATGGGGACATGAGTAAGTTCCATTTTAGAAATGAGTTTGAGAAGTAGCAGTTCTCTCTAACCTGACATTGAGATGTCAAGGGAACACAGGACTGGGAAGAGACTCTGGCCAAGAGTGGGATTTGGCAGAGGGGTACCAGAACAAGTGTTGGCTGTTCTCCATTCCGCCCTGGAGTCTGCAAGGTCACAGTGCTTAGGATGCGGACTGAGTTAAAGGAGCGAGGCCATAGGGATTCCTGCTATGGTTTGAGCATGTGAGTTACAGCAGGTAGTGGCCGTATGTGTTATACCTGGTGGGAATGTAAACTACAACCATCACTATGAAAAACAGGGTGGAGATTCCTTAAAGAACCAAAAGTAGAACTACCATTTGATCCAGCAATCCCACTACTGTTATCTACCCAGAAGAAAAGAAGTCATTATACAAAAAAGATACTTGGACACACGTTTGTAGCAGCACAGTTCGAAATTGCAAAAATGTGGAATCAACCCAAATGCCCATCAATCGAAGAGTGGATAGAGAATTTGTGATGGCCGGGCGCAGTGCCTCATGCCTGTAATCCCAGCGCTTTGGGAGGCCAAGGCAGGCAGATCACGAGGTCAGGAGATCGATACCATCCTGGCCAACATGGTGAAACACTGTCTCTACTAAAAATACAAAAAAATAATAAAAAAAGAAATAGCTGTACATGGTGACGTGCGCCTGTAGACCCAGCTACTCGGGAGGCTGAGGAAGGGGACTCTCTTGAACCCAGGAGACAAAGGTTGCAGGGAGCCGAGATCATGCCACTGCACTCCAGTCTGGTGATAGAGCAAGACTCTGTCTCAAAAAAAAAAAAGAATCTGTGGTGTATATATTCAATGGAATACTACTTAGCCATAGAAAGGAATGAATTAATGGCATTTGCAGCAACATGAATGAGATTGGAGACTATTATTCTAAGTGAAGTAACTCAGGAATGGAAAACCAAACATCGTGTGTTCTTGCTCATAAGTGAGAGCTAAGCTGTGAGGATGCAAAGGAATAAGAATAACACAATGGCTTTCCCCGCGAGGGGAAAGGGTGGGAAGGGGGTGAGGGAAAAAAGACTACAAATAGGGTGCCATGTATAGTGCTTGGGTGACGGGTGCACCAAAACCTCACAAATCACCACTAAAGACCTTACTCAGGTAACCAGACACCCCCTGTTCCCCAATAACCTGTGGAAATAAAAAATAAAATAAAATAAATTAGGAAAGTAGGATTTTAAAAAATTGAAGCCTATCATCTTTTTTTCCCCCCCCCTCCCAAAATAATTCTGGGGAAAAGAAACTTAGTTTTTCAAAATGTTTACAACTTTCACATCTTTCACGGGGTTTCACCATGTTAGCCAGGATGGTCTCAATTTCCTGACCTCATGATCTGCCCGCCTCGGCCTCCCAAAGTGCTGGGATTACAGGTGTGAGCCACTGCACCCGGCCACCTGTTTGCCTCTATATCACCTGCCAGGAAGAGATAGTGAGGCTCCCATTGCCCCTCCCTAGAGCTGCAGCTGATGAGCTGCTTACCTGTAAGGTTGTCCTGCAGTGGCACCTTTTTCTTCCAGCTTTCACTGTTACACAACTTACTCAGCCTCAGTACAGAACGAAGTTTTATTGGACATGGAAAAAGGGGAAACATTAAACAGATTCTCTGGCATTAGATAGCAGGGCCATTTTGCTATCTTTATTAAAATGTATTGCCATCCTCTTAAGAGTAACAGGCTAATCTATGTAGAAGGCTATAACATGCACATGCATGAACACACATGCACACACTCACAACACACTACACCAAACAACCCTTCCTCAAGAGACCTTCCAAACGACGTCCAGGACCGTGAAGTCAGTTGTAGAATAAAAGTTCCTTCTGGCCAGGCACGGTCGCTCACGCCTGTAATCCCAGCACTTTGGGAGGCCGAGGCGGGCGGATCACGAGGTCAGGAGGTGGAGACCATCCTGGCTAACATGGTGAAACCCCGTCCCTACTAAAAAAAAAACAAAAAACAAAAAAAAAAATACAAAAAATTAGCCAGGCGTGGTGGCACGTGCCTGTAGTCCCAGCTGCTCGGGATGCTGAGGCAGGACAATTGCTTGAACCTGGGAGGCAGAGGTTGCAGTGAGCCGAGATTGCCCCTCCGCACTCTGGGAGACAAAGCGGGACTCCATTTCAAAACAAACAAACAAACAAAAAACGGCCTCCTTCTTAGAGTTTTTTAAATTCTGTAATTCTAAATTTTATACAGGCTGGAAATTCTCCCCTGAGTGGATGAGAGGTTTAGATTATTTTGTCTCACTGTTTTTTTTCCCTTCAAAACAAACTGGAAAATGAAGAATTCAGTCATTACGTGTTATGCTAATTTCTTTTATTTTAATTCAGCATTTTTGATGGAAAACTTGAAACGTACACAAAGATAGCACAGTATAATGAATCCAAATGTACTGATCATTCAGCTTTAACAAATATTAACATTTTGCTGTTTTTTTCAGTTACTGCTCATTGACTTTTTAAAAGCAAATCCCCAGACATCGTCTCATTCCATCTATAAATACTTCACAGTGCATTGCCAACACATAAAGACTCTTTAAAAACATAGTCTCGACATAAAATTATACTTTGGAAAATCCATTACCCAGTCCATGTTTTCTCCAAAATATTTCTCAAAACTCGGTTATTTTTTCTCAAAAAAATTTGTTTTGATAGTCGACTTACTCAAATAAGAATCCCAACAAGGTCTACACATTGCATTTGGCTGGTCTGTCTCTAAAGTATCTTTCAATCTGCAACATTTCTTCTCACCTTTGTTAATTTCATGTCATTCATTTGTCAAAGAAACCAAGTCATTTGTCCTGTCCAATTTCACACAATCTAGATTTAGCAGACTGATTTTTCTTGATGTC
This sequence comes from Chlorocebus sabaeus, assembly GCF_047675955.1. NCBI lineage: Eukaryota > Metazoa > Chordata > Mammalia > Primates > Cercopithecidae > Chlorocebus > Chlorocebus sabaeus. The sequence continues at coordinate 3,104,344 of NC_132931.1, read as the reverse complement.
TTTAACTTGTTCCTTTAATCTTCTTCTTTTTTTTTTTTTCTATGCTGTAATTAGATCTACAAGGTTGATTACTTCTTCCTTTATTTTTTCCTTTCTTTCTTTTTGTCAGGAACACTTCAGGCTCTGCTATGAATTTCCTAGTGCATGACATTGGGAGATACATGGGGTCTGGTTATCTCACTGTATCTCACTGTTAGGATTCAACAGCAGGTTCAGGTGGTGTCAGCCTATTTGATTCATTATAAAGCCCCCCATCAATCTTTCACTTAATTAATGGTTTTAGCAACTACCAATGATCACTGCCTACACCCATTAATTCATTAGGGCCTACAGATTGGTGATTTTTAGATTCTACACTCATTCTGCATTTATAAGCTGTAATTCTTCTATTAAAAATAACTTTTCCTCTTCAACTATTTGTATATTCTGAAATACAGTTCAAGCCAGAAAAGCAGGATAAATGCTTGATTTCTTCTTTTTATTTAAACATCTTTAGAATAATGAGTTGGTGTCCTAGCAACCTCATAAGATGACCAATGAGGTTTTCTTTTTTTTTCCTCAATAATATGGACTCAAGGCTTTTTTAAAAATAAATATTTTATGTGTCTAAAGCCATTGTCATTATTCATTTTTTGCCCACTCCATATTTACTTTTATTAAAGCATAATTTAATACAATCCAATGTACAGATTGCTAGTCTTCAGTCTGATGAATTTCACAGTCTGATGAATATACACCCCTATAATCACCTCTGAAAACCTGACGTTGGACATTTCTGTTGCCTGAGAGAGTCCCTTTTTCCTATCAGTTCTTTCCTCCTCCCCACCCCAGCAAGCATTTTCTGATTTTTTTTTTGTTTTTTGAGACAGAGTCTCACTCACCCAGGCTGGAGTGCAGTGGCACGATCTTGGCTCATTGCAACCTCTGCATCCCAGGTTCAAGCAATTGTCCTGCCTCACCCTCCCAATTAGCTGGGACTACAGGCACCTGCCACCACACCCGGCTAATTTTTGTATTTTAGTATAGGTGGGGTTTCACCATGTTGGCCAGGCTAGTCGTGAACTCCTGACCTCAGGTGATCCACCCTCCTCAACCTCCCAAAGTGCTGGGATTACAGGCATGAGCCACCACACCTGGCCCTGATTTTTTATCACCATAGATTAGTTTTGTCTGTTCCAGAACGTCACATAAATGGAATCACACCGTATAGTCTCTATTATATCCGACTTCTTTCAACCAAAGGAATGTTTGTGAGATTTTCCAGGTTGCTGTTGTGTGTATCTATCAGCAACTCAGTCTTCGTTGTTTACTGAGAAATATGCCTTTGAGTCAATATATGACAATTTTTTTATTCATTGTCCTACTGAGGAATAATAGGATTGTTTCCGATTTGGGACTAGTACGAGCATTCATATACAAGTCTTTTATGAACGTATGTTTACATTTCGCTTGGGTAAATACCTAGGATTTGAATAGCTGGAATATCTAGAGGATCTGTGTTCAACTTTTAAAGAAACTGTCAATCAGGCATCCAAAATGTGCCATTTTCCACTGTTCCACCTCTATGGCAATATTTGGTATTGTCAGAATTTATTTTAACAAACCTAGCAGGGTTTTTTTTTTTTTTAATTGCATGGCACACCGAAAGGATACTTTTATTTATTTATTTGTATTGATACATAATAGATGTACATATTTTGGGGGTACATGTGATAATTCAATATGTTCATATAATTTGTAAAGATCAAGTCAGTGTAACTGGGATATTTATCATCACAAATATTTGACTTTATTCTAAAAACATTCATTCTCTTCTAGCTATTTTGAAATATATAAAAGATAATGGTGTACAATAGTCACCCTACTGACCTATCAAACACTAGGTCTTGTTTCTTTTATCAGACTGTATGTTTGTACCCATTAATGAAGCTGTCTTCCTCCTTTCTCCTCTCTACCTGCTTTTTTTTCTTTTTTCCTTTTTGAAACAAAGTCACTCTGTTGCCCAGGCTAGAGTGCCATGGTGTGATCTCGGCTCACTGCAACCTCTGCCTTCTGGGTTCAAGCGATTCTCCTGCCTCAGCCTTCTGAGTAGCTGAGACTATAGGCGCACACCACCACACCAAGGCTAATTTTTCTATTTTTAGTAGACACGGGATTTCACCATGTTGGCCAGGCTGGTCTCGAACTTTTGGCCTCAAGTGATCTGCCTTCCTCCGCCTCCAAAAGTGCTGCAATAGCAGGTGTGAGCCACCACACCTGGCCTCCTATTTACCCTTTGAAGGGGTACTTCAGTATGGTTTTAATTTACACTTCCTTGAAGGAGGATGAGCACCTTTTTTGAGCTTATAGTTAATTTGTGTATCTCCTTTTATCCATTTTTAAACATCATGTCTTTTCATTTTGTTGTTGATTTCCAGGGGTCTATGGTATGTATTCTGGGTACTATTACTTTTTCAGACATATGTACTATGTGAATATTTTTCTACTGTCTATGGCTTGTCTGTTCATTTTCTTATGTATTTTCTTCCACAAGCCTTAGGGTTCTATCTTTTACATTTAGGTCTGTGATCATAAAAGGCCCTGCTGTAAACAAGAGAGTATCTTGCTGTGGGCACTACTTTTTTGGACTGAGCACATTAAAAAAAAACACTAATAAAGAAAAAATGATAAATTTGACTTAATCGAAATGTAACTTTCAGCTCATCTAAACAAAGTATTAAAAAATGAATAGCCAAGCCACATGCTGGGAAAAATACTCATAATGCCTGTAACTGATGAAGGAATCTTATGCAGATTATGTGTAATAAATCCTAAAAGTCAAAAATAAAAGATTGCAAAAAGGCTTAAGCAGCCACTTTGTAGAACATCCTTGCTTCCTGGCACAACAAGAAGTTCCTGTCTTATCTTGTTATTTACTGTCCTAGACCTGGAATTAGCCATTTCTCTGAAGAATCCCAGTCCCTTACAAGGGGAAATGGTATTTAGAGACCGAAGTCTTGTCAGTGAGGGTGCTCCTTGCTACCAGGTTGCCGTTGTGTCTAAGCCGTTTCCATGAACAAAGCTAGACAATACTGATTTTTTTTTAGAAAGAGAAAGGTAAATCATTATTTCATACTAGTGTCTTCTGTTCAAATTTGTAATTATCAGATTTTTACTTCTTATATTTTATATTTACTTCTCACTGAAAGTCTTGGTTCTTATTGACATCATTTCTCATTTGACTTATCCTACAATATATAAATAACAGTTTTGAAATAAGAATACTAACAAGTTGATTGAATGAGGTTTAATATTTCTTTATGGTTTGTTTTGTCCCTAGGATATATTCCATTATAGATGTACAATCAATGTCTTTAAAATTATTTGACATAATTTTCTCTGTGTGGTTATATCACCTCCTTGATATAGACTGTTAGAGCTCTATGGCATTGAACAATTAAGTTCATTTTTGTTTTTTCTTTTCTTTTTTTTTTTTTTTTTTGAGACGGAGTCTTGCTCTGTCGCCCAGGCTGGAGTGCAGTGGCCAGATCTCGGCTCACTGCAAGCTCCGCCTCCCGGGTTCACGCCATTCTCCTGCCTCAGCCTCCCGAGTAGCTGGGACTACAGGCACCCGCCACCTCGCCCGGCTAGTTTTTTTGTAATATTTAGTAGAGACGGGGTTTCACCGTGTTAGCCAGGATGGTCTCGATCTCCTGACCTCGTGATCCACCCGTCTCCGCCTCCCAAAGTGCTGGGATTACAGGCTTGAGCCACCGCGCCCGGCCTGTTTTTTCTTTTCTACTGAGGCTACAAGTCAGTTGACTAAACTCAGTTGACCAAAATTTGAGCATTCTTTAGGCATTGCTGTGTAGTCACAGCCACATGCACCAAACACTCCACTTTTAGGTTGATCCTACCCAGCACTCTCTTGGGCCTTCAGTTCTACAATGTCCAACAACTCGTACTCCCAGAGAAGCTGCCGGTCTGGACTTCTGCTTAACATGGATTTGTTTTGTGTGTTAATTCATCCCAGTCCACCATCACTGTGGCTGGTCTCATGAATCCAGCTGGAAACTCAGTGATTACTGTTATTGCTACAGCACTGGGGAAAAATCCAAGAGCTTCCAGACATAAGAAAAAAAAAAAATCCTCCACCCTCCCTCCCCCAAATTATCCTATTGGTTGTCGAAGTTAAACTAAATCTTTGCATACAAAAACTGAGCCAGAGAGGACACATAGCCCACATAAGGGTCAGTACAGAGCCCTTAAAAAGCTAGCGTAGGAAGTGAGTGTCAAGAAACACCCGCACTATCATTAGTGTGTGGAGGTAGCAGAGAACAGAATGGACTGCTGGGAGAAGGAAAGAGAAGCCACAATGAGGGGAAACCATAGACTGGTCTTCTTTGTAGTTTGCATTGAGAAGCACTTTTTGCGCCACGGTTAGTCTGTATTCAGAGAACTTAGCTTACGAAGGCAAGCTGGCAGGTGCCAGTTTTGAGAATGAGTTCACACAAATGTTATTACATTAAACGGGACAAAGGAACACTTAAAAGCAATACCTGGCCAGGCACAGTGGTTCACACCTGTAATCCCAGTGCTTTGGGAGGCCAAGACAGGAGAATCACTTGAGCCCAGGAGTTCAAAACCAGCCTGGGCAAAATAGGGAGCCCCGTCTTTACAAAACATAAAGAAGTTACCCAGCCATGGTGGTGTGCCCCTGTAGTCACAGCTACTCAAGAGGCTGAGGCAGGAGGATGGCCTGAGCCCATGAGTTTGAAGCTACAGTGAGCTCTAATCATAACACTACACTCCAGCTTGGGTGACAAACTGAGACCTTGTCTCTAAAAAAAAAAAAAGAAAAAAGTAATACCTACTGTTGATTGGCATTAACAGTACACCAGACACTGTAGTAAGCACTTTATAAACATTACATTATTCAGTGTTCGTGAGATTTCTGTGCATTTTTCATTATTGAACCCATTTTACAGATACTACTGGGACTGACAGAAGTCAACTTGTCCAAGGTCTTACAGCTAATAAATAGAACAGCCAGAACTCAACCCAAATCTACATAACTCGAGTTCTATGTGCCTTGCGACCTCTTGCTTGAATATTTATTCATCCAGAGAACTTTATTCTTCCACCATCTGGATAACTATGACAATATTGCAGATACACAGTGATGTAGTCATATGGTAGATGCTAAGGGTGTTGCTTGTATGTAATGCATATCATAAAACAATTCCATCTGCAATAATTATGTTCATAATCTTTATGTAGACACACAGATAGGAACCATGCCCGTACATGTATTTCATGTACTACACTATCTCATATATAGAGAACTGTGGTTATGTAATAAACAAAAATGTGTTTGAAACAGCATGAAATTGGATTTCCTCATCCATAAATTGTGTTATATTTATGTCAAAGTTATAGTTCAAGAAATAGAACTGCAATGTTGATATTTTTATAAATGGTGTCTAATGTATTTCTATTAAGGGGAGATATATTTGCTCTGCTGAAATGTATTATCATAATAGCCAAACCATTCACTCTACCACTGGAAAATAGTGTGGTATTCTGTTTGGAATTTCACTTGCCTGCTCCCAGCCCGCCAGATCTATTGTAAATTATTGTAGGCATCTGTGAGTTATTTTATAGGAAGCATCCATCTATTTTTACAACTCCAAAAAGCCTGTCACTCTCGTTCATCTCCTTGGGAATAAGGCAATAATTTGATTCTCTATAAATGTGAACCTGAATTTACACCATCCTCTCCAGTTGGGACTTTAGTGATGTGGGTGATTTATGGCTCTGGGTTTCTGGGGCAAGGCCCTAGAAGATGACATCCTGATGTGCTTGTTGTCATTTTCTGCTATTTCTACAGAAAAAGGGAGGGGACTCAACCTGCCCCTATTCTATTTAGGGCACAACTGTTTGTTCCCTGGCCATGTAGGCATGTTTGAATAGCACTTTCCTTTTGTTGTTGTTGTTGTTGTTTGGTTGGTTGGTTTTTTTGAGATGGAGTTTCACTCTTGTTGCCCAGGCTGGAGTGTAGTGGCCCGATCTCGGCTCACTGCAACCTCCGTCTCCTGAGTTCAAGCGATTCTCCAGTCTCAGCCTCCCAAGTAGCTGGAATTACAGGTGCCCGCCACCAAGCACAGCTAATTTTTTGTATTTTTAATACAGACAGGGTTTCACTATGTTGGCCAGGCTGGTCTCGAACTCTTGACCTCAGGTGAACCACCCACCTCGGCCTCCCAAAGTGCTGGGATTACAGGCGTGAGCCACCACGCCTGGCCATTTGTTTGGTTTTGAGACGGAATCTCACTCTGTCTGCCATGTTGGAATACAGTGGCTTGATCTCGGCTCACTGCAACTTCCACCTCATGCGTTCAAGCAGTTCTCCTGCCTCAGCCTCCTGAGTAGCTGGGATTACAAGCACGCACCATCACGCCGACTAATTTTTGTATTTTTAGTAAAGACAGGGTTTCGCCATGTTGGCCAGGCTGGTCTTGAACTCTTGACCTCAGGTGATCTTCCCACCTCGGCCTCCCGAAGTGCTGGGATTACAGGCATGAGCCACCACCACACCTGGCTCTAGGCCAGTTGAATATCAAATCACAAGAAACAGCTGTAAGGGTCCTGAGTTTCTCCCTTCAGCCCTGGATCCAGCAGTTGGATAGATGTCTGTGAAAGAGCCATAGGCACTGTGATGTGCTCAGCCTTCCAGGACCTCCACTGCAATTTCTTATATTTTCAGGGCTTCCACAGGAAATTAGTTGCATGTCTGGTGAACCCCTCGGGTATTTGCAACCTGTTGGGCATGCCCAAGTTACCTATCTATGATTTCCCATCTTTTGGCCCATTGGAAATGGGCTCGTCTGAGAAATGTCACTGTTGTTTGTTTATGTTTGTGTTTTTTTTTGAGAAGGAGTCTCACTCCGTCACCCAGGCTGGAGTGCAGTGGCTCAATCTTGGCTCACTGCAGCCTCTGCCTCCTAGGTTCCAGTGATTCTCCTGCCTCAGCCTCCTGGGTAGCTGGGATTACAGGCGCACGCCACCATGCCTGGCTAATTTTTGTATTTTTAGTAGAGACGGAGTTTCACCATGTTGCCCAGGCTGGTCTCGAACTCCTGACCTCAGGTGATCCGCCTGCCTCGGCATCTCAGAGTGCTGAGATTACAGGCATGAGCCACCACGCCTTGCCGAAATGTCATTGTTTTATTTCCTCTTCTCTTACAAAGATGCCAAGGGCAGAGATGGAGCTGTCCGTCTGTCAGTTGCCTGTGGTGCTGTGGGACCAATGCTGTTTGTGCCTGGAACTGTGGATGCTTCCAGGGCCAGGGAAGTGGGCAGTGGGAAGAGTTTGAATTATCACTCAAAGCAGGAGATGCCATGAGCAGGAAGGAATCAGGGCTGGAGTGTGTAAGGCAAAGCACTGGAGAGCCAGGAAGACCAGAGGAAAAATGATGTACCAGGTCAAGCAATGCAGAGACTGGGTCCAGAGGAGCCACTTGAGATGGGTAGGGTCTTTCTGGTGCCCACGCTGTCTTTCCTATGCATTTTGCAGCATGACGCTTGGGTGTCAGCTGGCTGCCAGCTATAGTGGCAAGTGCCTGTAATCCCAGCTACATGGGAGGCTGAGGCAGGAGAATCACTGGAACCTGGGAGGCAGAGGTTGCAATGAGCTGAGATCACGCCACTGTATTCTGGCCTGGGTGACAAGAGCGAAACTCCATTTCAAAAATAAAATAAAATAGAATAAAATCCTACAGAATAAGGCTACCCGTTCCTCAGCTTCAGGACCCACGGAGGAACCTGGATTCATGTGTAAAACACCTCTGACATCTCTTTATGATTTTCTCAGTCTGGATGGTTTCTGCTGGGGGCTCCCCCCGACTGGAAACGTTTGTCCTTGAACATCATTTTCTAAGTATTATATACCAGCCTAGCTCAGCAAGAAAACTACTCATGCCAGTGACCATCATTATTGTGGATGCTCTTGCTTAAACCAGTTAGGGTGGAGCATAGTGGCGCATTGCCTGTAATCCCAGCACTTTGGGAGGGAGAGGTGGGAGAATTGCTTGAGCCCAGGAGTTTGAGACCAGTCTGGGCAACATAGTGAGACTCTTGCCTCTACAAAAGCTTTAAAGAATTAGCTGGGTGTAGTGGTGTGCACCTGTAGTCCCAGCTACTCAGGAGGCTGAAGTGGGAGGATTGCTTGAACCTCAGGTGGTTGAGGCTGCAGGGAGCTATGATTGCACCATTGCACTGCAGTCTGGGCAACAGACCAAGACCTTGTTGCAATAATAATAATAATAATAAAGTTTTAAAAACAATTAGTTTTGGGACAAGAAAGCTAAATGGAAATTTCGTGGATAGATTTGCCAATTTTTTTCTTCTTCTTTTTTTTTTTTTTTTTTTTTTTTGAGACAGTCTCGCTCTGTCACCAGGCTGGAGTGCAGTGGCGTGATCTCGGCTCATTGCAACCTCTGCCTCCCAGGTTCAAGCTATTCTCCTGCCTCAGCCTCCCGAGTAGCTGAGATTACAGGTGCCTGCCAAAAATTAGCCAGGCATGGTGGTGCATGCCTGTGGTCCCAGCTACTCAGGAGGCTGAGGCAGGAGAATAGCTTGAAACCGGAAGGTGGAGATTGCAGTGGACCAGCTAATTTTCGTATTTTTGATAGAGATGGGGTTGTTGGCTAGGATGGTCTCTATCTCTTGACCGTGTGATCTGCCTGCCTCGGCCTCCGAAAGTGCTGGGATTACAGACATGAGCCACTGTGCCCGGCCCCTTGCCAGTTTTGACTCTCATCCTTGAAGCTGCTGTCTGTAGATACGCAGAATGTCATGGATGGGGGCTTCTTCAAGTAGAGACCCATATGTAACCAGTATCTGCCTTACAGGAAATGAAATGGTACCTGTTTCACTATTTTCTAATAAATTCCCTTCCCTTTTGAAAATCTAAAAGGGGAATGCATTGTGCATTGAACAACTCTATAAATTTTAAAGTATTCAAGTTTAGAAGTACAGCTTTGTGCTTCCTCCTTGTGATAGAAATGGAAAGAACTAAAACCACATATTTTTCTAAGCTTGCTTTTAGACGTTTCTTTTTCTAAACTTTCAGATTCCAACCCTCCTACAAGAACAACCACGTAGGGAAATTACAAATGTCCATTCTACAGATGTAAGAGGCCAAAGGAATGTGCAGATTTCAGTGAAAAGCTATCATTTAAGAAAAAAATGTTTTGGCTCTTGTTGACACACATCAAGTTCTCCTTTTTTTGCTCACCCAGAAAATCAGCCATTTCTTTGGGCTTAAATGGTGATGGGAAATTTGGGGCTCTTTTTGGAAAGTTATCAAAGGAAAATTACCGGGGAGACACAGAGACCAGTTGGGGTGGATGGCCTGAGTCTGAGAACACCTGGGCAGATTTGGAGTTTGCTCTGTGAGACTGGAGGGAGCTCTAAAGGTACTCAAACTACCTAAAGAACCAGGATTATTTATTTTTTTAAAGATAGAGTCTCGCTCTGCCACCCAGGCTGGAGTGCAGTGGCACAATCTCGGCTCACTGCAGTCTCCGCCTTCCGGGTTCAAGCTATTCTCCTGCCTCAGCCTCCTGAGTAGTTGGGACCGCAGGCATGCACCACCATGCCTGGCTAATTTTTGTATTTTTAGTTGAGACGGGGTTTCTCCCTGTTGCCCAGGCTGGTCTCAAACTCCTGAGCTCAAGTGATCCACCTGTCTTGGTGTCCCAAAGTGCTGGGATTACAAGTATGAGCCACCATGCCCAGCCAGAACCAGGCTATCACGAGAAACTCTAGTAAAGCTGTTAAGATAGGAAGAGATCTATGCCCAGGCAGAAGGGGAGGAGGCAGGCAGGAATTCTTGAGAACCAGACAAGTGAGGAATGAGATGAGCTTGAGGAGGTTGGTCAATATTCCAGTTCTAGCTATGTAGCAAATAGCCCAATAGTAAATGGTTTAAAATAACAGTAATCATTTTGTTTTCTCTCCTGTACACCAGGAATTCAGATAGGAAATAGTGTATTATGGGTTTACTTGTGTCCTGCAAAAGACATGTTGAAGTCCTTACCCCTGGTGCTTGTGGACATGGCCTTATTGGGGCATAGAGACCCTGCAGACGTAATCTAGGTAACATGAAGTCATTAGGATTGGCCCTAATCCAGTGTGACTCGTGCTGTGATAAAGAGAGGGGGAGACACAGACATACGAGGAGAACTCTATGTGATAACAGAGTCAGAAATTAGGGTGATGTAGCTCCAAGCCAAGGAACCCCAAAGACTGATGGCCGCCACCAAAAGCTAGAAAGGAGATGAGGAAGAGGGTTGAGTGCAGTGGCCCATGCCTGTAATCCTAGAACTCTAGGAAGCCGAGATCTGAGAATCGCTAGAGGCTAGGAAATTAAGACCAGCCTGGGATGACATAGCAAGACCCTGTCTGTACAGAAAATAATAATAATAACAATTTAACTGGGCATGGTGTCACATGTTTGTAGGCACAGCTACTAAGGAGGTTGAGGTGGGAGGATCGCTTGAGGCCAGGAATTTGAGGCTACAGTGACCTGTGATGGTGCCACTGCACTCCAGTCTGGGTTAGACAGAGGGAGACTATCTCAAAAAAAAAAAAAAAGGAAAGTAAAGAAAATCCAGGATGAATTGATAGTCATGATACCCTGAAAGATTTAAACAGCTGGACTGGAACAGTGAGGATTTCTTGGGCATTTCTCTCTGTGTATCTATGGTTCCTCTCCTCCTGGTCTTCCCAGCATCATGGCTTTGAGGACGCCATCCTTCATATGTGTTGGCTCAAGGCTCCTAAGATGCATGGAGAGAGAGACTGAGACAGACACACACACACCATATTGCCTGTTATGACCTAACCAGAAGGTCAGGCAGCAACACTGCCATCACGTTCCATTGGCCGAGACAACTACAGATATTCTCCCAGTTCCAGTGACCCCATCCCTCAGTGGAGGAGGGTTAACATGACATGCAGGAAGATCGTAGGGGATGAGATTTATACTAATGTGCTTGTCTTTGGAAAAGACAATTTGTTGCAGGAATCAATGGGAGATGAAGATCCCATAAAGGGCAAGAGAGTAGATGTTGGCAAACATGAGATTAATCTGCTTTGTTTTGCTTTTTATATTCTTTGCAGCTATTGAAAATGGGATTGATTTCTTGATTTTTTTGTTTTGTTTTTTTGTTGGAGACGGAGTCACACATTGTCACCGAAGCTGGAGTGTAGTGGCACGATATCAGCTCACTGCAACCTCCGCCTCCCGGGTTCAAGCAATTCTCCTGCCTCAGCCTCCTGAGTCGATGGGATTACAGGCGCCCACCAGCACACCCAGCTAATTTTTTGTTTTTTTTAGTAGAGACGGGGTTTCACCATGTTGGCCAGGCTGGTCTCAAACTCCTGACCTCATGATTCGCCCGCCTCAGCCTCCCAAAGTGCTGGGATTACAGGCGTGAGCCACTGCACCTGGCCTGCTGCTTTGTTTTTTTAATTCAAGAGCTCATGCATGTTGAAAGCCCAGTGGGAAAGACTCATTTGAGAGGGAAAGGTTGAATAAACAAGAGAGTTAAAGGATTATCGATAAACAGTGCAACAAAGTACCTGCAAAGACAGAGGATGGAATCTGAGTACAGGTGCAGGAACTGCCTTAGGATAAGTCAGGGCTCCTCTAGTGAAATAGGAGGGAAGAAGGGGAGCGTGGAGATGTTTCTTCAGTTTGAGTTTGCAACCCTGAAGATGAGCGGGTTCGTGGGAGATGGCCCCTGCTTTCTCTGTGCATTGGAAGATGTGGTCATGTGCTGCAAGAAAAGGGCAGAAGGAAGATCAGAGGTTTAGGAGAGTGGCTAAACTGTGAAAAACACTCACTGTGACTATTGGAATTGCCTTAATCACGGCACAGAGTCGGGGACCACTTGTGGGTGGTGATCAGGGCCCATCTTCCCTGCAATGAGGGTTCCTAGCAACACTCAGGACAAGAGTTTGGGCTGGAGGAGACCCACCCAGGGTTGAGGCTTTGCCTTCTGTGTACAACAAAATGGCAGAGGGGCCAGGCATGGTGATTCACACCTCTAATTCCAGTGCTGTGGGAGGCCCATGTAGGAGAATCACTTGCAGCTAGGAGTTTGAGACCAGCCTGGGCAACATAGTGAGATCCCGTCTCTATAAAAAAGTTTTTTGTTTTGTTTTGTTTTATTTTTGTTTTTGTTTTTTGAGATGAAGTCTTGCTCTGTCGCCCAGGCTGGAGTGCAGTGGCATGATCTCGGCTGACTGCAAGATCCACCTCCCGGGCTCATGCCATTCTCCTGCCCCAGCCTCCTGAATAACTGGGACTATAGGAGCCTGCCACCATGCCCAGTGAATTTTTTTTTTGTATTTTTAGGAGAGACAGGGTTTCACTGTGTTAGCCAGGATGGTTTCGATCTCCTGAGCTTGTGATCTGCCTGCCTCGGCCTGCCTCGGCCTCCCAAACTGCTGGGATTACATGCATGAGCCACCGTGCCCGGCCTACAAAAAAGTTTTAAATGATTAGTTGAGTGCGGTGGTGCGTGCCTGTAGTTCCAGCTACTTGGGAGGCTGAGGCAGGAGGATCACTTGAGCCGAGAAGTTGGAGGCTGCAGGGAGCTATGATTGTGCTGTTGCGCTCCAGCCTGGGTGATGGAGTGAATCCCCAACTTTAAAAGAATGCTAAACAAACAAACAAACAAACATTTCTGAGTTCCACATGCAAGAAAGTGAGCTAACTGTGGTGTGAGAGAGGAAAGGCAGACAGGAAGGGCAGCTGGCCTAGAGGCGTTACAGCGATGGAGGGTTGTCAGCAGACGAGCCACAGTGATTTGTGCTCCGTGTCACACAGATGCACTGTTGGAGAACCAGGAGGCCAAACAGCTTTCCTGGCAGAGTTTGTGGGACTGGCCCCATCTCAGGGTTCCCTGGCAGCCGGTTCTGCGTGATTACCCTGCTTGTCGCTGTAGGGCCTGTGTAGTGTCGTCTGCCCTAAGCTCTTCTCAGTGCCCCTCAAAGTCCTCATCCTACTGATCTTGGCATTCGCTTTTTCTCCTACTCCCTGCTGTGATAACACAGTATTTTCGTTTCTTTTTTTTTTTTTTTTTTTTTTTTTTTGAGACAGAGTCTCACTCTGTCACCCAGGCTGGCGTGCAGTGGTGCCATCTCGGCTCACTGCAACTCCACCTCCCAGGTTCAAGCAATTGTCTGCCTCAGCCTCCTGAGCAGCTGGGACTACAGACGCACGCCACCATGCCAGGTTAATTTTTGTATTTTTAGTAGAGATGATGTTTCACCATTATAGTCAGGCTGGTCTCGAGCTCCTGACCTTGTGATCGGCCTGCCTCGGCCTCCCAAAATGTTGGGGTTACAGGCGTGAGCCACTGTGCCCAGCTGGTAGTTTCATTTCTTACTACGATAATAGAAGTCATTTTCTAATTCAGAACACAGGAACACAACCCATATTCTAGAAGAGACGTGCCACTCTGATAATCCTGGTTGACTCCCTCAGAAGCAGCAGAGTGTGTCATTAACATGCTGCAGTTGACAATGGTCCTTCTTGGTCATCAGAGATATAGGCAGTGCACCCACGATTTGAGATATGGATCTCATATATGTGAAGAGGAAACAGCTGTGTTTATTATTTCTCTTACCTGGATTTAGTGGTAGTTTTTTGTTTCCGGTGTATTTGGGGGCTTTGTTTGGATATCTTTTTATTCTTTTTCAATTTAGTAGATGTCAGATAGAAAGACCTAGGAGATCCATTCCTAGGAATGAGATGTCTCAACAAGCTATCTAGAAGTATTCGAACATGGAATTGAGATGAAAAGAATCTAGGGAAATGCCTAGACTTCAGTGGGCATGCAAATATTGATTGAGCGTCTGCTAGGTGCTGCCACTCTGCCAGGCCTGGGGTAATCAGAGATCTCTGAGTCATGGAGACATTAAGTAACTAAGCACATAGAAATGGGCGGTAGCAAATCGGGATAAATGATCAGAAGGAAAAGTACTGAGTGCTATGAGAAAGAACTGGGGGGATTGGGTGGTGGGCGGTAGGGGTGGTGTCGATGGTCTGAGTTGACCTCTCCAGGGAATGGCATGGAAGCATGGCTTGAAGGTGGAAGAAGATAGCCGGGCACAGTCCAGGCAGAGAGCACGAGTCATAGGGGCCTCAAGGTCTGGAAGCAAATGGGTTTGTTGAGTTCCAGGACCTGCGGATGGCCTGTGGCTGAGCAGAACAGTGCAGGCTGAGAGTGGTGAGGTTGGAAAGGCAAGAAGAAGCGCGATCTTACAAAGCCTCATGGGACACCATGAGTCTTGGGAACTTTATCTGAACTTTAATGAGAAATCGTTGAAGGGAGAACCACGTGATCCCATATGGGTTCAGAACAGACTTGGTTAGGGACAGAGCCTAAGAGGAGACTGACTGTCCAATTGCATTGGGGAAGCCCTGCATTTAAGGGCTTTGCTTTCTTTTATTTAAAAGTTTGTTGCCACCCTCTGACGGTGAGCCTCTGAGGGTCTCCGGAAGGTGACTGCTTGGGCAAAGACAGCCAGAATTGAGGTCTCAGCAGGGCCTGTGAGCCTCACTCGCTGCAAAAGTGTGGTCTTAGCTAGTGTCTCCAGCAGCCCCAAGTTTGAGTCTGGTTCCACCCCGCATCATTCTGTGTCCTCTTAAAAAATATCCTTCCCTCCACTGGAGCAGCTCTGAAAACCAGTCAGGGACCAGCTGAATTTTAAGCCTAGGCTGTTTCTTCTGCCTGAGTTGAGGACCATAGAGGGCACTTGGGGGTCACCCATTAGAGCAGAATTTCTCACCTGGACATTGATATCTGGTGCGTAGAGGCCAGGGATGCTTCTAAACATCCTACAACACACAGGATACCCCCCGCTCCACCTTAAGAAATTACCTAGCCCAAAATATTGACAAACATGCAATAATAATTGCACTATTGCAATTGACATTTTTGGCTAAGTAATGTCTTATTGTGGGGTAGAGGGTATTCTGTGTGTTGTAGGATGTTTAGCAGCATTTCTGGCCTCTACCCACCAGATATTAGCCATGCCCCACCCGTCAACCAAGTTTTGACAACCAAAATATCTTCAGACGTGGACAAATATCTCCCGGAGAGAGGACAAAGTCGTCCTTGCTTGGGAACCATGGATTTAGAACATGACTTTTCAAGAGGGTAATATCCACCAACTCTAGGAGATAGAACGTTGTTTTGGGGGGCCAAAAATCTTAGATGTTACAGGGCTTTGTAGTTGACCAAAGGAGCCACATATAAACAGATGTACAGCAGACCCACGGTATTGAAATTTCATGGGAAGGAAGGCAATCAGGGGGAAAAAAAAGTCTAAAGGCTCCTGGGCAGGAATAGGGGATGATAATTAAAAAAGAAAATTAAGAAAGATTGATTTAGACAAAGAGAGAGCCAGTTTTTCCTGGAGGATGGGAAACTGGATATTGAACTGGGGAACCAGAGGGTACATCGGGGAGGGTCAGGCAGGGGATTACCAAGGCACGGAAAACCAGAGACTCATGGTCATAATGAAACCTAACTGTAATCACTCCCCGTGTGCCAGGTACCGTGCCCAATGGTCTGAGTGCTCATGGCAACACCATGGTGCAGCTGCTCTTATTTATCTCCTACTTTATAGTTGGGAAACTGAGACACACACAGATTAAGCAGTCGGCAGAGCCGCAATCAGATGTCCAAGTCCAGAGCCAGTGCCCTTTGCCATGATGGGTCAGGACTGACCTGTGTCCCTGGAAGAATGGGATCTAAAGGAGCTGATTAGAGGGGTTTGCACCTTGGAGAGTAATTTTGGTTTTTTGTTGGTTTGATTGTGTTTTCACTCCTTTTTTAAAATTTTTCCATAAGTAATTTGAGTACAAGTGGTATTTAGTTATATGAGTAAGTTCTTTAGTGGTGATTTGTGAGATCCTGGTGCACCCATCACCCAAGCAGTATACACTGCGCCATATTTGTTGTTTTTATCCCTCTCCCCACTCCCACTCTTCCCCCCAAGTCCCCAAAGTCCATCGTATCATTCTTATGCCTTTGCGTCCTCATAGCTTAGCTCCTTCATATCAGTGAGAACCTGCGATGTTTGGTTTTCCATTTGTGAGTTACTTCAGTTAGAATAATTGTCTCCAGTCTCTTCCAGCTCACTGCAAATGCTGTTAATTCATTCCTTTTTATGGCTGCATAGTATTCCATCATATATATATCATACATATCATATATATCATATATATATAACACAGTTTCTTTATCCACTTGTTGATTGATGGGCATTTGATTGCTTCTACCATTTTGCAATTGTAAATTGTGCTGCTATAAACATGCATGTGCAAGTATCTTTTTCGAATAATGACTATTTTCTCTGGGTAGATAACAGTAGTGGGATTGCTGGATCAAATGGTAGTTCTACTTTTAGTTCTTAAAGGAATCTCCACACTGTTTTCCATAGTATCTGTACTAGTTTACATTCCTTGGGGAGTAATTTGGGATAATGGATCAGTCGAGAGCAGGGGAGGGGAGATAGGACGGAGACAGAGCTGGGAAGAGAGCAAAGGGAACACAGGAAAGGAGGGGGTGAGTTTGAAGAAAATTGAAAATTGGCCACCATACCTGTAATCCCAGCACTTTGGGAGACTGAGGTGGAAGGATCATTTGAGGACAGGAGCTTGAGACCAGCCTGGGCAACACAGGAAGACCCCTTTTCTCAAAAATAAAATAAAATAAAATAATTAGCCTGGCGTGGTAGCACTCGCCTGTGGTCCCAGCTGCTTGGGAGACTTGAGCCCAAGAGTTTGAGGCTGTAACAAGCTAAGATCATGCCACTGCACTCCAGCTGGGCATCAGAGCAAGACCCTGTCTTCGGGAAAAAAATAAAATAAAATAAGAAAACTGAAAATTGAGAAATTACACAGGAGGGAAGAAGGAGGCAAGGGGTTGAGAGTCCAAAAAGCATGGACTGAATCAACCTCAGAATTTCAGTGAAATCGTGATATGACTTTCTCCTGGTGCCTTTGGGTGGATCTTCCCTCTCCTCTGACTGCAGAGTGAGGTGGGAGCAGACTGGGCTGAACAGCTGCAGATGGAGTCTTTCCAGCTGGCCCGTGCAGGACTGGCCTTTGCCACCGCCTTTCACACTCGCTAATTGAATCAATATGCTCCTGATTTCCATCCGGGCCTGTCTTAACTGACTTCGTTCTTGTCCTAAACTCATGATCTTTTCAGGAAGGAATTTTACGACCATCCCTAATTTAAAAAAATCGAAATGTATAGAGTATTTTTCACCGAAACTTTTCATCTACAAAGAGAAATGATGCTATTTTGTGCCATTTTTTGACAAATATTACTCTCTTTTCAGACCCCAAATGTTGGTGTCTTTTTATCCGTAGTCTGTGCTGAGGAAGGGCTTTAGATTCCCGTCCTGTTGCTGCAGAGGCAGCTCCCACCCAGCTCCCAGCACACACCCCAAAACAGATTGACCCTCCTTAACTCGCCATTAGTAACCTGAGAAGGCAATAAAAGCTGCACCTTTGATGTCTCGGCTTTGAAAAAAATTGCTGTAATGTGGCGTAATTGGAGCATTTCAAATTAGGAACGGAATTATGATAATTGACTCTACGTGTTACTGTCTCTAAGATGGTTCTTGCACACAGATTAGGCTTTGCTTCTGCCCCGCCCCGCCAACCCCACTCTCTCCAGCTACTGGGGGACACACACAGGACCTGTAGCCATGTGGCAGGGGAGGTGACAGGCCAGATCATTTTCAGGCTCCTGGATTAATTAAGACTGTCGGAGGCCCCAAAAGTCGATGTAGTGTAAACAGTGACATATCTGTGTGAGTTGTCAGTTGACCTGTGCTTAAACTCCTCCAGTGATAAGACACTCAGCTCCTTCACTACTTCTGCCACTGGACTGATGGGATCACTGGAAATAGTGGATACACCTGGTACTATGCAACGTGCATACACTAGATATTATGCTAAGTGCATACACCAGGTACTATGCTAAATGCATACACTGGGTACTATGTTAAATGCATATACCAGATACTATGCTAAGTGCATATACCAGGTACTATGTTAAGTGCATACACTGGATACTATGCTAAGTGCATATACCAGGTACTCTGTTAAGTGCATACACTGGATACTATGCTAAGTGCATATACTAGGTACCATGTTAAGTGCATACACTGGATACTATGCGAATTGCATATACCAGATAATATGCTAAGTGCATATACCAGGTAGTATGTTAAGGGCATACACTATATACTATGCTAAGTGCATATACTAGATACAATGTTAAGTGCATATGCTGGATACTATGCTAAGTGTGTATACCACGTACTATGTTAAGTGCATATACTGGATACTATGCTAAGTGCATACAGCAGATATGATACTGTGCTAAGTGCATCCAGGTACCTTGTTAAGTGCATACACTGATGATATGGTTTGGCTCCATGTCTCATCCAAATCTCATCTTGAATTGTAATTCCTATATGTCGAGGGAGGGACCTGGCAGGAGGTAATGGGATTATGGGGGTGATTTCCCCCATGCTGTTCTCATGATAGTGAGTGAGTTCTCACAAGATCTGATGGTTTAAAAGTGTGTGGCTTCCTTCGCTCTCTCTCTCCTACCACTTTGTGAAGAAGGTGCCTGCTTCCCCTTTGCCTTCCACCATGATTGAAAGTTTTCTGAGGACTCCCTAGCCATGTGGAACTGTGAGTCAATTAAACCTCTTTTTTTTTTTTTTTTATAAAAAAAAGTCTCAAATAGTTCTTTATAGCAGCATGAAAACAGACTAATACAACTGAGTACTATGCCAAGTGCATACACGGGCTACTGCTAAGTGCATACACTAAGTACTATGCTAAGTGCATGCACTGGATACCATGCTAAGTGCATACACCGGCTACTATGCTAAATGCATACACTGGATACTGCTAAGTGCATACACCAAGTACTATGCTAAGTGCATACACTGGATACTATGCTAAGTGCATACACCAGGTACTATGCTAAGCGCATACACTGAATACTGTGCTAAGTGCATACACTAAGTACTATGCTAAGTGCATATGCTGGATACTTTGCTAAATGTATACACCAGGTATTATGCTAAGCACATGCATTGGATACTATGCTAAGTGCATATGCTGGATACTATGCTAAGTGCATACACTGGATACCATGCTAAGTACATATACCAGGTACTATGTTAAGTGCATACATTGGATACTATGCTAAGTGCATATACCAGGTACTCTGTTAAGTGCATACACTGGATACTATGCTAAGTGCATATGCTGGATACTATGCTAAGTGCATATACCAGGTACTATGCTAAGTGCATACACTGGATACCATGCTAAGTACATATACCAGGTACTATGCTAAGTGCATACACTGGATACCATGCTAAGTACATATACCAGGTACTATGCTAAGTGCATACACTGGATACCATGCTAAGTGCATATTACCAGGTACTATGCTAAGTGCATAGTACTTCTTTCTTCCTTCCTTCTTCTCAATGTAAAGTCATAAGAGTTTAAATATCTCGTGGCAGCAACAGTACATTTCCATCTTCACATATGTTAAGGTTCTCGCACATGGTACCCAGTAGTCTGATTAGACTGTCTTATCTCTTAGTGGGCCTGATACCCACCTTCATCATCCTCTGTTCTCCTAGTATGTAAACAGGCACGCGATGAGTGAATGTTTCTTAGGAGGTCCTTGGTTTCGCTGGGCTTACTTCTGTCAGCATCAGCCATCATCACCTCTTGTTCCTGCCCACATATGTGCTGGCAGGTATTCACGTACACATGTGGGAATCCCATCTTGATTTTTTCTGCTCATAATTCTGGATCGCAGTTCTCTACAATCGGATGAGATACACTGATACATTGAAGAAGCCACATGAGGTATGAATGCAGTGTTACAGTGGATCTGAAAGATGTGGGTTGTGGGGGGTGGAAAGTAAAGCTACACAATACTTTGGTGGTCAGAAACAAATGGCCCCTTCCCATAGGATCACCTTCTTGGGCGGATGCCATGTTAAAATACTAATTGATGCCAGGAGTGTTGGCTCACACCTGTAATCACAGCACTTTGGGAGGCTGGGGTGGGAGGATCGCTTGAGGCCAGGAGTTCAAGGCTGCAGTGAGCCACGATTGTACCACTACACTCCAGCCTAGGTGACAGAGTGAGACCCTACCTAAGAGGAAAAAAAAGAAAATACAAATTGATACCCAACATAGCGATGTGGTGAGAAGCTCACTAAAAATGCTTCTAATACTGCCTGAGAAACTAAAGGAGTTCATCATCAGTTCACTAAACTCAAGAATTTTGTTTGAATTCTCGACTTCAATAAATTGATGATGAAAGAATATGAATAAACTTAAAAAAAATCTAAAGCCTGTGAGAACATTTTGTAACACAAAACAATAAAGTCATAAGAGTTTAAAGGTGGATCTAATTATTTCTTACTTGAAACACATAGAAAAGTTGGAAGACTATTTTTACAAATTCTCAATAAGGTAGAGGAGGGCTTTATACCTATTAATCATAAACAGGGTGGCAGGTAATAAGCAAGTGGAATAAAAACTGTTAGAAAACATGACACGTACTATTTGTTTGTTGTTAATTTCCACTGAAGAGCAAATTAACACTGAAAGATATAAAGAGATAAACTCAAGAAATACTGCTAAAGGAAAATTAGAAAAGATGACCTGCCAGGGTTATAAGACATAAAGATATAATCTATGAAAAACATAATTTCCCAAAGAAAAGGAGAAAAAAATCCACAGATTAAATGAGGAAAATAATCTATCCCTTGATTTTCACTTTTCTCTTGGTACTTTCTCAATAGAGTAAACCAAATGTGAATCAAACTTCCTTCTTCCTTCTTGATGGTTAACTTCCTTGGGATACACACTGAACTGAACTAAGTTAAGATAGGATAAGCTATGCTACGGTAACAACTTGGTCCTGAACTTTCAATTGCCTAACACACAAAACTTGTGTCTCACACCTGTAAAATCCAGTGAGAGTTGAATGACCCTCTAGAGCAGCTCCCTTCCAGGTGGTGACTCAGGGATCCAATCTGCATCCCACTTGCATGACATAGGGAGCCCATATTCTGTTTTCCCCAGGAAAGTTCTGAATTATTCCTGTTGAGCTGACGTAACGATCACTAATATCTCTTTTACTCTCAGAAACGTACATGTGAGTGCATAAATTATATAGTCATCTGAGAGTTTCACCACCTGAATCTGGCTTTCAGGTCACTGCAGCAGGGAAGAAAAAATGGAGACTCGTGGGCCAGTTTTGTTCTGAAATGCTTTGATCCTGGAGTGATGGATACTGTTTCCACTTGCCACTCATGGAGTTGCAGGGCTCCATCCATCTGCCAGGGGTTGGGGGAGGGGGAAGGGACAGGACTTTGGTGGAGGTGGAGGTGTCACATGGAGAGTCAGTGAGCAGTAAATGTCAGGATCACAATAACCTTAGTAAAAACCAAAATAAAATGAAAAGTGTTACCCAAATACAAGTAGTATCAACATAATGAAATTCTCAAGTACCATCATATAATTTTGAGCTCTGCTATTGTAACAGCAAAGGGAGACCTGAATTGTGCTTGGTTTCCTCCACTGTCTGGCCAGGTTCATAGCAAACACCATCTCATTTTTTATTCCAGCATTTGAGGAGGAGTCAGGTACCCGTGGAGGGCTGAAAGTGGAGGGCATAGAAGTCCCTTTGTGAGTAGGGAGGGCTTGAAGAAGAGGCCAAAAAAAACAGCAACTGGAGATGAACTGGGCATCCTCTATTAGTATTAATGATTATTATTAGAGATGGGGTCTTGCTCTGTCACCTAGGCTGGAGTGCAGTGGTGCAATCATAGCTCACTGCAGCCGTGAGCTCCTAGGCTCAAGTGATCCTCCCACCTCAGCCTCCCAAGTAGCTGGGACTATAGGTGCTTACCACCACTCCCAGGTATTTTATTTTATTTTATTTTATTTTATTTTATTTTATTTTATTTTATTTTATTTTATTTTATTTATTTATTGTAGAGCTAGGGTCTTGTTTTGTGACTTAGACTCATCTCAAACTCCTGGGCTCAAGTGATCCTCCCATTACAGCCTCCCAAAGTACTGGGATTCCAGGTGTGAGCCGTTGCGTCTGGCCATCCTTTATTCTTCCTGATCAAAGCTGTTCTGGCATGTTCTGCCTGTCTAAGTCTTCTCACTCAGGATCCACATCACAGCCTTGATGTCTATATCAAAAGATGTGCCTTTTCTCTGTTTCCCTGGCATTGGTTCGTTTATTCTGAATCTTTTGCCTGGACTTGTCTGTGTGGATTACGGATTCAGAATGAGTGAGCATTTGAGAGGGAGTTAGGTACCATAGACCTGAAAGATGAGGACTGAGGTCACCAGCGTTCCTTTGTAAGCCATGAAGGCTTGAAGAAGAGGCCAAAGAACCAGCCAATGTGGAGGTGAAGAAAGAAAGCAAGTTCAATGGATCAGGCGAATAGGAGTTGCAACAAGAAAGTAGACATTGTTCTTCCACCATTCTTAACTCACAGCAAACAGAGAAAACAGAGAGAGAGAGAAATAATTTTTTTCATTTTTTATTATTTAAAAATTTTTTGTGGGTACATAGTAGGTATATATATTTATGGGGTACAGGAGATGCTTTGATATGAGCATATAATGCATAATGATCACATCATGGAGAGCATTTATCTTTTGAATTACCGACAATCCAATTATATTCTTCAAGCTATTTGAATATATACTATATGTATATAGTCTGACTATATACGATATACATAATATGACTATATGGTGACTATAATAACTATATTGACTATAGTCAATAATAACATAATTATTACTGAGTTATTATTAATAACTAATTGTGCTATTAGTAGGTTTTATTCATTCTTGAAAGAATTTATATAGCTGATATGAAAAGTATAATTAGGCTCAATCAATAAATATTTATTCATCAGTTATATGATGAGTGAATGAACACGTGTAATTAATACTTTTTCTAGAACTTTAGTACCTCCCAAAAACAGAATGTAATGTCTTTTTAACTGTGTCCATTAATCAATCACAAAAATTGATCTACTAAGCTGCAAAATTTTCATAGACCTTAAAAAGCAGAAAATTTACAGACCTTATTCTCCCATCACAATATAATAAAATCAAAAATTGATAATATAGAATTAAATTAAAATACCCCAATGGAAAGATATCCTAGCCATTAAAATGGTCCTAAATGACTAGGTGTGGTGACTCACATCTGTAATCCCAGAACTTTGGTAAATCAAGGTAGGAGGACCGCTTGAGGTCAGGAGTTTGAGACCAACTTGGACAACGTAGCAAGCAAGAGTCTATCTCTTAAAAAAAAAACTGGGCATGGGTTGTGCACATCTGTAGTCTCAGGACTAGCTACTCAGGAGGCTGAGGTGGAAGGATCACTGGAACCCAAGGCTGCAATGAGCTAGGATCTATACCACTGCACTCCAGCCTGGGCGACAGAGTGAGACCCTATCTCCCACTAAAAGAAAATAAAAAATTGTCCCTAAATACAGTATTCTGGGGCAAAGGAGAAAACCAAAAAAATCCTAACAGGCTACCAAAAAATTATTGCTAATGACAACAATATTTATCAGAATCCAAGGAATGTTGCCAAAATAGTGTCCAAAGGGAAATAGACAGCTTTTAATGTTGTCATTATTATTACATGAGATTCTGGAGAAATCAGGAATATTCGATCTCCATCAAAAAGGCATGGTGTGGTGGCTCATGCCTGTAATCCCAGCGCTTTGGGAGGCCGAGGTGTGTGGATCATCTGAGGTCAGGAGTTCGAGACCTGCATGGCCAACATGGTGAAACCCCTTCTCTATTAAAAATATAAAAATTAGCCAGGCATGGTGGCATGCACCTGTAATCCCAGGTACTCAGGAGGCTGAGGCAGGAGAATCCCTTGAACTTGGAAGGCGGAGGTTGCAGTGAGCTGAGATCACGCCACTGCACTCCAGCCTGAATGACAGAGCGAGACTCCACCTCAAAAAAAAAAAAAAAAAAAAGTCCACTGGCCACATGGCCTCTGAGCTTTTGTCTGATCTTTGTCTCCACTGTCTTCTTTATGCTTCACATCCCATTCATCCACAGGTTTCCCCTGGGCTCCTTCAGATTATCTCACAGCAAAACCTGCTCTCTACTCCAGTGCCTTCTTTCCCCGAGACCATTATACCTCCCCACCCTGGGATCTTCCAGCTGTCTCTTCTTGCTAAAGCAGACAGAGTCCTGTTGTTCCCTCATGAGAAACACTGGTTATATCCCTCTACTGTCGGGTTGAAATCTGTCCTCTGGGGTGGGCACTCAAGGCCCATTCCCCATGGACCCCATCCCACTCGCTGGATTTTAAGATCCAGCCCAAGTGTTAGCTGACTTTCGGTGACCAGTTATCATTCCCTCCATCCCGGGACTCTTCCTCTGCTTACATTTGAGTTGACACTGTGATATCGCAGAGAAACAAATATCTGTTGCTTTGTCTTCTTCCCAATAACTTACATGCTTCTGTGCCCTGACCCACTTCCTTTAGGAATCTCTCTGCTCCTCCTCTTCCTCACCGTGCCCCCGCAGAAGGTCTGGAGCACAGAAATCCAAGATAAGTGTTTCCTTGATGGCAAAGAACTCTTGTCACTGTCTTGAGTGGTCATACATCCAAGAAAATACTCACTCGCTTGTTGGCATGCACACATTAAACTCTTAGGAAAAGGGAGAAATTATATATCATCCAGTGCCATGAAAATGCTAAAGGAATTCGGACAAAGTGGAAGACCATGGTGTAGAATAACCCCGATGCCCTGATGTTGCAGGCTTTGCAAAATGGAAAGCGTTGTGTCAGAAAAGGGATGGATGGAGGAAAATGACCTCAAGCAGAGAGAGAAAGTGAGCATGGGGAGTGTGTGGTACAGCTTAGGGGCTGCCTTATCTGGAGAGGAAAATCTCCAATGAGAAGCACAGGAGATGAGCTTGGATGATCCACACACTCACCACACTCAGCCACAATTTGGGTGCAAGTTGGTGCCATCTCTTGGTTGAAGTGATCAGCATCGTTCAGGCCAAAATAGATTTCTCTGTTTTTGTTCTTGGAAACCCTGCTCAGTTTGTATTGACAATATACATTAAATTCAAATGGAATGTTTCCCCAGTGCAGATTTTTTCAAACTTAGACTATGAGAGCAAAGGAATTTGAGGTCACATTTGAGTTAGGGTGAGTAGGAGAAACAGGACATTGACCCGAATGCTTTGCATTTTGTGTTTGCATTCGGATTCTGTGCCTTTGGATTTTCATCCCACATTGCACTGTGGCTAACTCTAGCACAACCACATACCCCATCTGAAGAACTGGGCATATGGAAATAGATCTTTAGACACTAAATATTTGTCATTTTATATTGTGCGTAATTACTCTGCCTGCACTGCAACGTGGACCACCAGCATCCAGCTCCACGCCCTTTGTGCATTGGGTCAAAATTAGTTAAATCAAAGGAATGCATAGAGAAGAGGCTGTGTTCGGCAAGCCATGGTGCTAATATTCTGATTAAGCGTGAGCTTTTTGGCGCACAGTGTAGATGAGATGTGCTGTTGTATTAATAGGCTGTAAATTATAAATAATTGCTTGATAGGATGAGAACCTGAAGCAATGAGTTTCTTTACAGAATGCTGATTATCCCCTCAGTAACCAAAGACAAGGGAACCCATTCCTGCAATTGTTTCCCTTTGGAAAGGAAAGGACATTTTGGCCTGTCATGTTGATGGAAAACACTAGAAATTTCCTTTGTGATTCTTTTGTTCCCTTTCATCCAAGCTCCTAGTTTATTCGCACACATGCAGACATAAACTGGGCAGGGTGAAAACTCCCTGGATCAACCATTCGGTTTTGTGTTTGCCGGTCCCCATCAATGACAAGTATTTCTTTATCTGGTCAGAAAATGGAAATTCTGTTTTCTGAGCCAGCCAAGATTCCAGGTACAAAGAGAGCTTCCCCCCGCCCTCCCCCGGAGTCACAGCCTGAAGGTGGTTAACAGCTCCCCCCCTCGCGTATCCCCAGACTCCAGTAGATGTTTCTGATGCGGGGAGGCTAGTTCTGAATCCAGGCCAACACTGGTTGTTGGTTCCAATTAAAAAGCAATTGCATTCCCAGCAGTTCAGGGCTGCAGCCAAAAATACAGCATGTTCAGAAAAGCATGATCTTTTCTGAGAGGAAGTTACTCCATCAAGGGATAGATGCTGCCAGGGAGAGCTAATGATGGTACATTCGTATGTGATAAAAATGTAAAAGTTCAAAGAAGAAAGCAAAAGGCAGATGATTTACTTTGAAGTTATTTGTAGATGGCAGTGAGGATTTTCTGTTGGTCTCCTTTTCCCCCAGCATTAAGCAGCCCATTTATTAGAAGACAAACAGAAATTGACCTTTTGTCAGACAGCAAAGAAACAGAGCAATCACATTAAGGAAATCAAAGGTGAGAATGTCAAAAGGTCAGCATCAAGCAGCCCTGGGAAGCCGTGTCATTCTGCAGACGTTTCAGCCAAATCCTTCTTTCCATGAGTAGCCTCTGCTTTTTGGGGGGACCAGTGAGCATAGAGAGCTTAAAGGGACTTTCCAGACCATTGCATTCCATCTCCTTTGCTGGTCAGAGGCTTATGTCTGGGTATTTTTAGCAACCTCCCTCTATCTTTGTTGGCTCCAGAACACATCCTTTCAGAAAAATCAGGTATAAAATCTCAATCCAGCACTTTGGGAAGCTGAGTCAGGAGGATTGCTTGAGCTAAACATGGTGATGCACACCTGTAATCCCAGATACTCAGAAGGCTGAGGCAAAAGGATCACTTGAGCCCAGGATTTCAAGGCTGCAGTGAGCTATGATCAAGTCACTACATTGCAGCCTGGGTGACGGAGTGAGACTCTGTCTCTTTAAAACAAGCACACACACAAAAAACTCATAACATGGAGAGTCAAGAACTCTGATTTGTTTCAGATCTGGATCACGCACTACAAGACCTATTACTTTCTATTTTAGTCCTAATAGTCCAGGATTTTATGATAAAACTGTTCAGACTTGTCACCAACAAAGTTAGTATTTCAAAACAAAACAAAAGCCCTAATCCCCTGAACTTTTGTATTCATATTAATTTGGATCAACCCAAATTTTCCTTCTGGAAAGAGCCAAGAAGTCATTCATAGGGAGCAGGTTGAGTATCTGTAATCTGAAAAATCTGAAATCCAAAATGCTCCAAAATCTGAAATTTTTTTAGCACAGATGTGACTCAAAGCAATGCTCTTTGGAACATTTTTGGATTTCAGATTTCCAAATTATGGATGCTCAGCCTGTTAAATGTAGTGCAGATATCTCCAAATTTGAAAAAATCCAAAATCTGAAATACTTCTGAGGAGTTGCAGATCAGCCTGGGTAGCATAGCAAGATCTCATCTCTACAAAAAGTTAGCCAAGCATACTGGTACATGCCTGTGGTTCCAGCCACTCAGTAGGCTGAGATGGAAGATCACTTGAGTCCACGAGTTCAAAGTTGGAACGAGCAGTGATCACACCGTTGTACTCCAGCCTGGTGACAGACTGAGACCTTTCCTAAAAAAAAAAAAAAGAAAGGAAGGGAGGGTGGGAGAAAGAGACAGAGAGGAAGGAAGGAAGGAAGGAAGGAAGGAAGGAAGGAAGGAAGGAAGGAAGGAAGGAAGGAAGGAAGGGGAGGATGAGGGAGGGAGGGAGGAGGAGAGAAAGAGGAGGAAGAAAGAGAGAAGGAAGAAAGAAAGAGGAAGAAAAAGAGATAAAGAGAAAGAAGGAAAAAAAGAAACCGAGAGAAAGAAAAAGAAGTGGAGAGAACAAAAGAAAGAGAGAGAAAGAAACAGAGAAAGAGAAAAAAGTAATAGAGAAAGAGAATAAAAGAAACAGAGAAGGTGAGAGAAAGAAAGAAGAAAGAAAGAAAAGAAAGAAAGAAAGAGGAAGGAAAGGAAAGGAGGAAGCAAGGAAGAGAGAGAAAGAGAAAGAAAGAAAGAAAGAAAGAAAGAAAGAAAGAAAGAAAGAAAGAAAGAAAGAAAAGAAAGAAAAAGAAAGAAAGAGAAAGAAAGAAAGAAAGAAAGAAAGAAAGAAAGAAAGAAAGAAAGAAAGAAAGAAAGAAAGAAAGAAAGAAAGAAAGAAAGAGAAAGATGGAAAGAAACAGAAAGAAATAGGGAGGGAAGGAAGGAAGGGAGGGAGGAAGGAAAGAAAGGAGGAAGGGAGGGAGGGAAACAAACGAAGAAACCACTTCTGGTCTCAAGCACTTCGAATAAGGGATACTCAGCCCATGATGTCCAGCCTCACATTTCTAGTGCTCCTTAAGGAGGACATGGATTACTGTTTGCTGCCAAGGTGGCTTGTTTCAAGATCAGTGTGATTGGCAAGAATCTTCCAGCACCACTGTGGCAGCTTTGGTGGAAGGAATGTAGCCCTGACTGGGAGGCTGCTGGGGAGATGACCAGGCCAGCGCTTCAGCAGATAGCCTGCAGAGGCCCTGTTGCCGGTGCCTCATGTAACTGAACAGGCCATTTGTCATATTTAATTTTAGCTGCAATGGTTCAATTGGGACTTTATCCAGACTGGCTTCCACTCTGCTAGCCTGCTCTGCTCCCCTTGTCCCAGGCCCTGTCACTTATGTCCCCGGCCCTCCGTCTACCAGCGAGACCTCCAAGTCACTGATATCGAGATCGTGGGCCCCAGATGTGGCTTTTCCAGCCTGTGCAGTAAATTAAAGCGCCCTGGTGCCTTTTTTCTATCTGCACTTTAGGAACAAAGCTCTTTTTTTTTTTTTTTTTTTTTTTCCTTTTTCAGACAAAGTCTCACTCTGTCACCCAGGCTGGAATATAGTGGCACAATCTCAGCTCACTGCAACCTCTGCCTCCTGGGCTCAAAGGATTCTCCTGCCTCACCCTCCCAGCTAGCTGGGACTACGGGCGCATGCCACCACGTCCTGCTAATTTTTTGTATTTTTAGTAGAGATGGGATTTTGCCATGTTGGTCAGGCTGGTCTCGAACTCCTGGCCTCAAATGATCCACCCACCTTGGCCTCCCAAAGTGCTGGGATTATAGGCCTGAGCCACCGCGCCCTGCCTCAGAGTGCTTTCTTACTTTTTACTCTGCATCAACCCCTTTTCTCTCCAAGGAACTCTGAATGAATGAGACCATGAGAAGAGGCTTAGCCTCCGCCCGGCTTGACAGGAGGAAAGGAAGGAACTTTCCCCTGAGGATAGCAGGAGAGGAGGTGTCGTCTTGCCCACCTCTGTCCAGGGCAGGTGTAGCACAAGGCAGCAGGAAGAGCCCAGAATCTGGATTCAGAAACCTCGATCCCACTTTTGAATGTGGTTCTTAGCTGGGCAAGACTGAGCGCCTGTAAGATTGAACCAATGTCCCTACAGACGAGCTCCCCGTTGGGTGGGGTGGGAGGACACTCTTAGATCATCAGGAAGTGAGGCTTTATCAGTGAAGATCACAATGTGTCTGGCAGGTGGTCAAGACTGGGGCTCTTACTAGAATCTGGGTCTGTTCGCGGAGCCTGGAGTGGGCGGTTCACAGTAGTGTCTGAAGCTCAACTTGAAGACAAGTAAATTCCAGATTCGTTCTCCCCCTGTCCTCTCAGGGACTTGACTACTTCTCTTGTCCTCACTCGCTCCTCAACCTCACCTCTTGTTGGCTCTTTTTTACCATATGAACTGGCCAGTCTTCTTCCTTTCCAGCTGTGTGCTTCTCTCCTGGAAACATTTTATTATTATTATAATTATTATTATGTAGTAAATATCATTAATTATATATTAATATATAACTAATAACTAATATATAAATATTTGATATATAATACATTACATATATGAATAGATAATTACATATAATTATATAATCCAATATTCTGGATATTAGGCCTTTATTGGATGTATAGTTTATATATTTTATATTTATATATAATATAAATATATAATGTACAATTATAATCATAGTATACTACATTTATAATATATATATTTATATTATATAATTATGTTTACATTATATATTTATGTTATATTACATATTATGTATTAATATGTAACTAATATATTAGTATATACATTAGTTATTGTATAATCATATATAATAATATATTCTATATTATATTATAAAATTGTATATTATATAATTATTAAGAATATATAATTCTTATAAGAATTATATGAAGAATATATAATTATACCATATGGTTAATAATTTATATATGAATATATTAGTTCTATATTAATATATAAATAAAATTAATTATACATTAAATACTATTCACTATATGAATATATAAATAATGTTAATTATGCTACATATAATTTTATATATTATATGTGATTATGTATCAGTTATATACTTAATTATATAGTAAATATTATTTATACAATACTATTTATTTACTTATTCATTTGTATTTCAACTTTTATTTTAGATATGGGGGTACATGTGCAGATTTGTTACATGGCAATATTGCATGATGCTGAGGTTGGAGTATGGATTCCATCACCCAGGTAGTAAGCATAGTACTCGATAGATAGAATTTTTTGGGTTTTTTTGTGGGGGGCGGAGGGATTTTTTTTTTTTTTTTTTTTGAGATGGAACCTCTCTCTGTCACCAGGCTGTATTGCAGTGGCACGATCTCAGCTCACTGCAACCTCCGCTTCCCAGGTTCAAGCAATTCTCCTGCCTCAGCCTCCCGAGTAGCTGGGACCACAGGCGCCCCCAGCCATGCCCAGCTAATTTTTATATTTTTAGTAGAGACAGGGTTTCACCATGTTGACCAG
This sequence comes from Chlorocebus sabaeus, assembly GCF_047675955.1. Taxonomy (NCBI): domain Eukaryota; kingdom Metazoa; phylum Chordata; class Mammalia; order Primates; family Cercopithecidae; genus Chlorocebus; species Chlorocebus sabaeus. Next base: position 3,073,395 of record NC_132931.1, on the reverse strand, counting down.
GATGGTCTCCGTCTCTTGACCTCGTGATCCACCTACCTCGGCCTCCCAAAGTGCTGGGATTACAGGCGTGAGCACCTGGCCGTTTTTTTTGTTTTGTTTTGTTTTTTTGAGAGGAGTCTTGCTCTGTCACGCAGTCTGGAGTGCAGTGGCGCGATCTCGGCTCACTGCAAGCTTCAACTCCCCTGGTTCAAGTGATTTCCCTGCCTCAGCCTCCCGAGTAGCTGGGACTACAGGTACGTGCCACCATGTCTGGCTAATTTTTTTTGTATTTTTAGTAGAGACAGGATTTCACCATGTTAGCCAGACTGGTCTCGAACTCCTGACCTCAGGCAATCCACCCACCTTGACTTCCCAAAGTGCTGGGATTAGAGGTTTGAGCCACCACACCTGGCCGATAGATTGTTTTCTTAACCCACCCCTGGCAAAGTTGTTCCTGTGTTTATCTCCATGTGGGCTCAGTGTTTAGTTCCTATTTATAAGTGAGAACATGCAGTATCTGATTGTCTGTTTCTGCATTAATTCACTTAGGATAATGGCCTCCAGCTCAATTCATGTTGCTGCAAAGGACATAATTTCATTTGTTTTATGACTGCATAGTGTTCCATAGTGTATATGTAACACATTTATTTATTCTACCATTAATGGGCACCTGGGTTGACCATGTCTTTGCTATTGTGAATAGTGCTGCGATGAACATACGAGTGCAGGTGTCTTTTTGGTAGAATGATTTCTTTTCTTTTGGATAGATACCCAGTAATGGGATGTCGCTGGCTCGAATGGCAGCTCTGTTTTAATTTCTTTGAGAAATCTTGAAACTGCTCTCCACAGCAGCTGAACTAATTTACATTCCTACCAACAGTGTGTAAGCATTCCCTTTTCTCCCATGCCATGCCAGCATCTGTTGTTTCTTGCCTTTTTAGTAATAGCCATTCTGACTGGCATGAGATGATATCCCACTGTGGTTTTAGATTTGCATTTCTCTGATCATTAGTTATACTCACCATTTTTTCATGTTTGTTGGCTCACTTACATGTCTTCTTTTGAGAAGTGTCTGGTCATGTCCTTTGGCCATTTTTTAATGGGGCTATTTGCTTTTTGCTTGCTGACTTATTTAAATTCCCTATAGATTCTGGATATTAGGCCTTTGTTGGATATATAATTTGCAAATATCTTATCCCATTCTGTAGGTTGTCTGTTTGCTCTGTTGATGGTTTCTTTTGCTTTGCAAAAGCTCTTTAGTTTAATTAGGTCCTACTTGTCTATTTTTGTTTTTGTTACAATTGCTTTTGGGGACTTAGCCAAACATTCTTTGCCAAGGCCTACTCTGAGAAGAGTACTTCCTAGGTTGTCTTCCGTGATTTTTACTGTTTGAGGTCTTATATTTAAATCGTTGATCCATCTTGAGTTAATTTTTGTATATGGTCAAAGATAAGGATCCAGCTTCAATCTTCTGCATATGGCTAGCCAGTTATCCAAGCACCATTTATTGAGTAGCAAGTTATTTGCTCATTGCTTCTTTTTGGTAGCCTTTTTAAAGATTAGATGGTTGTAGGTGTGCTTTTAATTTCTGTTTTCTATTCTTCTCATTGGCCTATAGTACCAAGCTATTTTGATTACTGTGGCTTTATAGCATAGTTTGAAGTCCAGTAGTGTGATACCTCCAGTTTTGTTCTTTTAGCTCAAGATTGCTTTGGCTATTTAGGCTCTTTTTTGGTTCCATATGAATTTTAGAATAGTTTATTCTGATTCCGTGAAGAATGACATTGGTTATTTAATAGGAATAACACTGAATCTGTGAATTGCTTTTGGCCATGTGGCCATTTTTATGATACTGAGTCTTCTAATCCATGAGCATAGAATGTTTTTCCATTTATTTCCGTCATCTCTGGTTTCTTTCAGCAGTGTTTTGTAGTTCTCCTTGTAGAGATCTTTCACCTCCCTGGTTAGCTGTATTCCAAGGTTTTTCATTTTCTTTGTGGCTATTTTAAGTGGGATTGTGTTCTTGATTTCACTCTCAGCCTGGAGATTGTTGGTGTACAGAAATGCTACTGATTTTTGTACATTGATTTTGTATCCTGAAACTTTACTAAAGTCGTTTTGGCAGAGTCTTTAGGGTTTTCTAGATATACAATTATATTGTCAGTGAAGAGAGATCATTGGACCTTCTTTTCCTGTTTGGATGCCTTTTCTTTTTTTCTCTTGGCTGATTGCTCCAGCTAGAACTTTCAGTACTATGTTGAGTAAGAGTGGTGAGAGTGGGCATCCTTGTCTTGTTCCAGTTCTCAATGGGAATGATTTGAGCTTTTGCCTGTTCAGCATGATGTTGGCTGTGGTTTGTCATAGATGGCTCTTATTATTTTGAGATATGTTTGTTCGATGTCTTGTCTTTCGAGGGTGTTTATCATGAAGGGATGTTGGATTTTATTGAAAACTTTTTCTCTGTCTATTGAGATAATTGTTTGGTTTTTGTTTTTGATTCTGTTCAGTTGGTGAATCACACTTAGTGATTTGCATATGTTGAGTCAGCCTTGTATCCCAGTAGTAGAGACTGTGTGATCATGGCGTATTAACATTTTGATGTGCTGCTGAATTCGGCTTGCTAGTATTTTGTTGAGGACTTTTGCATCTGTGTTTATGAGGGATATAGGTCTGAAGTTTTCCTTCTTGTTGCATCTCTGCCAGATTTTGGTATCAGGTTGATGCTGGCTTCATAGAATGAGTTAGGGAGGAGCCCCTCTTCCTCAATTTTCTGGAATGGTTTCAGTAGGATTGGTATCAGTTTTTCTTTGTGCTGCTGGTAGAATGGAGCCCAGGAGTTTGAGGTTACCATGAAGTATGATCATGCCACTGCACTCCAACCTCGGTGACAGAGCAAGAACCTGTTTCTAATAAATAAATTTAAAAATTACAATCACAAAAACTTTTTAAAAATAAAAGTTTTGTGAAACCATTCTTGTCACTCAGAGAGTAATTTTAAAATAAACTGGAATTAACAAAAAATGGCACAAAACCTTTATTTAATTGATACATAATGTATTCGTATAATTTCCAGGGTCAAGTCAGTGTACTTGAAATATCTGTCACCTTAAGTATTTGTCTTTTCTTTATGCACCAAACCTTTTTGACAGAAAAGGAATAATTGTCAGAAGCATAAAACCTTGTCAGTGTCAAGTTTCTGCTGACCTCTTCAGCTATTCTGGTTGTCATTTTTTTTCTGGCATCAATAAGCATTTTTTCCCTTTGGATAAATATCAAGTTTATTCTGATTCCCAATTCACATTGGCTTGCAAATTCAGATCACACTGAAGACCAAATTACTGCCTGTGGGACAATGGACTTTGTCTAGTTGCTAATAGGGGATTTAGTAAATAGCCCAAGAGACAGGATATGGGTCCGAGATTACACTCAGTTGCATTTTTTAATAACTATGTTAATTATAGGCTTAAGTCATATATTCAAATGCAGATATGATAAATACAGCATTCCCATATTTTAATGGGATCCTTAGGTAAAGAGAGTTTTAGCCACTCAGCTATTAATCCAGCCTGAACAACTCTGCTATAAATGCACTTTCTTTTTTCTGAGCTCCTTTCATTTTTTTCTCTCTTGTCTTATATCATGCTCTGTGGCCTCCTGAACTTTTCCTTTTCTTCTCAGGGTACTTGAAATATTTATAACTACTTCATTAGCTTTCTTCTCTCTTAGATCATAAGCTCTCTAAGAAGAGCATCTGTGTCTATTTTATTCATCAGTGTATCACCTAACCAGCCTAGCATGGTGCCTGGTATGATATGTACCTTAAAGAAATATTTGTAGAAAGGATGGCTGAATGGGCGGGTGGGTGGATGGATGGATGGATGGATGGATGGATGGATGAATGGATGGATGGATGGATTGATGGATTGATGGATAGATGGATGGATGGTTGAATGGATGGATGGATGGATGGATGGATGGACAGACAATGGATAAAAATAATGGTTTTTTCTTTCTTCTATTTTTGACAACTATGATAAGATCATAACATCCTAGGTTAGATGGATGGATAAACAACAGATAAAAATATTTTTTCCGGCCGGGCGCGGTGGCTCAAGCCTGTAATCCCAGCACTTTGGGAGGCCGAGACGGGCGGATCACGAGGTCAGGAGATCGAGACCATCCTGGCTAACACGGTGAAACCCTGTCTCTACTAAAAAATACAAAAACTAGCCGGGCGAGGTGGCGGGTGCCTGTAGTCCCAGCTACTCGGAAGGCTGAGGCAGGAGAATGGTGGGAACTCGGGAGGCGGAGCTTGCAGTGAGCTGAGATCCGGCCACTGCACTCCAGCCTGGGCGACAGAGCGAGACTCTGCCTCAAAAAAAAAAAAAAAAAAAAAAATATTTTTTCCTTCTGTTTTTGACAACTCTGATAAAATTGTAACATTCTAGGGTAGAAATGGAACCTATTTGATGCACCCTTCAATTCTGCATCAAAGGGTTCCCTTGGCCTCTTTTCCAGATTGGTCACATACTGTGTCACTAAGAAAGGGCTCTTGCCCTCCTCCCTTAGAAGAGTAAAGTAACTTTCTTTTGATCATGGACCCTGGGATTCAATTTTTTTCATTTGTCACCAACAAAGAAAAGAGAATATCATTCCTGGGTGGATATCTTGGCATCTGCTTGATTTTCCCTCCTTGGAGAGGAGAGACCAATAAAGCCTACACCATAATCTACCCAGCTCCCTTGCTGTGAGAGACTTGCCAACTTTTGGTGCTTTGGTGTGATGGCCCTACAACCAAAGAGCCCAGTGGGCAGGACCACAGGCTGCATAGCTTTGGAGCACACCTCACAGGGGAACAGGGACCCAGCACAAAATCTGTGTGAATGGAACTCCTAGAATGGGCAACATGGCAGCCCTGCCATTGGGCTGGTAGAAGGCCTGTTCTGCAGGCTACCAGTATGAGATTGCCCCATTGTATCAATCAAATGTTCTAGGCATTCTTCTGGGGCTTTCCTCACATTGAAAATGAAATCATACTCTTCCAAGTGTTAAGTGCATCCCTTCAAACACTGGACATAGAAGGCTTTAAGAGTTACTCAGTGAAAGCAGCTGGAATCCTGAGTCTTCAAAGATATCTTCTTGTCTCTAGGATGAGTGGCCTGACCTGCAAACCCTCTGGGTGTCTGTCTTTACTCTCACTGGTGTCTCTCTCGGCTTCTGCTGGCTTTAATCTTGAATGCATCAACTATCCTGGACTCCTGCCTTGCCCGTGACAACATGAAGTTTCTCTTTATGTCACTTTAGGATCTGACACTTCCAGGACACAACAGCTCTCATGAGTTGACCTGACTCTTTCTGGATTGATCTCTGTCACTCCTGTTTGTAGGCTGAGAGACTGCTCTTCTGGTCTGGTTAGAGATGGGAAGAGGTGAAAGGACTGGGAAGACCACAGGCTCTTCAGATAATCCTCCATAAGTACAGATTTTCCCAGGCGAGTTCTAAGGCACTATACGTGGCAGGAAGTTGGCAATAATGCTCTTGGTGATGTTTAGAATGTCTCTTACAAAACCCTGTGCTGGACTTTGAGGGATTCCCATGGGGATGAATCAAGACCTTCAAGCTCAGACTTTCCTCACTGACCCTGCCTTTTCTCTTCTCACCATCCCCTCTGGACTCCATCTTATGCTCTTCAAGTTGTCAGGTCAAGTTGTTTCCTCTGAATGAGTGTGGTATTTGGCCTACATCACCATTCACCTGCCACTTCCCATCTCCTGGGTCTGCACCTTATCCCCACTTTCAGACTGTGAGCTCCTAAGTTCCCTGAGAGAAGATATCATACTCTCTCTGTTTGCCTAGCAGTGAAAATCATCAAACTTCCTGAGTGCAAACCCTGTCTCTGTGGTTTACTAGTTGTGTGGCCTTAGGCAAGTTACTTACTCTCTCTGTGCCTCCTTTTCCTCGTCGGGAAAACGAGAAGAAGAATCATATCTGCTTTCCAGGGTTTTTGTGAGGTTTAAATAAATAAATACATGCAAATGGCTAAAACAGTGCCTGGCTCAGAGGAAGCCTGCATACGTGTAAGCGCGTGTTTCTCTTCTCCGTGGTCGTTTTTATATTTTTCATTTTTATTTTATTTTATTTATTTTTGAGACAGAGTCTTGCTCTGCCACTCAGGCTAGAGGGCAGTGGTGCAATCTTGGCTCACTGCAACCTCCGCACCCTGGGCTCAAGCAATTCTCCTGCCTCAGCCTCCCAAGTAGCTGGGATTACAGGCTCGCACTACCATGCCGAGCTATTTTTTGTATTTTTAACCTTGCCCAGGCTGGAGTGCTGGACAAGATGTCATTGTGTTGGCCAGGCTGGTCTCGAACTCCTGACCTCAAGTGATCCACCCACCTCAGTCTCCCAAAGTGCTGGGATTACGGGCATGAGCCATCATGCGCTGCCTCAGCGGTAGTTTTGTTTCTCCTGGCATGGAGGTGCTTAGGAAGTGTCAGCCATGGTGCGCATGCATGTGTACACATGTGAGCGTGCAGTCTTCCCCTGTCCTTTCATCTGCATTTCTACCATCTTTCTCCTTTCACCAGACAATGCCAAAAGACAGGACCAAAACTCCAGTCGCTTAAAGACCCGAATCATGGATCTATAGTGGACCAACGGGTCCCCAAAACCGTGGTCAGAATGACAATTCAGAATATCCCGCAGGACATCAGGCCGGGCGCGGTGGCTCAAGCCTGTAATCCCAGCACTTTGGGAGGCCGAGACGGGTGGATTATGAGGTCAAGAGATCGAGACCATCCTGGCTAAAACGGTGAAACCCCGTCTCTACTAAAAAATACAAAAAAACTAGCCGGGCGAGGTGGCGGGCGCCTGTAGTCCCAGCTACTCGGGAGGCTGAGGCAGGAGAATGGCATGAACCCGGGAGGCGGAGCTTGCAGTGAGCTGAGATCCGGCCACTGCACTCCAGCCTGGGCGACAGAGCGAGACTCCGTCTCAAAAATATATATATATATATATATCCCACAGGACATCAAGGAAGCCAGGCAGGACAAGGCCTGTCACAGACTGGACAGAAGACACAGCCACCCAGGGCTCTGCTTTATGGCTTTGCGATGTTGGCGGCTGTCCCACTCTGTGTTTATCGTTGGGGTCAGCAGTGAGGTGCTGATTTCCTGTGTTTGTCACCACCCAGAGGGCATGGGGCTCCCGGTTAAGATGGATGACAGCACTTCAAAGACAAATGGAGTGAACATTGGGAAGTTAGGGAGCTGGCCAGCGGCCGTTATCTCTGAGTGTCCTCACACCAGGGTCTAGGACCTGAAAAGGTCTCAGGGCCCCCAGGGGTTCCATGGGCCATACTTTGAAAACCACAGCAGAAGAGCATAACTGAGGGAGAGCTGTGTAGAGAAGAGCAGCTGTAAGGCCAGTGCGCTCACAGGGTTCTAGGTATAATTAAGGGCTGTCTCACCTTTCTGTTAGGGCTCAAGGGAAATTAAACCTGGCCTTAAACTAACTGCAAGGGGAAAAAAAAATGATGTAAAAGAGAATGGAGAAGAATGATGGTTTCGTCAGCAAGGGTCATTCACTGCTGTAGAGTGCCTTTTCTCAAACTCTTTGGTTTCAGCACCCCTTTACCATGTTAAAAATGATAGATGACCCCAAAGAGCTTTTGTTTATGCGTGTCCTATCTATCGATTTTTACTATGTTAGAAATTAAAATGGAAAACTTTAAAAATATTTCTGCATTAAATCATTCAAAGGCAATGATAATAAACCCATTGCAGGTTAACGTAAGTCACACATTTGTTTGTGAGAAATAACTGTATTTTCCAAAACAAAAACATATTAGAAGGAGGACGGCATTGTTTTACCTTGTCGCAAATCTCTTGAGGTCCTGGTGGACAGCAGGCGGATGCTTGTTTCTGCTTCATACATTTCATTCATCATTAGAGCAATGACATCATGCCATGTGATGTGGCCTCTAGGAAACTCCGCTGTATGCTTGTGAGACAGTGAAAGTGAAGAAGGCAAATGGCGTCACGGCATAATTATAAAAATCATTTTGACCTGGTAGAGCCCTGAAAAGCTCTCAGGTTCTCCACGGGCCACGCTTTGAAAACCACAGCTGAAGAACCTAACCAAGTCAATGTCCCTTCTTTGGTCTCCAGCCTTTGTTTTTATTTATTTTGAGATAGAGTCTCACTCTGTTGCCCATGCTAGAGTGCAATAGCACAGTCTCAGCTTACTGCAACCTCCGTCTCCTGAGCTCAAGCAATTCCCCTTACTCAGCCTCCCAAGTAGCTGGAATTATAGGCGTGTGTCCCCACACCCAGCCAATTTTTTGTATTTTTAGTGGAGACAAGGTTTCACTATGTTGGCCAGGCTGGTCTTGAACTCCTGACCTCAGGTGATCGGCCCGCCTTGGCCTCCCAAAGTGCTAGGATTATAGGCGTGAGCCACCGAGCCCAGCCGGTCTCCAGCCTTTAGAAAACCACACCCCAAATATTAGCCTTGCCCTTAGAGATGTATGTTTTCTCCTCCTCTCTTTCTAAATTGCTTGTTTTTTGGTATTTTTTGTTTGGGGATGAGGTGATTATCTAATGGAAGCCTGGGAAGGTTCTGATTGGCCCTCCGGGAACCCTGGATTTGAGCCCAGAGCCCATGAGCTGTGCGATTGCAGGCAGGTACCTCTCCTTTTGGGACCTCACTTTTCCAGTTTATGAAACACATGACTTCAGCATTCTCCAAAGCACTGACAGTCTGTGTTTCTCTGAGACTTAAACTAGAGAGACCAGATGCCTTTCCCATCTTTTACGGGCTAAATTGTGTACTCCAAGCAATCATATGTTGAAGCCTTAATCCCCAGTACCTCCATCTTTGACTGTATTTGGAGATAGGGTCTTTAAAGAATGAAGTTAAAATAAGGTCATTGGGGTGGACTCTGATCCTATACAACTGGTATCCTTGTAAGAAGAAGAAGAGGGGATTAGGGCTGGGTGCGGTGGCTCACACCTGTAATCCCAGCACTTTGGGAGGCTAAGGCAGGCAGATCACAAAGTCAGGAGATCGAGAGCATCCTGACCAACATGGTGAAACCCGTCTCTACTAAAATACAAAAAATTAGCCGGGTGTGATGGTGTGCACCTGTAGTCCCAGCTACTCGGGAGCCTGAGACAGGGGAATCATTTGAACCCGGGAGGTGGAGGTTGCAGTGAGCTGAGATCACACCATTGCACTCCAGCCTGGCAACAAAGCTAGATTCCGTCCAAAAAAAAAAGAAGAGGAGATCAGGACACAGACACACACAGAGGCGAGCCCATGAGAAGACAAATGGAAAAGATGGCCACCTCTAAGCCAAGGAGAGAAGCCTCAGATGAAACCAACCCTGTAGATACCTTGATCTCAACCTGCTCACCTCCAGAATTGTGAGAAAGTACGTTTCTATGGTTTAAATCACCAGTCTTTGGCACTTTGCTATGGCAGCCCTAGCAAACTATATACACTATTTATTATGTTCTCTAACCCTGAGTCCAGGCATCTTTTCTAGGCTATTGCTTTCAACTCAGACTTACCTTTCGTTTTCAAGATAATTGCTCTAGAAGGTGAATGACCACAATTTGGGGATGTCAGCTAAATATTCTTCTGGAAGAATATACTCTCTGGGCAGCTCAGGAGCCCAGAGCCCTGACAGTTTCTGTGATGTTCATTCACTTTGTCTGTTATCCAACGGGAGAGAAAGTGAGACACCATGGGCATCTTCAGGGTAGAACTGCACCACCTTTGATTAAAGAGAAATCAAGGAAGGAAGTTGAGTTTGATGTCTGCTTACTCTCATGCTAAGCCTTGCGGAGGGAGAATGACTACAGCCTAGAGCTGATGGCTTCAGGAGCTGCAGTGTTCCATGGGTGGCCAAAGCTGGGTGATGGGGTCTCAATAGCCAGGACTGGGTGCCCCAGGAACCTCAGGCCTTTCTGCATCTGCACAGATGCTTATCCATTGACTTCCAGTCACTCGTGACCTTGGGGGTAAAGGAATATGAATTAACAAAACCTCAGGCTCAGTTTTTCCCCAAAGTATGTTGCTTGGAATACAGTTTCATGGGCTGTCATAGGTCTTCTGCAAAAAAATAAAGGAGTTTTTTGAACAGACACACTTGGAAGCTTGTGACTTAAACAGAGTTCAGTGGGCTTCACTGCTGAGTGCAATGTGTTCTCCCCAGCATCTTTACAATGCTGTGTTCATTATAAGTGTGTTTATGAGAAAGGGGCATTTCCCAAACCAGTGCTTCTGCAGATGGGTTTGCTATGCTAGGTTACCCACACTATAGCAACAGCCTTTCCAGGGGATGATTGCTTGAGCCCAGGAGTTCAAGGCCACAGTGACCTATGGTTGCACGATTGCACCCCAGCCTGGGCAACAGAGACAGACCCAGTCTCAAAAAAGAAAACAAAAGGAAAAGAAAGAAACAGCCTTTCCAGATGGCCTTCAGAGCTTGCCGTGGCTGCCTTGAGATACCCCAATGGCGGGCAGTGGGCAGTCAAAGGGCAAATGATGAGAGAAGTGAGAACAGTGGAGGCCATCAACAGAGGTACAACCACAGCCTCCCCCTCCTTTTCATCTGTCACAGAACCACAAGACCTTTCAGGTAGAAAATAGATAACAAGACCTACTATATCCACAGTTCTTTTTTTGCTTGTTCAAATCATTGTCATGCCCTAACTGTAACGGACAAGGGAAATAAAAGAAAGGTAATGTACAATAACATGTATATTGCAACGCTCCGACTCAGCTATCAGCTGCCAAGAACATCCCCCCCCCCATAGACTTGTACATCCCTCCTGGGGCAGAACCAGCTCCCCTAAGACCACAATGTTATTTTCGAACTATTTATGGCCTGTATCCTTATTAGGAGTGATACGGCCCCCAACAGGGCAAACATTGGTTCTTGAAGTGGGGTGCAAAAGAGTATTACACTTTTTATCTGTAAACCACAGATACACATACAGCATGCAAGCAGATACACAGCACATCTGTGGTATTAAAATTTCATAATGGGAGCAGGTAGGGGATCTCGGGAAAAAATGTCTGAAAATGCCTCATAGGGAGGTGATAATGAGAAAAAAAGGCTGAGAGACACTGATGTAGAGTGAAGGACCAGGTCTTATTTCCAATCTATCACACAACGATACTTTTATAAAATATAGTAAAAGTGAATTCCTAGAAAAATAAAATAGGAAAAAAAGAAGCAAACGTTAAGCTCCATGTTTTTATTATTAGATTCAACCCACATAAATTTGCTCTGTTGAATTGCTAGAAATGCTTATTTATTTATTTATTTATTTATTTATTTATTTTTGAGATGGAATATCACTTTTGTCGACCAGGCTAGAGTGCAGTGACATGATCTCGGCTCATTGCAACCTCCGCCTCCTGGGCTCAAGTGACTCTCCTGCCTCAGCCTCCCGAGTAGCTGGGATTACAGGCATGTGCCACCACGCCTGGCTAATTTTTGTATTGTTAGTAGAGATGGGGTTTCACCATGTTGGCCATGCTGGTCTCTAACTCCTGACCTCAGGTGATCCACCCACCTTGGCCTCCCAAGGTGCTGGGATTACAGGCCTGAGCCACCATGCCCAGCCAATGCTTTTAAAACTTATTCAGAATTGGCCAGGTGCAGTGGCTCACCCCTGTAATTCCAGCTCTTTGGGAAGCCAAGGCAGGCGAATCACTTGAGGTCAGGAATTCGAGACCAGCCTGGCCAACATGGTGAAACCGCGTCTCTACTCATAATACAAAAAATTAGCCAGGCGTGGAGTCGAACGCCTGTAATCCCAGCTACCTGGGAGGCTGAGGCACGAGAATCGCTTGAACCTGGGGGGCAGAGGTTGCAGTGAGCCCAGATCGTGCCACTGCACTCCAGCCTGGATGACAGAGCGAGACTCTGTCTCAAAAAGTAAAAGTTAAAATTTAAAAAAATACTTACCATTTGCATCTGAACCACTGTTTGGACTGTTTTTGATGGGGTGTAGTCCATGGGCCACACCCCTATCTGGGGGCACTGAGGGGAGAGAAGCAGGGCCTAGAAGAGGGGTCTGGAAAGGCCAAGAGGAGTTGGCTGGTGGAGAAGAAGGAAGGATTGTTTCAGAGAGAGGACCTGGGCAGAGGCACCAAGCAGGAAGTGCATGGCACATGTGGAGTGGCCAATAGCAAGTTAGGGTTCTAGCAGAGAGTGAGGGGGCTGAGGAAGAGGGGAGGCCAGGCAGGAAGGCAGATCAAGCTGCTCCAGCCAGTAGCCAGCCCACAGTCCTGTGGGCTGCATTCACACCATGTCCTGTTATTAATCAAGTGGAGCTTCGTGCTTTGGGGTCAGTGGTCACTTTGAGAATCTGATGACACCTACCTACGCACCCTCTCCCTGAAGACATTACAAACTCAGAACATCGTCTAACAATCTTGGGAGCTGGTTTTGGGATCCCCTAAAGCTAATCTAAAATCTCTAGGTTTGTTTTTATTTTTATTTTCAGTTGTATTTTGAGACAGCGTCTCGCTTTGTCACCCAGGCTCAAGTGTGATCATGGCTCACTGTACCCTCAAATTCCTGCGCTCAAACAATCCTCCCACCTCAGCCTCTTGAGTAGCGGGGACTGTGGGCACCTGTCCCAACTAATTATTTATTTATTTATTTATTTTTGGAGAATTGGGAGTTGGGAGGTCTCGCTATGCTGCCCATGCTAGTCTTGAACTCCTTGCCTCAAGCAATCTCCCCTGCCTCAGCTTCCCAAGTAGCTGGGACAGCAGGCATGAGCCACCATGCCTGGATTATATTTTTAAACTTTTTATAGAGAGGCAGTCTTGCTGTATTTCCCAAGCTGGTCTCTAATTCCTGAACTCAAGCAAACCTCCCACCTTGGCCTCCCAAAGGGCTGGGATTATAGGTGCGAGCCACTACACCAGGCCAAAGTCACCAGGTTCACAATACCACCTAAACAGTTAAGCTGATAAACCCTCCCTATGTACTTATTCCTTCTACCCCATGTTTATTATATCGTAACTGTGTGCTGACTCCAGTACCATCAGGCCTGCCAGATAGACACAGGACTGTCACCACCCAGAGATCATTAGCCTGGGATCCAGACATCCAGGGGCAATGCTGAGACTAAAGCCAACCCCTTCCTTTGGCAACGCTCCCATGCTAAAAAATTCAAACATAAACTCAGGACATCCAGTCTGGATGAAAGTCTCAGCATTGCCCTAATACACCCAGAAGGCCCCCAGTGCACTGATCCCCTCCTCCTTTCCTTGACCTCTTTTTGTCTGGCTGACTCTGCATTTCTATCTCTTTTCATGGACCCTAATGAGTTTCACCGGGTAGCTATAGTGGCCAAGGACACTCAGAACCGGAATTTCATTGATGCTTATTAGGATTGGTACCCATTTAGTGGACAATCTCATCAATGTTTGCATGGAATGTAAAAATCAGCCAGCAAATGGAAACATACCCAGAGAGACAGCTGGTGTAATTGGCCCTCACAAACACACGAGAAGTGCTCTTCTAAAAATACCAGGGCACCTCATACTGAAAGGCAGGCCAGAGACTCAATTCAGCAAGAGATGAAAACAGCCAGGACAAAGTGTTTGGATCTTCCAGTGCAATCCGGAAATCACGGAGCTTGATATTGAGGACCCAAGGGAGAAGTGCCATTTCAGATTTAAAGAAAATAAGCAAATTTGATATAGGCCACATCATTAGACTCCTATCCAAGAATACTATGTGTTGATGCTGATAAAGTAGGGTACAGGTACTTCAATTAATTTATTCATTGAGTTGTTCAATGAGCACTTATTGGGTACCAGGCCCTATTCTGGCCCTGGGAATGCAGGAAGGAACAGAACAGATATAATTCCTGCATGTTGCAGTGGACAGTGAGCAAATAAATATATAATTTGGAGAAAGGAGACAGAGATTGGAAGGGAGAGGGGAGATTGTTTTGCTTTTTGTAGCCAGGGAACATTGTGGTGTAAGGAAGTGTTTAAGCAGTAAATCTTTTATTTTTATTTTTACTTTTTATTTATTTATTTATTTTTGAGACAGGGTCTTGCCTTGTTGCCCAGGCTAGAGTGCAGTGGTATGATCATAGCTCACTGTAGCCTCAACCTCCTGGGCTCAAGTGATCCTCCCATCTCTGCCTCCCAAGTAGCTGGTACTGAAGGACATGCACCACCACACCCAACTAATTTTTAACATTTTGTAGAGAGGTCTCACTATGTTGCCCAGGCTGGTCTGGAACTCCTGGGCTCCAGTGATCCTCCTTTCTTGGCCTCCCAAAGCCCTGGGATTAGGTGTGAGCCATCATACCCAGACTAAGTAGTAAATCTGAATGAAGTAAGGGAACAAGTCTTGTGGACTTCTGGGGGAAGAAAATTCCATGTAGGAGGGATGGGAAATTCAATGGCCCTTCAACAAGAATGAGCTTGGTCCAACAGAGGAAGACAAGGAGGCCACTGTGGCCAGAGTGGCATCAGCAAAGGTGAGAGTGAGAGGAGGTAAGGGAATGAAGTGGGAGGATGAACCATCTGCCATCATGTAGATTTTGGTGTGTACTCTGAGTAGAGTGGGAGCCATGGGAGGATTTTGAACTGAGGTGCAATATTGGGATGGTTAATTTCATAGGTCAGTTTTAGAAAAAAGACCAGGGCTGAGAGAGCACTTTCTTCAGATACCTGAAAAGATGCTCTTACAAGGACCATTAAGGCTCAAGATAAGGAACAGCCTCGTGTCTGGCCAGGCTTTTCCGCTGTGGAGCAGGTTGCTTTTCCACTGCTAGCTTTTGTCGCTGGAAGCAAGGCCCTGGGGGACCACCTGCAGGCTGCTGGGAGCACTGGGACCTGCCCTGTTTCAGGTTGTCCATGCATTCGTTCATTCCTGTGATACCGATGGGATTCCCATTGCCTGGTGTTGGGGTTCAAATATTACACAAGAGCCAGCCCCAGCCCCCAAAGACAGAAGGCAGTAGGTGCTCTGATGGGATGAGAGTGCCCATGAGCGGCCGCGCTTCTGACTTGGGTGAGTAGAATGATATCTATGACCAAGCTCAAAAACACAAGCACCTTCAGCCGAGCTGAATGCATCTGATGTGTCTGTGTGGATCTCTGTGTGTTGGGGACAAGGGTGAGGAGAGAATCCGGGACCACGTTAGACATGGAAAATATAACCAGAAGGTAGCAAGTGAGAAGGGTTGGTGGAAACTGCTTCTCTCAGGGCCCAGACCAGGGGGAAGTTTGTGAGCCTGGGGAGCCTGTCTTTATTTCAACTTCTGACATTTTTCTCACTGTGGATTTTCTGCATGATTTTTAATGTATTAAACATTGCATCAAAATATTATTTATCTTGGCCAGGCGTGATGGTTCATGCCTGTAATCACAGCACTTTGGGAGACCGAAGTGGGTGAATCACTTGAGGCCGGGAGTTCCAGACCAGCCTGGCCAACATAGCAAAACCCCATCTCTACTAAAAATATAAACACTAGCTGGGCATGGTGGCACACGCCTGTAATCCCAGCTACTTGGGAAGCTGAGGCATGAGAATCGCTTGAACCCGGGAGCGGGAGGTTGCAGGGAGCCGAGATCTCACCACTGCACTCTAGCCTGGGCGACAGAGCAAGACTGTCTCAAAAAAAAAAAAAAAAAATTGATTATTTAGTTCTAGGTGGTGCTTAAATGTGGTTCACAGAGAATGGCACTGGGAAGATGTCAGTGAAGAAAACATAGTCCCTGCCATTCTCACTTGCTACCACATCCCGGGTGCAGCCCTGCTGTGGGTTGGGAAGGTTTCCCAATATGGAACACTGTAGTGCGATGTGGAGAGTTTGCATCATAAAATCATAGGATGGGGCCTCAAATCATGGCCTGCCTACCCTGATCCCCTGCAAAGGGGCAGACTGAGGCTAGGCAGTTTGTCCTGGGGGCCGGGATAGCTCTCCTATCAGCTGATGGCATGGGGAAGATTCTTCCCAAATCCTTCTTATTGACAAGCAAACTTCTTTCACCAGGCAGGGAGTGGTAAAGGGAAATGCAGCCGAGGAAATGAATGCGGCTGTCAGTATTTACCGGCTCATTATTTATTTATCTGGGAGATTGCTGTTCTCTCTGCTAATCTTCATATAACACGCCTCATTGCCCTCTGAGGGCCCCGAGAGGATTCTCGCAGCATTTGTAGGGTGGAATTTGTTCTTGAAGTTCTGTTTCTGGTTGCTCATTCCTCGCTCCCTTGCAAATACCAGAGAGGAAGTGAGTCATCTTAGAGACAAGCCCCTCACTCATTCCTACCAGCTGCTGGCAAATCCAAGGCATAATTGGCATTTGCAGGTAGGGTCCAAAGGAAAAAGCACATTTTTTTTTTGGCTTTCAGTTTGAAGTCATGTGCTCAGCGACATCAAGCATTGTGAAGGGAGCCGGCGGAGACAAAGGCAAGGCAGAGACAAAGGGGGTTGGGAGCTTGGGTGGAGGGCCCAGACCCTGCCCACATACATGGTGTGACTGGCCTCATGTCTATTAAACTCTCTCTACTACAGTACTGTGGTCTTTCTTTATGCAGTGGGCAGGAAGAACCTCTCGGGCAGTGACATCTCCCAGACATTGGTAATTGTATTCAACAGGTCATCTTGCAACCCTCACGCCCCGCTTTCCCTCCGCCTTTTTGGAGTCTCCAGTGTCTATTACTTCCATCTTTCTGTCCATGTGCAGTTGGCAGAATTTAGACCTCCTAAGGGCCGTGTGGAGCCACTGAAGATGGGGAGCACCGTGGTCAGATTTGCACTTTTGGGAGGGTACATTCGTTGACAAAAAGAATCAAACTCTGTAAAATATTTGAAGAGATTTATTCTGAGCCGAACGTGAGTGACAGCCCGCAGGAAGTCCTGAGAACGTGTGCCCAGGGTGGTTGGGGTGCAGCTTGGTTTTATAGATTTTAGGGAAACATGAGACATGAATCAAATACATTTAAGAAATACAGGCCAGGCGCGGTGGCTCAAGCCTGTAATCCCAGCACTTTGGGAGGCCGAGATGGGCGGATCACGAGGTCAGGAGATCAAGACCATCCTGGCTAACCCGGTGAAACCCCGTCTCTACTAAAAAATACAAAAAACTAGCCGGGCGAGGTGGCGGGCGCCTGTAGTCCCAGCTACTTGGGAGGCTGAGGCAGGAGGATGGTGTGAACCCGGGAGGTGGAGGTTGCAGTGAGCTGAGATCCGGCCACTGCACTCCAGCCTGGGTGACAGAGCGAGACTCCGTCTAAAAAAAAAAAAAAAAGAAATACACTGGTTTGGTTCAGAAAGGCTGGACAACTCGAAGCGGGGGTTTCCAGCTCATAGGTAAATTAAAAATTTTTCTGATTGACAATTGACTGAGTTTATCTAACGACCTGGGATCCATAAAAAGGAATGCCAGCCGGGCGCAGTGGCTCACGCTTGTAATCCCAGCACTTTGGGACACCCAGGCGGGCAGATCATGAGGTCAGGAGTTTGAGACCAGCCTGGCCAACACAGTGAAACCCCGTCTCTACTAAAAATACAAAAATTAGCCGGGCGTGGTGGCAGACGCCTGTAATCCCAGCTACTTGGGAGGCTGAGGCAGGAGAATCGCTTGAACTCGGGAGGCAGAGGTTGCAGTGAGCCGGGATCACGCCACTGCACTCCAGTCTTGGTGACTGAACTAGATTCCATCTCAAAAAAAACAAAAAAACAAAAAGGAATGCCAGGGTTCAGATAAACGATTATGGAGACCCAAGTTCTTATTTGCAGAGGAAGCTTTTAGGTACTAGGCTTTAGAAAGAAGAGATTGTAAAATGTTTCTTATCAGACTTAAAGTCTGTATTGATGTTAATGCTGGAGCGATATCATGAGGCCTGTCTGACCCCCACTTCCCATCATGGCCTGAAACAGTCTCTCGGGTTAAATTTTAAAATAGCTGTGGCTGGCCGGGCGCGGTGGCTCACACCTGTAATCCCAGCACTTTGGGAGGCCGAGGCGGGCGGATCACAAGGTCAGGAGATCGAGACCATGGTGAAACCCCGTCTCTACTAAAAATAGAAAAAATTAGCCGGGCGCAGTGGCGGGCGCCTGTAGTCCCAGCTACTCGGGAGGCTGAGGCAGGAGAATGGCGTGAACCCGGGAGGCGGAGCTTGCAGTGAGCCGAGATTGCGCCACAGCACTCCAGCCTGGGCGACAGAGCGAGACTCCGTCTCAAAAAAAAAAAAAAATAGCTGTGGCTGAGGAGGAAGTCCATTCGGATGGTTGAGGAGCCTTGGAATTTCATTTTTGTTTTACACGTTATATTTGTATGTATTTATGGGGTACATGGGAAATTTTGTTACCTGCATAGAATGTGTAATTGTTACCAGAGTCCTGATCCAGACCCCAAGAGAAGGTTCTTGGATCTCATGAAAGAAAGAATTCAGGGTGAGTCCATAGAGTAAAGTGAAAGCAAGTTTATTAAAGGAATGAAGAATGGTTACTCCATAGACAGGGCTGCTGGTTGTCCATTTTTATGGTTATTCCTTGATGATATGCTAAATAAGAGGTGGATTATTCATGCCTCCCCTTTTTAGACCATATAAGGTAACTTCCTGACATTGCCATGACATTTGTAAGCTGTCATGGCGCTGATGGGAGTGTAGCAGTGAGGACAACCAGAGGCCACTCTCGTCGCCATCTTGGTTTTGGTGGCGTTTTGGCCGGCTTCTTTACTGCAACCTGTTTTATCAGCAAGGTCTTTATGACCTGTATCTTGTGCCGACCTCCTATCTCACCCTGCGACTAAGAATGCCTCAACCTCCTGGGAATGCAACCCAGTAGGTCTCAGCCTTATTTTACCCTTATTCAAGATGGAGTCGCTCTGGTTCAAACGCCTCTGACGTAATGATCCAGTCAGGCCATTTGGGGTATATCCATCATCTGAGTATTTATCATTTCTATGTATTTGGTACATTTCAGGTTCTTCTAGCTATTTTGAAATATACTATACATTGGTGTTCACTATACTCTGTGCTTTAACATCTTGCTGCAGAAGAGGTATGGCTCATAGCTAGAAGCAGGGAGTGGGGGACACAGGGAGACTATTAGAATACTGCAGTTCTCTGGGGAAGATGATGGACTTGGGAAGAGGCAGTGGGGACAGGTGGGATAGGCTCCCAAGGAAGGAGGATGGACAGATCCAACACACAGGGGAAGGGCCATGTCTCCCCTGTAACAGGAGGGAAGGTGGGAGTCTGGTTCAGGGGGAGGCAAACTGGTTTGGCAATAGAGGACTGAGTGACTTCCCACTGGGTGGTTTCTGTTGGCTCCAGTAAATAGCAGACGACGTCATCAGCTGAAAGTGAGAAGGGGTTGGAGATCTGAGAACAGGGAAGACGGAAATCGCTGCAGTGAAGACCCAAGACGGAGTTTTCCAGGGAGACTTAGCGGGCTTCTCTGGCTGTATGAAGGGGCCGGTTTAGGTTTGAGGACATACATTGACAGTGAGACTTCTGTGTGCCTGTACATTTTTCTCCAGTCATATTCGGTTGTTGGGATATTCGTTCAGAAAATGCAGGTGTCTGGTTCAATCCCAGCTTGTGGTTTGCCATGTGAGTGAGGTGAAAGACCTTCAGTGGTGCGAGAGGTAAAATAGTAAGAGGGTGTGGAAGTGATGGAGAACAGACTGTAAGCTGGGAAAGAAAAGAAGAGAAACGCATAGCAAAAATAGAGGAACAGTATCTGCAGACGGCCAGGATTCAAATCCCAGATCAACCCGGGATGGAGTCGGATGACTTGGAGCCATTTTCTTAAACTCTCTTAGCCTCAGTTTCTTCATCTGTAAAATGGGGAGCACAGTAGCACATAACTCGTCATGGTATTATGTGATCAAATTAACAAGGAGTTAATAAATGTAATGTGCTGAAAACAGTTACATGCTAGCTCTCATTACTTTGTTGTTGTTATTGTTATTATTATTTATTTTTATTTATCTATTTATTTATTTATTGAGACAGAGTCTTGCTCTGTTGCCAGACTGGAGTGCAGTGGCGTGATCTTGGCTCACTGCAACCTCCATCTCCCAGGTTCAAGCAATTCCCCTGCCTCAGCCTCCCAAGAAGCTGGGACTACAGGCGCGTGCCACCATGCCCGGCTAATTTTTTGTATTTTAGTAGAGACAGGATTTCACCATGTTGACCAGAATTTTTCTGGTCTTGATCTCCTGACCTCGTGATCCACCTGCCTCGGCCTCCCAGAGTGCTGGGATTACAGGTGTGAACCACCGCACCTGGCCGGGTTTTTTTTATTATTATTATAGCCCTCAAATAGCCTGAGGGCTTCCCTCCAAAGAGGTTTAGTGGGAGTAAGTGAATGAGAGAACCGGAAGAACAGGAGCCTGAGGTCAGAATGAGATGTCCTGAATGGGGCCAGGATGGAACCATGGGAACAGGGGTTTGCCAGGGAAGATGAGGGTCAGTCGAGATAGGGAGGTTGGGTCATAGCTCAGCACTGACTTGGTAGAGTCACAGGCTGGGATCTCCTGTACACTGTCGCTGTGCTCAGCCAGCATTTCAGACCATCTGCTACCTCTGGTGAAGTGAGCAGTACTAATATTACAAAAACGGGTCCTGATCCAGAGGCCAAGAGAGGGTTCTTGGATCGTGCACGAGAAAGAATTCGGGGCAAGTCCATAGAGTAAAGTGAAAGCAAGTTGATTAAGAAAGTAAAGGGATAAAAGGATGGTTACTCCATAGGGAGAGCAGTCCCGAAGGCTGCTGGTTGCCCATGTTTATGGTTGTTTCTTGATGACATGCTAAACAAGAGATGGATTATTCATGAGTTTTCCAGGAAAGGAGTGGGCAATTCCCAGAACTGAGGGTTCCTCCCCTTTTTACACCACAGAGGGTAACTTCCTGACATTGCTGTGGCATCTGTAAACTGTTATGGCGTTGGTGGGAGTGTCTTTCAGCATGCTAATGCATTATAATTAGCATATAGTGAGCCTTGAGGATGAGCAGAGGTCATTCTCGTCGCCATCTTGGTTTTGGTGGGTTTTGGCCGACTTCCTTACCACAACCGTTTTATCAGCAAGGTCTTTATGACCTGTACCTCGTGCCAACCTCCTATCTCATCCTGTGACTAAGAACACCTAGCCTTCTGGGAATGCAGCCCAGGAGCACTCAGCTTTATCTTACCCATCCCCTATTCAAGATGGAGTTGCTTTGGTTCAAATGCCCCTGACACTAGTATCAAGTCTTAGAGTGGTAGATAAAGAAAAGAGGCTCTCCCTCTCCTGGAAGGTTAGGAAAGGGCTTCTGGAATACAGTCCCTGGACCTTGAAAAGAGGGTGGGATGTGGACGGAAAGGGCATCCCGGTATGGACATGGCATAGGCAGTTCTCGAAGTTAGAATGGACGCAGCAGCATGCAGTGAAGTCTAATGTGGATGGCTGGGGAGGTGAATCTGAGAGTGTAGGTTTATCAAGGTGTAATCAGACAGACCTTTTGGTATTCTGGTTTTAGCACCTGTATTCCAAAAAGTAGCTGAGGTCTCTAAGTCTGGATTCCGTGTACTTCGATCCATGATGCTCGGTAGCTGAACAGCGTTATTTCATTATGTTAAATGAAACAAGCCAGGCACAGAAAGACAAACATCGCGTGGTCTCACTTATCTGTAGGATCTAAGAATCAAAACAATTGAACACATGGACACAGAGAGTAGGATAGTTATGGGAGGCTGGGAAGGGTAGTGGGGGCTGTGCGGGGGAGATAAGGATGGCTAATGGGTAAAAAATTAAAAATAGAAAGAATGAATAAGATAGCACGACAGGGTGACTATAGTCTATAACAACTCAATTGCACATTTTAAAATAACTGAAAGAGTTTAATTAGATTGTTTGTAACACAAAGGATAAATGCTTGAGGGGGGATGGATACCCCATTCTCCATGATGGGATTATTATGCATTACATGCCTGTATCAAAACATTTCACGTACCCCATAAATATATACACCTACCGTGTACCCACAAAAATTAACATTTTTTTAAGAAAAGGAGTCAACAGGAAAAAACCATTTGAGGAGACGTGAATGGCACTGGGTGATTTGATGAGACCCTCTGAAGGATGAAACCTTGTCTGACTGATCTACACTCTCTTGTTCGGTGTTCACACTTAAGAGAAATGTAACCGTCTGTGGAGGCCCCATCTTCTCCTCCTGGGTGATCTGGGCTGTGCCTACTGGTGTCCCGGAGATGACAGCTGTCCATCATCCTCTTTGGCTGGCGTCTCTATTTTGCCCTCAGAGGTTCTGACACTGAGCGATTGCACAAGGAGGACTGTGGGGAGGGCTCGTCTCCAGGGAGTGAAGATGAACTCCCTGCTACCTCTGCCATGGAGATGAATAATTGTGAGCGGCCCGGGAAACATTTAAACCCACCTAAACCATAGCACACAACCGAAAGCAGCAAGCAGGGAATGCTTTAAGCTATTAAATGCTGTGCGAACATGCACAAAATCCTATTATCCACTGTATATATTGAGAAGCTAAAAACAGTAAACTTTCTGAGGTTTCTAAAGCATTGTTCTTGGTTGCAACTTGAAGATTTCCATTATTGCTTCGGCTGTTGGAACCTTTAGGTAATCTCTTTCAGAGGGGGTGAGTTCTGACAAGGCAAAGGAGACGATGGTTGATTGCGGGAAGATCGCAACCCTTCCACGAATATATCTCCAGCACCATTTGCTCTGAATAAGGATAATCATTTCTCGCAATCTGGAAACCATGTTATTTAGAAAATTAGGGTAAGTGCAAAACAAAGCAAGAGTGGGGAAAAAAATTAACTTTCATCTTAGAATATCAGGATGCCGACAAAAAGATAAATCATGCACCATTTTTTCCAATAAGATTTGCATGAGCGTGATTTTTCATGGTTACTATTCCACTCCAGTACTGATGGTAAATTTTTAAATCCATCATTTAATATAGTCCCTTTACAAGAAAGAAAAGATCAAGATATCCATGCAGACCTCTTATTGCTAATGAAAATCAAGCACCTCTTTGGTTCGATTTTCCCTCTTGTAAAACTTGTATTTGCAGAAAGATTTTTTGTAAGTCTCTTGAAATCTGTATTCTACATTTTTTTTTTTTTTTAGATGATGGCTGGCCATAGCTCCACACCAGGGGCTCTTGGCTTGGAATCCACTCATCTCCAAGGAGTCTGTGATCATATCTGAGTCTGTACACTTGGTCAGAAATATAAAATATATGTTGATGTTTCCCTGATCTCTAACCGACATTAGTGTTTGTTTCTTTAATGAATGTAGGCTAGACATTTTTATATCACATTGTAGTTCTTGTGGCTATCTTGAAATACTTAAATATCCTCTTGACTACTCTCAAATGTATAGTAGTTAGTAAACCAAACAGTAGATCTTGTTATTTAAGGTGCTGAAGAAGCACATGGATTATATCATAATTTAAAATATATATATATTTCAACATAATTGGTTTCTTTAGTAATCCTGTGCATTTTGTTCAATTCAGTGCACTTAAATACATTATTTTCTGTAATTCCAGCTACTTGAGAGGCTTAGGCAGGAGGATCACCTAGAAGATACGCCGGACACAGTGTTAGGAGAGCAAGAACAAAGAGACACGAGAAACAGTAGTTTAAAAATTTAAAAGACCATTTAAAAGACCACTTCAGGAGTTTAAGACCAGCCTGGGCAACATAGCAAGACCCCATCTCAAAAATAAATAAATAAAACTAAACTAAATACATTATTCTGAGAAGGGATCCATAGTTTTCACCACATGCAAAAAGTGTCTGCAGCACAGAGGTTTAAGAATCTTTAGCTGGCTTCTGACAGTTAGATTCCCTGACTGTGTGATAAAATGCAGATTCTCAGGCCCATCCCAAAGCCTGCTATATCAGAACCTCAAGAAATGGGATACAGACATGCATGTTTATCAGAAGCTTCCCCAGGGAGTTGGGATGCAACCAACCCAGACCAGAGGTCTGTTATTGGGAACCTATGACTTCGATTATCTGCATCCCAATAACCAAGATCTCAGGATGTAGGCATTGGTAGACCTGGTCACAGAAAAACAAAGTTTTCTTACACTTCTTGGGGTATATGTGGTGGGAAAGAGAACAGAGGTTAAGCAGACCCACGTTTTGAATGAATTTGGCCGTATAACTTAATAGGTATGTGTCTGGGGCATTGTTGACCTTCATTTCCTCATTTGTAACTCGGGAATTGTAGAAGGGGCTTTGTCTTAGTCTGTTTGAGCTGCCATAACAAAATACCATAGCTGATAAACAACGGAAATTGATTTCTCACAGTTCTAGAGGCTGGGAAGTCCAAGATCAAGGCAGATTCTGTGTCTGGTAAGGGCCCACTTCCTGGCTCCCAGACAGTGCTGTCTTGCAGTGTCCTCACATAGTGGAAGGAGTGAGGGGTGGCTTGTTCCTTTTTCATAAGGGCACTAACCCCATTCACAAGAGCTCCACTCTGAGGACCTAATCACCTCCCAAAGACCCCCATCTCCTCATCCTGTCACCGAGAGGGTCAGGATCTGAACACATGAATTTGGGGGAGATATGGACATTCGGTCCATTCCAGGCTTGTTGTAGGAATGAAATAAAATAATGCACAAATGAATATAGAGCACTTTGCGAAGTGTCCAACACACAGTAAATGTTCAAGTCTTAGCTACTGTGGATGATGAGGATGCTGCTGCTGCCGATGATGATGATGTTCTTGACAGTAATGGGCTAGTCTAGTCAGCATTTTGGAGGCTGATGAGGGAACTGTGGTTATGGAATGACAGCAAGATCTGGCTTCCGAAGCTTGGTAGAGAATTTCAGCTGGAGGTTACAGTGCAGCTGAGAGGCCGGGGTCGACATGTTACTGGGAACACGGGGCTGTCTGCTGATGCTCATTCAGTGATCCAGAGAGGTTACCATCATTCCTCCCTCTCCCAAATCTTGCCACGAACCAGGCATCTCATTTTCCCAAAGAATCCTTTCCTAACAGCAGGCCAGGAAGCTATTGTCCTAGCCTACGGAAACACTTAAAACACTTTGGGGAGATGTGGACACTCAGCCCATCACAGGCTTGTTGTAGTAATGAAATAAAATAATGCATACATGAATATAGAGCACTTTGCAAAGTGTCTGACACCTAACAAATGTTTTCAGTGTTTCACTGGGCAAGGACAATAGCTTTCTGAAGGGGAATTTTTAATGGCTCTCCAAAAGGAGGCCCCCAAGTTCAATAACCGAATGTGCCGCAGGTTCATGGACAACCAACTCCTTCACATCCTTAGAGATGAAATTCTTTGAAGAAAGATTTTCCTTTACAGAACCTCTTCTAGATTCTTGACTGGGCGCAGTGACTCACACCTGTAATCCCAGCACTTTGGGAGGTCGAGGCAGGAGAATCACTTGAGGTCAGGAATTCGAGACCAACCTGACCAACATGGTGAAATCCTGTCTCTACTAAAAATATAAAATTAGCTGGGTGTGGTGGCGTACACCTGTAATCCCAGCTACTGGGGGAGGCTGAGGCCCAAGAATCACTTGAACCCAGCAGGCAGAGGTTGCAGTGAGCCGAGATTGCGCCATTGCACTCCAGCCTGGGCAACAGAGTAAGACTCTGCCTCATTAAAAAACCTCTTCTAGATTCTCTATTCCTTCTATTGGCCAATGCTATCCAAGTTCCCTTGAGGCAGTGCCCTGCCTCTCATTAAATCTACAGAAAATATATGAAGAACAGGTTTTTCTCTTAACCCCCAAGTGTTCCTCATAAAACCCAGGGGTGGCAAGAAAATACAGGAGCACATGGCATGTTTTGGGAGAGTCACACATGATGGACTTCAGTCGATAGGATGGATGGCGCTTCAAATTTTCCAGGACAAAGACCTAGGGTGGTCTCTGGAGAAACCCCAAGCCAATGGTTCTTCAAGGTTTCAAGATTAGTGCTGTTCAGAACTATCAAAACCCAGCCACAGGCCAGGGGAAGAGGCTCACGCCTGTAATCCCAGCACTTTGAGAGGCAAAGCAGGTGGATCCCCTGAGGTCAGGAGTTTGAGACCAGCCTGGCCAACATGGGGAAACTCCATCTCTATTAAATATACAAAACTTAGGTGGGCATGGTGGTGCACGCCTGTAATCCCAGCTACTCAGGAGGCTGAGGCAAGAGAATCGCTTAAACCCGGGAGGCAGAGGTTGCAGTGAGCTGAGATTGCACCACTACACTCCAGCCTGGGAGACAGAGTTAGACTCTGTCAAAAAACAAAAACAAAAACCCAGCCACACACCCCAGCATTTTTACAAAAGGGAAAAAAGAGATGCGTTCAAGATAATACAATGACATTGCTATGTTTTCTCTGAGCCAGAGAGCAGAGAAAGATATTGTGGCTAAGGTGGCTCTCTTTCTGATCAAGGTTTCTGTGAATGGGCAGTGGGCAGTGTCCACACACGAATTCTGCCTAAAGACTCTGTGGGAGCCAGGCTGCGAGCTGATTGCAGCAGCAGAAGGCAACACGTAGGAGATGACATTTTAGAATTGTTCAGACAGACCCCAGGCCTAGAAGATACGCCAGACACAGTGTTAGGAGAGCAAGAACAAAGCGACACCAGAAACAGTTGTTTAAAAATTTAAAAGACCCTTTCCCTTTATCAACTCCGCAGCTGGTTGCCATTCCAGTAAATTTCTAAAACATGAAACTGGCCCCAGCAGGGCAGAGAAGTGAATGGGATAGGGCAGGCCAGTGACATTTACAATATCCAGGTGCGATATCCAGCTTTCCTGGAAGCTGAAAAATGAATTGTTTTCTGGGAGAGAAACAGAAATAACATTACTGGTTGGTCAGGACCTCGGGGAAGCCTCTTGTTTCTGGATCTTTGTAAAAGAATAGGGTTCCTGTGTGCATTTTAAAACTCTGGGCTGGGAGCAGTGGCTCCCTTCTGTAATCGCAGCACTGTGAGAGAGGCCAAGGCAGGAGGACAGGTTGAGACTGGAGTTTGAGACCAGCCTGGGCAACATAGTGACATCCCAATTCCACAGAAAGGAAAAATAGAGGCCGGGCATGGTGGCTCACACCTGTAATCCCAGCACTTTGGAAGGTCAAGGTGAGCGGATCACAAAGTCAGGATATTGATTCCATCCTGGTCAACATGGTGAAACCCTGTCTCTACTAAAAATACAAAAATTAGCTTGGTGTGGTGGCGTGCGCCTGTAGTCCATGCTACTTGGGAGGCTGAGGCAGAAGAATTGCTTGAACCCAGGAGGTGGAGGTTGCAGTGAGCTGAGATCACACCTCTGCACTCCAGCCTGGCGACAGAGTGACACTCCATCTAAAAAAAAAAAAAAGAAAGAAAAATCAGCCAGGCATGGTAGTACACACCTGTAGCCCCACCTACTTGGGAGGCTGAGGCAGGAGGATTGCTTAAGCCCAGGAGTTCAAGGCTGCAGTGAGCTAGGATTGTGCCACTGCTCTCCAGCCTGGGTGACAGAGCAGAGACCCTGTCTCTAAGTAATAATAATAAAGTAAATAAAATTCTACACATTACGAGTCAAAATAGCAGATGAAGAGTGCTAGGGGCAAGTCACTGTGGCTCTTGGAACAAGCAAACCTCCAAATCTCAGTGGCTTATTATGGTAAAAATATGTTCCATGGTTGGCAGGTAGACTTCCTGGTGGTCATTTAGTGACTTTAGCCCCTTTAACACTGTGGCTCCTCCATCATCAACAGGTGGATTCCAAGGTCTCCATGCAGTGGGAAAAAAGAGGATGGAGAATGCACACTGGCTTTTCAACCATGGCAGGGTTGTGCTTTACTTAGACCCACATTTACTGCTGAGAACAAATCTTACAGCCACACCTGGCTGCAGAAAAGGCTGGACTGGGTGTACCCAGGAGGCTCCTGGCCTTTGCCTCTAAGAATTAGCAGGCACCAAAGCTGAAACTTTCTCCAGGTGTTATCATAAGTGAATTAGGTCGTCCGTGGATGGTGATACGGTTCGGTTCTATGTTGCCACTCAAATTTCCTCTCGAATTGTAATCCCCACATGTCACAGGAGGGACCTCATGTGAAGTGATTGGATCATGGGGACGGTTTCCCCCATGTTGTTCTTGTGATAGTGAGTGAGTTCTCACAAGATCTGATGGTTTTATAAGAGTTTGACACTTCCTCCTACACACCCTCTCTCTTTCCTGCTGCCTTGTGAAGAAGTACCTGCTTCCCCTTCCACTCTGATTGTAAGTTTCCTGAGGCTTCCCCAGCCATGCAGAACTGTGAGTCAATTAAACCTCTTTCCTTTATAAGTTACCCAGTCTTGGGTAGTATCTTCATAGTAGTGTGAAATGGACTATTACAGATGGTTATAGGCCCAAGAAGGGTATCACTAGCTTTTTCTTCTGGGGAACAAAATAGACATTTCCATTCAATAAAAGGACTGATATTTGTCATTTCTTCAGTGTATAAGTATCTCCTCCACTTGTAGGATCCTCTCCTGATCAAAGCCCTGATGTTTACATTTAAAAACCTGAAGAGGAAAAAACCTGACTTCAGTTGTGAAGTCAACTGATGGAATAATTTGCCAATTGGCAAATATCAAGCCTGCAGGCCCAGTTTCACATAGAAGGGTCATGTCATGGTTGTGAATGTCATTTTGTGCCTAGTCCTAAGTGAAATGAGATCTGTATTTGTCTTTCCCTGGCTTTAAATTATGTGGTATCACCAGGAGCATTGACTGGCACCATGTCCTAGAATGTCTGATCTTCTGATGTGGCAATTTCTCCTCCCCTAAGGCCACCTCCCTTCCCAGGTGCCATCAGTAATGACTAGACTTGGCATTTGCCCCCAAGTTCCTGGGCTCTGATACACCATCCTGGAACAGAGAATAGCATTTCTGTCCTTAACCTTACTGACATTTTAACACAATTTCAGAAACTGCAGATTTCCTGACTTCCATAGCTTCTAACCCAGTGGCTAGTCCCACATTTATTTATTTATTTATTTATTTATTTATTTATTTATTTATTTATTTTGAGACGGAGTCTCGCTCTGTCACCCAGGCTGGAGTGCAGTGGCCGGATCTCAGCTCACTGCAAGCTCCGCCTCCCGGGTTTTCGCCATTCTCCTGCCTCAGCCTCCTGAGTAGCTGGGACTGCAGGCGCCCGCCACCTCGCCCAGCTAGTTTTTTGTATTTTTTAGTAGAGACGGGGTTTCACCGTGTTAGCCAGGATGGTCTCGATCTCCTGACCTCGTGATCCGCCCGTCTCGGCCTCCCAAAGTGCTGGGATTACAGGCTTGAGCCACCGCGCTCGGCCCATAGTCCCACATTTTAAAAAAATTAGTTGATTTTATTTGCAGTTGATGCAAAAAGAAAAGGATGGGATAGAGCTCCAAGAAGGGTTCTGAAAACATTAAATGTTGAAGTAAGCAAAGGATAACCCAGCTCAGGATGGCAGGGCCAGGGCTGTTCCTGGAGCACCGGCAGCCCCGGCCACAGGCCACCACCTTCCTCTGGGACTCAGCTTGTTTCTATCTCATGAGTAGAATGGAGAGTGGATTCACTCTGTTTAAATTTAATTTACAGCTATTTTCTCACTCTCTTTTCTCTTTGTCAAGCCTGAGAATGGAGTGCATGTTAGTTTATCAGATGTAGTTCCTGCACGTACAAGTTCACAAAGAAATCACATAGGTCACATGCCTCCTCTTGGCTGTAATAAAAGCAAATGAGAGGCTGAAACCCTCCTATGCCTGGACCATGCTTCTTTTTGAGTTGCCTCCTGCCACAGACAGTATGTTTGGTGACTTGGTCCCAAAAGGGGCATCCAAATTTGCTATTTTTATTTATTTTATTTTATTTTATTTTATTTTATTTGAGACAGAGTTTTGCTCCACACTGGGGTGCAGTGGTGCGATCTCGGCTCACTGCAACCTCCGTCTCCCAGGTTCAAGTGATTCTTCTGCCTCAGCCTCCCAAGTACTGGGACGACAGGTGCCCACCACCATGTCCGGCTATTTGTATGTGCGTGTATGTGTATTTTTAGTAAAGACAGGATTTCACCATGTTGGCCAGGCTGGTCTCAAACTCCTAACTTCAAGTGATCTGCCTGCCTTAGCCTCCCAAATCACCGGGACCTGAGGCGTGAGCCACCATGCCCAGCCCAAATCTGCTAGTTTTAAACAACAACAGGCATGGAGAGACAAGTTGGAGGCCTGATAGCCTGCCCAGTTCCTCCTGCTCCTACAAGAACCAGAGAGGAGTGTGAGTGACAACTTTTCCTGTCCTCTGTTGACACCCTCCATTTTCAAGCCCCAGTGACCCTAACTACTGGCGCTGAGCAGGCTGGCTTTCAGGCAGAGGACCCTCCAGGCCCTGGAAGCCCACGGCTCTGCTTTCTGCAAGCCTCTTACCTTTACCATTGCCTCTGTCTGCTGGAGTCCGTGCTCTGTCCACTGTTCCCAGGCATGTCTGTGGCCATGAGCACATCCCCATGGACCTCTGAGCAGTGCCAAATAATTGTACACATTCTCCAAGGCTCTGTGAACCCACTGACACCACTCAACAGCAGTTTCACTCAAGGAAATCCTTCAGCTTGCTCACCTTCCAGCCACTTCGGCCAGGCTGCAGTCCAGGTGTCTGCGGGGCAGTCCAGGGGGAGAGCAAGAGGGTCCTCATAGCCAGGCAGGGCAGGGTGTGGCCTGACTCACCAACAACCCACACCCATTGCAGGCTGTACAACAGGGAAAACCAGAATGTGGACAGAGGGACACACAGTGAGCCTGGAACCCCTGTGCCAAGGTCAGCAGCTATCACTTCCTCACTTCCTCTGGGACCTCACAGTCATTATCTACAACCTGCCCCTACCAGGGGCCCACACACAGGTGGTGGCACCACTACCACTCAGAAAACTGCTCACTTCACAGCTACACAGCTATTCTCGTGGCCAGTAAATAATAACTACCTGGGTTTTTCTCAGCATTTACTGTCATGTTAATGAGTGTTCCATACATTGTCTCATTTTATCCTCACAGCAACCCTCAGATCAGCTGCTGTCATAAGCTACCTTTTTTTTTTTTTTTTTTAAAGAGACAGAGTCTTACTCTTGCCCAGGCTGGAGTACAGTGGCTCAATCACAGCTCACTGCAGCCTGGAACTCCTGGGATCAAACAATTCTCCCACATCAGCCTCCTGAGTAGCTGGGACTACATGTGTACACCACCATGCCTGGCTAATGTTTTTAAAAAGATTTTTGTACAGACGGGGTCCTGTTATGTTGCCCAGGCTGGTCTTAAACCCCTGGTCTCAAGTGATCCTCCTTCCTTGGCCTTCCAAAGTGCTGGGATGACAGGTGTGAGCCACTAAGACAGGCGGATCACGAGGTCAGGAGATCGAGACCATCCTGGCTAACACGGTGAAACCCCGTCTCTACTAAAAATACAAAAAAACTAGCCGGGCGAGGTGGCGGGCGCCTGTAGTCCCAGCTACTCCGGAGGCTGAGGCAGGAGAATGGCGTAAACCCGGGAGGCGGTGCTTGCAGTGAGCTGAGATCCGGCCACTGCAGTCCAGCCCGGGCTACAGAGCAAGACTCCATCTCAAAAAATAAAAAAATAAAAAATAAAAAAAAATTTTCATTTATTTATTTTGCATAGAGATGAGATCTTGCTATGTTGCCCAGGCTGGTCTTGAACTCTTGGTCTCAAGTGATCCTCCTGCCTCAGCCTCCCAAAATACTGGGATTATAGGCATAAGCCACCTAGCCTGGCCCTCAGCTGCATTTTATGGCTAAGGAAACTGAAGATCAGACATAAAAGTAGCTAGGCAACCATGAGACTTAGCCTCAAATTGTGGGCAACTCAGTAGTAATTGGCAATGACTTTGATTTAAACTCAACCAAGTGTCAGGATGTGAACCCAGTGCTGAGACTCCAGGACTATCCTTCTGTAATGTCATGCCATACAATGAAGTGACAAAAGAGCTTGTGGAAAGCATGAAGCCTCATTGGTCCCACATTGGTGCCCAGTTCTGGGTGATGTATTTTAGGGTCCTCTTCATCCTCTTCTTCCCATTTGCAGGGGTGGTTCTGCCCCCATTACCCAGTTGTCACCACTGGATCTCTCTCCATTTGCCAGCCCGCCTGCCCTGACCTTGAGTCCTAATCTCAGGCCCTTGGGCTTGGTGGCTTGCTGCAAGGTGCTTCTCAAGGTCTGTCCACAGTCGAGAACTCTGTCCTGGTGCAGACCTCATGTTTGTGCACCAGATCCAAGCTTTATGACTTTGAATGAGGGATTCTCACATCTCGTGGGCCATTTTTTAGGACCACAGGTTCAATTTCCCATTGTGCCATAACATACCAATACTCTGAAACAGCAGGAGTTGCAGCAGAGAAAGATCACTGGTCAGGGAAATGAGGAGATGGGAGGAAACCTAAAATCTGCCTCCTCAAAAGGTTTGGGATGGAGTTTTCCAGGGGTTTTTAAGAGGATGGATGACTGGCTGAAGTGTGGGGATCCCAGATCGGTTGAGAAGCAAGAGGATGAAGTCCTGGGACAGGAAGATGAAGAAACTGCATGCCTGTCCTGAGTTGGTTTCTTGGTGGGGGTCTTCAGGTTGATTAGCCATTCTGCTGGAATTCAGGATTTAAACACACACACACACACACACACACACACCTTAAACAATTATTGGGTTAAAAGGTGCAGTGTTAGAGATTTTATCTATAGGAACAATGAGGGAGCAGGTACTCAGTGTGCTATGTGACCCTTGAGTAGTTAGCAACTGCAAGGAAGTGGGTTAAAGTGCACCTGTGTACCCTGATCCATGTCTAACCATAATTCTGCCTAAAGCCAGGCTTGTAATTCTCGTTAACCCTGTGAGGGCCACTTCAGCCTCCTTCCGGCATCTTCTGAGTAATAGAGAAGAGTTCAGGAAGTTTCCAGCCAAGGTTCTTTCCAAGGGGTAGCTCAGGCATGCCTGGCTGGCTGCATCATAAAGAACAGGAAGTCCATATTAGATGGTGGCCAACGTGCAAATGTGCAGTTTGGTGTGGCAGAGCCATGCCGGCTGAGCAGTGCTGGCTTCTCCCAAGTCCTAGCCCCAAACTCTAGACAACCCAGTACGACTGTCCTTTCTGCAGACTTACGGGACCAGTAATTGGGAATGCCTTTTATTTTGCCTTTACCAATTTGAGTTCAGTGAGGGAATCTGAGTGCCAGAGAGAGTGATCACAAGCTCTTCTGGCCTTTTGGGCCATATGACATCAATCATGCTATTTATTTATTTTGAGATGGAGTCTCACTCACTCTGTCACCCAGGCTGGAGCACAGTGTCATGATCTCTGTTCGCTGCAACCTCCACCTTCCGGGTTCAAGTGATTCTCCTACTTCAGTCTTCTGAGTAGCTGGGACTACAGGCATGCACCACCACACCCAGCTAATTTTTGTATTTTAGTAGAGATGAGGTTTTGTCATGTTGCTCAGGCTGGTCTCAAACTCCTGGACTCCCAGAGTGCTGGGATTACAGGTGCAAGCCCAGTTATGGGATTACAGGTGCCTGGCCCAATTATGCTCTTTAAAGGATGTGGACAGACCCGTCCTCTTCAGAACACTGTATGCAGTCTGAACGCTCTGGCCCTTTGGTGTTGAAGACACAGAATTAAATATAATTGACTACTCTTTTATAGCTTATCTATAATTGGGCCCTACCAACTCCTTTAATCCCAGGCAAAATGCAATGAAATGACAGTAGAAGGATGGAGGACGTGCACGGACAGGGGAGTGAATGCAATATTTTCACCCTCCCCGCTTTGCCAGCTTCTACACCAAAGCTTCTAAAGTCATTTTCAATACTTTCCTGGCTTTCTAATTTTAAGCTCCGAGGAAAGAATAAAGGCTACGAGCCAAGCAGTGACATCCATGTCTGAATTATCTTTATATCCCTGGCAGCATTTAGCTTGGAGCTCTTAGTAAATATGTAGATGGCACCGGATTGAATAACTAAGGAAGGTAAATTGTTAGAAGTTAAAGGCATGAGGCTGGGTGCTGGGAATACCAAGAACAATAAAATGCTTACTACTTACTTAGTTGAAGCTGTTGTAGAGAAAGGACTAATGGACCGATGTTTGAACTGTCAGAGTCGGGAGGACAGAAATAGAGTGAGAGCTAGTAGATGTGAAGTAGTGGGTGGTAGGAAAGAGGGAATGCAGGAGAGGAGAGGAAGGCATGGGAGCACAAAAAAAAAAAAAAGGAAGGGAGGTAGGGAGAAAAGGACAAAGCCAACCTAGACATGCCTGACCCAGGCTACTTTTTAGCCAAATTTTTTTTTTCTTTTTTTTTTTTTAGACGGAGTCTTGCTCTGTTACCAGACTAGAGTATAGTGGTGTGATCTCAGCTCACTGCAACCTCTGCCTCCTGGGTTTCAGCAATTCTCCTGCCTCAGACTCCTGGGTAGCTGGGACTACAGGTGCACACCACCACGCCCAGCTAATTTTTTGTATTTTTAGTGGACACGGGGTTTCACCATGTTGGCCAGGATGGTCTCCATCTCTTGACCTCATGATCCACCCACCTCGGCCTCCCAAAGCACTGGGATTATAGGCGTGAGCCACCACACCTGGCCTTTTGGCCAATTTTCTAACATCAAAGCCCTGATCCTCTGTGACAGTCACAAGCTATCTATCAGGCTGGGTCATAAGGCTGGGATGGATTTGTTTTCTTTTTATTCATTATTATTTTTATTTCTTTAGAGACAGATCCTTACTCTGTTGCCCAGACTGGAGTACAGTAACACCATCATAGCTCACCGTAGCCTCAATCCCCTGGGTTCAAGTGATTCTCCTACCTCAGCCACCTGAGTTGCTATGACTACAAGCATGCACACCCATGCCCAGCTAATTTTTAAATGTTTTCGTATAGATGGGATCTTGCTATGTTGTGCAGGCTGGTCTGGAACTCCTGGACTCAAGCTATCCACCCAGCTCGGCCTCCCAAAGCATTGGAATTACAGGCATTAGCCACCGTGTCTAGCCTGGGTTGAATTTTAAAATGGTGAAAATAAACCAATATTGTTTTCAGTACATAGCAACAGCAACAAAAATCAAAAGAAAAGGAAAAAGTCCTCCCAACCCTGTTTCTGGGCTCTATAGATCAAGCTGCTTTCATTCTGCGTTTCTTGACTTCTCTGAACTGCTCATCACACCACACTTCATCTTAATTTCTCATCTTGTATTAAGAAAAACGACTTGCATTGACTGGCAAGAGGATCCACATATTTAGAAGTTCTTACCACCGCCGTACTTCAATTGAGATATGTCTTGAGGTCCATATTTGTAAATCCCGTTTCTGAGAAGCGGTCATAAATAAAGCAGAAGATTGAAATGGAATTTTTGAAAAGGACTTCAGGAGGAAAGCCATTACGCAACCGTCCGATTTAGTGAAAGAGAATGTTCATTTAAACTGGGAAGAGTCCGCTCACCATCTCCAGCACGGCAGGGAGAAACACTGAGAAAAAGTCTCCTGATTTTCAGGACGGGTAGCTTGCTCCTCTGGGAGGAAGGTTACCAGAAAGGCCCGAAAATGATTGTTAGGATGCAAGTAACAAGTTTCAATGTTCTCTTTGCCAGAAACCTGTGTTGTTTTGAATCAGACAAAGGGCTAAAATTTGCCTGCGCTTGGATTACCAGATGGTGTTATTTACGTAATTTATGCGCTGAAGTTCCTCCAGTGTTGCTTTTAACAATGTAAATGGATTTAAATGGCTTCCTAAGTGACTTCCTTTTGATGAAAAGAAGAATTCCTGTCAGTAGGAAGGAAGACGTCAGAGAGACATGCTCCAGAGGCAGTGGGACATCACTCTCTGTGTTACAGAAACCACCATAGCTCTGCCCGTCTGGCTCAGCAAACCCAAACACTGACATTGCAACTGCAGCCAGAGAAAGTGAGGCGGTTATCGCAGGGTGTCCAGCAAGGAGAATCATGCT
This sequence comes from Chlorocebus sabaeus, assembly GCF_047675955.1. NCBI lineage: Eukaryota > Metazoa > Chordata > Mammalia > Primates > Cercopithecidae > Chlorocebus > Chlorocebus sabaeus. The sequence goes on along the minus strand of NC_132931.1, from coordinate 3,037,410 downwards.
TAAGATCTGAACTCCCTGATTACTTGTAGGGGAGGGTTTTTGTTGTTGTTGTTGTTGTTGTTGTTGCTGCTGTTTTTGTTTTTGACAGAGTCTTGTTCTGTTGCCAGGCTGGAGTGCAGTGGCACAATCTTGGCTCACTGCAACCTCTGCTTCCCAGGTTCAAGCAGTTCTCTTGCCTCAGCCTCCCGAGTAGCTGGGACTACAGGTGCATGCCACCACGCCCAGCTAATTTTTGTATTTTTGGTAGAGACGGGGTTTCACCATGTTGGCCAGGATGGTCTCGATCTCTTGACCTCGTGACCTGCCTGCCTCGGCCTCCCAAAGTGCTGGGATTATAGGTGTGAACCACTGCACCCGGCCCTAGGTAAGGGTTTTTAAAGGCAGAGAGGCAGAAGTTACAGGCAAAGTCAGAAATCAACACATGGAAGCTATACATTGTTTTGACCTAAAAAAGTAGTACTTTTTTTTTAAAAAAAAAAAAAAAAGAAAGAAAAGAAAACAGACTTTCTCTCTTGTTGCCCAGGCTGGAGTGTAATGGTCTAATCTCAGCTCACTACAACCTCTGCCTCCCAGGTTCAAGCATTCTCTTGCTTTAGCCTCCCAAGTAGCTGGGACTACAGGCATGTGCCACCATGCCCGGCTAATTTTTTGTATTTTTAGTAGAGACAGAGTTTCACCATGTTGGCCAGGCTGGTCTCGAACTCCTGACCTCAGGTGATCCACCCCCCTACTTGGCCTCCCAAAGTGCTGGAATTAGAGGTGTGAGCCACTGCGCCCAGCCAAAAATCTTGAAGCAGGACCCAAAGGTCTAAGGTGGAGTCCAAGATCTTCTGATTTGCGATTGCTCCAGGAGGCAAAGCTTTGTCTAAAAATTTGAGGTCAGCAGGAAAGAATGTTAGTGCTTCCTCATGGACATGACCTCCTCCAGACCCCTTGGGAAGAAATTTAGAACAAAGCACTGTGGTCAGAGTTCAGTCCTCAACTCCCCCTTATCTGAGGGTTTATCTGCCAGCAAATCCATTGAGTGGGATCTCAGTTTCTGAAAAACAACTCAGGAATGAATGCTAAGATGTTATCTTTTTTTTTTTTTTTGAAATGGAATCTGGCTCTGTTGCCCAGGCTGGAGTGCAATGGCACAATCTAGGCTCACTGCAGCCTCCACCTCCTGAGTTCAAGCTATTCTCTGGCCTCAGCCTTCTGAGTATCTGGGATTACAAGCACCTGCCACCACGACCAGCTAATTTTTTGTGTTTTTAGTAGAGACAGGGTTTCACCATTTTGGCCTGGCTGGTCTCAAACTCCGGACCTCAAGTGATTCACCCGCCTCAGCTTCCCAAAGTGCTGAGATTACAGTCATGAGCCACCATTCCTGACCTATTATCTTTAGTTTCTATAGGGAACATCTCATGAGTAACTTCCCTGACTGTTGTTTTAAGCCACTATTACCTTCTTGGTTATCAAGTTGCTCACTGACTTCTTAGGGCTAGCTAGGTGCCTAGAATTTCCTATGAAGGAACTCAAGATTTTCCTTTATTTCCATGCTTGGGGAGAACCCCCAGGCTCCAAAGAGGAATCCCTGCTGCATCTCACCTGAGGGAGAAAACAGGGATGCCCCCAGCATAGGGCATTCAGGTTCTATGGGATCTGATGCTTCCACAGCCTGGGAGACCCTCTTGACGAATACAAAATTAGATACAAAGGTCAAGCCTTGAAAGGAGTCCGTGCAAATAAGGCTCCTGGTGCTGACGTTTCTGGAAAGCCCATCTGTCCTCAGGAGATCGCTATAGGGGCTGCTGGAGCCTGTGTGGCCCCAGAAATCCTTGTGAACCAGAATGTCAGGAGGTGCTGGTCACAAACACGCAGGGACCCATCAAAGCATTACTTAATCCTGGGCTCTATGACTCCCCTGCACACGTACCCTTTTTTAAGGGTTGAGCTTTAAAAAAAAAAAAATTTTTTTAATAATAAAAAAAATTGAGTTCATAGGAAAATGGAGCAGAAGGTACACAGATTTCCTGTATACACTCTGCCCCTCAACACATGCAAAGCCTCCCCCTTTATCAACATCCCCCATCAGAGTGATGCATTTGTTATAATCAATGAACCTGCGTTCACATAACATTATCACCCAAAGTCACAGTTTACAGTAGGGTTCACTCTTGGTGTTGTACACTCTGTGGGTTTAGACAAATATATAATTATGTGTATCCACCATTACAGTGTCATACAGAGTAGTTTCACTGACGCCCAAATCCCTCTCTGTCTGCCTATTCATCCCTCTCCCCAACGCCTGGCAACCACTGATCTTTTCATTGTCTCCATAGTTTCACCTTCTCCAGAATGTCATATGTACAGTTAGAAAGTATGCTATGTAGCCTCTTCAGACAGGGATGAACTTTTTTCTCCTGTATTCCAAGCGTACATGACAAAACATTGTGAAAATTCTGTTTTTGTCTTTCCTAAGGTAACCAAACCCAAGTTCACCCGCTCACTCCTCTAAAGCTAGACTTGAGAGACAAGGGTTGATGGGAAGAAAGGCATGTGTATTTGGAGAGCTAGGAAACCAAGAAGATAATAGTGAACTGGTTTTCTGAAGTACCATCTTAAGTTTTTCAAGTTTGCTGGAGGGTTTTTTTGGGGTTTTGTTTGTTTGTTTGTTTGTTTGAGACGGAGTCTCGCTCTGTCGCCCAGGCTGGAGTGCAATGGCACGATCTCAGCTCACTGCAAGCTCCCCCTCCTGGGTTCACACCATTCTCCTGCCTCAGTAGCTGGGACTGCAGGCGCCCACCACCACCCCGGCTAATTTTTTGTATTTTTAGTAGAGACAGGGTTTCACCGTGTTAGCCAGGGTGGTCTCGATCTCCTGATCTCATGATCCGCCTGCCTCGGCGACCCAAAGTGCTGGGATTACAGGCATGCACACCGTGCCCAGGCGGCTGGAGGGTTTTATGGGAGAGGGATATGGGGAAACTGGGATCGAGAAGCAACTAGGACGGCAGATAATCTGGGCACCAGCAACAGTCCCCAGTGGTTGGGAACTTCTTCGTCCTTGGTTAGGTCCCAGTGCTCCTGTAAATCTTTAACAAAACATAGTGGTGTACCTGCTTCCCCTGTAATCCCAGAGTTAGTTTCAAAACTATATGATTGCTGCTTTGCATTTTACATCAGTGTTCTCAAATTATCCTAACCTGCATGCAAGAATGGGTAAATTTCTCTTAAACAAAAATGGACTAGTTATGTTAGTTTCTTGCTGTTTCACTGTTACAGTAAGAGACGGTGGTGAAATCTCCGTTAACTTCAGGTATCTATGTGCATATGCTTTCAGGAAGAAAGCTTCTGAAAATAGACCACAGGCTTTCACAGGGAGGGTTTTATTTTTTACTTTATTTTATGTTATATTATGGTTATGTTATGTTACGTTACGTTACGTTACGTTACGTTACGTTACGTTATGTTATGTTATGTTATTTTGAGATGGAGTCTTGCTCTGTCGCCCAGACTAGAGTGCAGTGGCGCAATCTCGGCTCCCTGCAACCTCCACCTCCTGGGTTCAAGCGATTCCTCTGCCTCAGCCTCCCAAGTAGCTGGGATTACAGGCACCTGCCACCACACCCGGCTACTTTTTTGTATTTTTAGTAGAGAAGGGATTTCACTGGTCTCAAACTTCTGACCTCAGGTGATCTGTCCACCTCAGCCTCCCAAAGTTGCTGCTGGGATGACAGGTGTGAGCCCCCGCACCCGGCCTACAAAATATTTAAAAATTAGACGTATTAGTGTCCAGCTGTGGTTCCAGGTTCTCGGTAGGCTGGGGCAGGAGGATTGCTTGAGTTCAGGAGTTTGAGGTTACCATGAGCTACAGTCATGCCACTGTACTCCAGCCTGGGAAACAGAGTGAGATCCTGTCTCTCTTAAAAAAAAAAAAAAAAAAAGAATCAAAGGAAAAGATTCAAAAAAACTTCTTTCTGCTACCTAGAAAGGAGTTTTGGACAAATTAAAGGAAGTATTAATACGGCCAGCAGTGGTTCAGATCTGATCAGGTAGTGTCTATCTTCCATGATCTAGAAAACATTCCTACATTCATTAGGTGGGGAATTCCTGGCAGTCTCCAGATGATTCCTCAAGAAAGTCAACACTGGGGTAGGCAGTCTCTGCAGTCTGCTGTTTTCTGTTAGCAGAGGCCATAGTCCTGCAGACTGGGCCATGGTCTCTCGAGATGCCAGAGCTGAAAGAAACCTCGGCGATCATCCTCTGTCATTTACAGATGAGAAAGTAGTTCCAGGGGGAGAATGCATGTGCCTGGCTTCTGGGAGAAATGGAGCCAGTAGCTTTTCCCCACTAGAGAGTAAAATGATTGATCTTTCCTGGGTCTATCTCAGCTAGTGCTAGAGAACATCTCCCCACTGATTCCAGGGTAGGCTGGGCTGGCTGGTGTCGACGTACTGTAGGGTGGATTTGCAACAGAAGGGGTGCCAGGGAACAGCGTTCTTAGAAGCACCAGGGTGGTTCTGGGTTTGTGGGAAGAGAGGTTGGGCAGAGACTCAAATTTAGCTGGTGTTGAGTTCTATAAGGGCCCTTGGTTGAAGTACTTTAACTTTCTCTGCCTGGCATATTGTATCCTCTGGTCTATTTTCTTTTCCTTTCTTTAATTTGTTCCTGTTTTCCCACCTCCTCGGCCCGCTCTCCAGACAATTTCCCTGCTTACTCCCTCCAGCCCCTCTCCATTCATTAGTGTAAGCACACATTCACTCATTGATTAAGAACTCAGAACTCATTGGGTACTTACTTATGTTCCAGGCACAGTGCTGGGCAGTAGGGACACAGGATGACACAGTTCTGTCCTCATTGAGCTAACAGCCTAGTAAAGAACGGAGAAAGTAATTTTTTTGCACGCCCGTATGCTGGCAGGCTCATAAAATTACAACTGTGATAAGCGCTATGCTGGAGCTCTGCTTTTATCTGGGACTTCCTTAAGTAAGTACTGATGGAGCTGAAGGCCAAAGTTTGATTAGGAGTTAACTAGGCAGATGGGGGAGGAGTGTCCCGGGTAGGAATGAGGCACAGGGAAGGATAAAAAGAAACATCTTGGGGTTGGGGGGAGCTGCAGAGATGAGGCTGCAGGGGGAGACTTTGAAGACCACATGAAGATTGAGGATTTATTTTCAGAGTGGTCGGTGGGAGCCATCGAAGTTTGCAGGGCCGTGGAATGGTCAGTTCCACCCTGGCTGCTGAGTGGAGGTCAGACTGAGTGGAGTTGGATTTGGAAGTGATGGCTGTGGTCCAGGTGGGAGATGGTCGTAGCTTGCACCAGGGTGATGAGGGAGGAGAAGATGATCTGGTGGTCATAGTGGATGTGAAAGGAAGTGGATGCAGTTGAGCCATAGTGAAGAGGCATCATCTGCAGGACTTGGTGATGGATTGGCTGGCGCCTAGGGAGGAAGTGGTGAGGATGGTGCCTGGGTTTCTTTCTGGTATAAGCAGCTTCCTTGCTGAATTTGAGTGGCAGGGGTGGTGGGGAGAGAGGACTCACTGTCTTTCTGCTCCAGGCCACCTGCTGTAATAGCATGCAAGCTCTTTCGAGAGAGCTGCCCCCTGTTAGTGCCTTGAAGATCCCAGGAAAAGTGGCTTTCACATAATCAGGGCACCCACTGTTCTCAATCTAATGACACGGTTGAAAACGCTCACTAGAATATTTTGGCTGCAAACCTACTTATGCCTGAATGATACTTCCTGCTGCTTTTGAGAAACTCCTGGCCTCTAAAAGTCATAGGACAAGACCAGACCTTGAATATTAGAATTCTGTGACATGAGGTAAGAGCAGCCCCCTTACTCTTAGGGCAGTGGATTCCAAAGTGGGGTACACAAGATGATGTGGACCATTAGAGGGACAAGAGGAATATATTAGCTCTCATATTCTAATGTTCTAATTTTTGGATTTCTATATATCTATAAATTTTTCATGTGTAAAGTATATTAGCATAGTAGTATGTGCATGTACTGAAAAATGAATAAAGTAAATATATTGGAGAAGGTATGCTTTACATTTTTAAACATCAGAAGTGTTTGGAGCCCATAGCCTATGAGAATAGTGAATATAAATGAACCAGTCATGTTGATTTTGATGGCTTGGCCTCCTCTTTCCTCCCTGGCTGCCTAGGCTCCTCAGTGACAGGTGCCCAGGGGAGCAGGTGGCCTGCACAGTACCTGGCACCCTGCATCCTCATTTGTTGCCTGTGGCTCTTCCTGGGGTCCCTGAAGCTACTATCCAGCTGTCCCGGCTGTGGCAGAGCACAGCCCTTGCTTAAATTCTTTCAGCTTCTGTAAAATTGAGTCATCAGATCACAACCCTGGAAACGATATTAGAAGCCTTCTAAGCTGGTGGCTTCCAAATGTGGCTACACATCTCAATCCCATGGGGGGCCTTTTTACATACATCCCCAGGTGCCTCAACTTCATCCCTGGGGAATGTGATTTATAGGGCTGGGGTGGGATCCAGGTGTTTGTAATGTTATTTCATTTTATGGATGGATGGGTAGATGGGTGGATGGGTGGGTGGGTGGGTGGATGGATGGATGGATGGATGGATGGATGGATGGATTGACAGGGTCTTGCTCTGTCACTCAGGCTGGAGTGCAGTGGCATCATCATAGCTCACTGCAGCCTTGAATTCATGGGCTCAAGTGATCCTCCTGTCTCAGCCTCCTGAGTAGATGAGACCACCACCCTGTGCCACCACACCTGGCTAATTATTTAATGTTTTTTGTAGAGGCTGGGTCTCGCCATGTTGCCCAGGCTGGTCTTGAACTCCTGGTCTCAAGTAAGCCTCCTGCCTCAGCCTCCCAAATTGCTGGGATTCCAGTCATATGCCACTGCACTGGGCCTAGTGAAAGGATTTATTAAATGATGAAGTTGAATGTATGAATAAAACATGTATCAAAAGATGTAATTAAACCAACGTGCCACTGAAGACTCTCCAAAATGGTGAAAATCAATCCCACCCATTGACATTCATCTCTCTTCTTCCAGAATCATCAACTGTCAGGAAGCAGAACAATGTGTCCTGCGTAAGACTTCCCAGCCCCCAGAGTCTTGTGATGGTTTCTTTTGCCTCATCCCTCCCATATTCCAGAGGCCTGGGTAGGTTAGGGCAGGCTTTTTGCCCCAGTGAATGAAGCTTCAGTATATCCAGTGGCTAAGCAGGAAAGCTAGGAGTCATTCATAACCCTCCTTCTCCTTCCAAGCCGTATCCAATCTATTGTTGATGATTTTGCCTATTAAAAATCCCTCAGCCAGGCACGGTGGCTCACACCTGTAATCCCAGTACTTCAGGAGGCTAAGGCAGGTGGATCACTTAAGGTCAGGAGTTCAAGACCAGTCTGGCCAACATGACAAAACTCCATCTCTACTAAAAATACAACAATTAGCCAGCCATGGTGGCACACACCTGTCATCCCAACTACTTGGGAGGCTGAGGCAGGAAAATTGTTTGAATCTGGGAGGTGGAGGTTGCAGTGAGCCAAGATCATGCCACTGCCCTCCAGCCTGGGTGACAGAGCAAGACTGTCTAAAAAACAAACAAACAAAAAAAAACCTTCAAATCTATCTACATCTCTATTATGTTGCTGTCGCTAAAGCTGTCAGCTCTTCTTCCCTGCAAAATAGCAAGGCCTTCTTGTTTTCTCCATCTCCCCTCTTCATGCTGCCAGTCTTTTCCCGACAGTTCAGCCAGAGTGATCTTTTCAAACCCAAACCCTTCAGTGGCTTCTCATTACAACAAAGATCAATTTCTTTTTAACATGACCTCCAGATCATTGCCTGGTGTGAACCCTGCCTGCCTCTCCAATGTTTTCCACTTCTCTCCTCTGTTCCATCCCTATTTATGAATCCATTTTTGGCGTTCCAGCCACATGGCTATTCTTTCAGCTCTTTGAATATCCTCTGTGTATCTGTGTATCTATTGCTGTGTAAGCCCAAATTTAGTGGCCTCAATAACAATTGATTTGATTAAGATTCTGAAGTTTGGAAGTTTGGACTGGGGTCAGCCAGGTGGTTCCTCTGCTCCACATGGCGCTGGCTGTGCTCATGCACGCACTGGCACGCACGCACGCACGCAACGGCATGCACGCACGCACACAACCCACTGATGGGTTGTCTTGGGGGTGTCCAGTCTCACATGGCCTCACTCTCATGCCTTGGTCTTCAGCCATGATGTCTGGAATAGCTGGACCTCTATTGCTCCATTGTCTTTTATCCTTAGCTTCCTTACAGCCTTGGAATTACAGAATTCCAAGAGGAAGAAGGTGGAAGCCGCAAAGTGTCTAAGGCCTAGTCTTGGGTTGTGTGAGATGTCACATCTGCATTCTGTTAATCAATGGAAGTCATAATAAAGTCAGCCCAGATTCAAGAGGAGGGGAAATAGGTTCAGCCTTTTTATAGGAAGAGCAAAAAAGTCACATTGCCAACGAGCGTGGGTGGAATTGTTGCTGCCATCTTTGAGTACAGTCCAGCACACCTTGCTCTCTCCTTCACAAGGTCATTGCAACTGTGCTGGCTGCCTCTGGGCTTGGGACTGCTGCCCACTTCCTCTACTCAGCTCAGCCTAGCCCTTCAGACTTCACCTTAGGATCCTTTCCTGGGGGATACTTTCTCTGAGCCCACTGGCCGCATCCCCGTGTTACATGCTAGATTTTTAGCCCTGTGTTGTTTTCCCTCAAGGAAAAGCTCCCTTTGTGATGGTGCATTTCCGCCTGTGATTCTTTGATTAATGCATTTCCCTTGTAGATTACCCACTTCATGACAGCAAGGACCTTGTCTGCTAGCACCTCTCATTTCATCCCCCTGCCCTGCCCAGTAGGCCCTGAATGGATCATTTTTTGATGAACAAATAAATGAATAGATAAGCATCTGTTTCTGGAGTCACCATAGCTCCTGGAGGCCCATATCCATTTAAGCATGGCCACTTCCCCACTTCCCTAGCAAGGGGTCACCAAGAACCCTGCGGTGGGTTCTTTGCTGCCAGGAGTGATCCCAGAGCTTGGAGCGTGCCCTCCACTTGACCCATTCCAACCCATCTGGAAGGAGTCCTCCCTCCACTGTGTGAGGAGCCACAGCCTGGGGTGCTTTCCATTTGGGCACTTCCCTCTGCTCTTCCTCCTTGGCATCAGAGACATGCCGATCAGGGTCTGGTTCCCACCTTTCTCTGCATTTCCCTTCAGTATCATTTCTTCAGCCCACCTAGGAACTCACCATGTGGGCTGGTAAACATTGATGTAGAGAACAGATCCACAGGACCCTTTCTTGGGACCAGCTGTACTTGGGATACTCATAGCTGGGTCTTATGTGTGGTAGAAACATAAACTGGATCACTCCCTTTAGAGGGAGGGCACCCCTTTTGCTTCCAGACCTCTTGGGTGGACTCGGAGGTCAAGGTGGAATATCACTCCTTCCAGCAATACCCCTCCATAGGGGACTTAGCTGGACTGTTGGTGTATTGCTAAGGCTCAAAGCCTTCAGTCCACTTTCTTGCATTTCTTTCCTTCTGCTATGTAGGCCTGGTTGCTTAACCACTGGCAGACTTCATGTCAGCTTATCGTCACTTAGAGCCAGCCCATGAGCTCCGCTAGTGATCACTGCCAAGCAACATAGAGCAGAGCCTTGGGCCTAGAGAATCACTTGTCTCCCAGGCATCTTCCAGCGTCCCTTGCACAGCCATGCTGCCACATGGCATTGTGCAGCAGCAGGCTTTGACCTCCTACCCTGGGATATCATTGGTGCCACTCCAGATCCATGGCACTTCCTCTGGATATACGCATACACCCAGCTCTGTCCTCACTGTTTCCCCTGATCACTGTGGTTACAATGCAGATCAGAGGCGCCAACCAGGCACCTGGAGTGAGGGACAGGGCTGTGGCTGAGGAGGAGCCAAGGGGTCTACAGGCTGTTGGTCAGCTCTCCCTGGGCAGGAGAAGCCAGTGCCTGCTGCTGTCACATGTGGTGGAGGGTGTGGTTCCGACTTCTCCCCTTACTGACTGTGGGGTTATAAATCACTGACCCCACCTCTCTTACCCTCAGTTTCCTCATCTGTGATGAACTGATGAGGGAGTTGGTGTTCGGTGTTTTCTGTCATTACTGGACTAGTCCTGGGGTCTGGAGCAGGCAGAGTGGGTATACTTGCCTCTCTAAGGGGAGGGAGCTGTGAAAGTGGAGAGCAGAGGAGAGGTGAGCAAGAGGAGCCCTTGTTTTCTGTCTCACCCAAGAGGTGCTGCTAATGACAGTTCATGCTTAGGATTTTAAATCCAGTCTGAGTCACTGGAGGTGATGAGCTAAAGTGCACAGTAGGCTGGGGCAGGCCGGACAATGACCACAATGCATGCCCGGCAATGGCAATGTTGTGGGCATCCAGGCCAGCAGCAGGATTCCTGGGCAGGCACTGACCCTGGCAGTTCACCCTGAGCTTGCTAGACCCCACAGTGAGGCATGCCTTCAAGACATCTGCCAGCCCAGGAGCCCCTCAGTCCTCCCCAGACTTTACAGGGAGAGCTGAGGGACCCTAGGTCAATGCCCACTGAGTGTGCTGGCTGATATCCACAGCACAGAGCCCAGGACAGGAAGCCCGTGTCTCTGCCACGCGGGACAGATGTGCTGAGCTTCGTGCCACATATCTGTTTACCATCTCCCTCCCCTTGCTTAAAAGGCTTGGTGTCTAACACAGGGCTAACACAGCCTACATCTGGCTCCTCCATCCTCTCACCTCCACTCCTAACAGCTACATCCACTTGAACCCTCTTGGCAGTTTGGCTGCAACTCAGGCATGAAAGCCATTCTGACCTTGGTCTGGATGGTTTCTGGAGGATGTGGTGCCAAGTCAGCCTGGCTTGAGGGTTCTGTTCCCACTTGGCACCTCCGTTCTCATGACGGGGTTTCAGGCTTTTGCTAAGGTCTCTTATGCACCTGTGTCTGTTATCCCTGCTAAGTAATGAGTCCTTGAAGAGTTCTGCTTTGCTTCCATCCATCCTCCTGAGCCTCCCCAAACTGAGATTCACCCCTGCATCTACTTTCCCCCATCTCTCTGTTTATCTGTCTGTCTGTCTATCTATCTATCTATCTATCTATCTATCTATCTATCTATCTATCTATCTATCTATCTATTTTTATAACGGCTTTGTAGATATATTCACATACCCTTACAATTCGTCCATTTGAAGTGTGCCACTCAATGGTTTTTTCAGTATGTTTGAGCTGTGCAAAGTTCACCACAATCAATATTAGAATGTTTTGATCACCCTAAAAAGAAACCCCAAACCCATTAGCAGTCACTCTACCTTCCTCCAGCCCCCCGCCCACCACCTCCCAAGCAAGCATCAATTTATTTACCAGACATGTCATATAAATGGAGTCATAGAATATATAGTCCTTTATGACTTGCTTATTTTGCTTAGCATGCTTTCCAGGTTTACCCATATTGTAGCATGTATCAACATTTCATTTTTTTCCCAAATAATTTTCCATCATTTGGATATGTTACATTTTGTTTATGCATTAATCAATTGTTGGACATTTGCTTAATTGAAGGTCATGAATTTTTACTCTAAGAGTTTTATAGTTTTAGCTCTTAGTTTAGGCCATTGATCCATTTTGAGTTAATTTTTCATATGGTGTGAGGTAGGAGCCATGTCCATTCTTTTGCATGTTGTCCCAGCACAATTTGTTGAAGATATTATTCCTTATCCCAGTGAATTGTCTTGACACCCTTGTTGAAAGTTAGTTGACCATAAGTGTGAGAGTTTATTTCTGGACTCTCAGTTCTATTCTATTGATCTGTATGTCTGTCCTTATGCCAGTACCACACCGTCTTGACTATAGTAGCTTTGTATTAAATTTTGAAATTGGGGAGTAAAGTCCTCCCAGTTTGTTCTTTTCAAGGTTACTTTAGCTATTTGAGGTCCCTTGTTTTTCCTTATGAACTTTAGGATCTGCTTGTTAATTTCTTCAAGGAATCCAGCTGGGATTTTTATAGGGATTGTGTTGAATTTTTAGATCAATTTTGGGTATATTACCATCTTGACAATGTTAATTCTTCCAGTCCTTGAATGTGGTACATCATTCCCTGAGTCTTGCAACATCACTGTGAGACCCTGATTCTTTATATATTGTCCGTCCCTTGAAATTCAGCTGCCTTGTTTTAGTCTCTAAGACATCAATTTCTTGTCTCTATTCTCAGGCCCTTTGCCAACATTTGGCCTCCTTGACTTCCTTCCGTGGCCAGCAGCTGGGTCTAACCTAACATGCTAGGGCATCTAGCTGTCCAGTCCCAGATCAAAGAAGTCTAGAACATCTATTCTCTGCTAACCACTTAGCCCACAGTTCCTCCTGGAAGAAGCAAGCAAAGTGAGGATTCTTGCTTTATGGGAGAATTTTCTATCTGTATCATTTCCCTGTAGTATAACTAAAGTTGGGAAATAGAAACAAAACATCATACACACCCAAACAAATTTTGCCACCAAATTCAGTCAACAAAAGTCAAGAAGGGGGTATGCAGACACTCAAGAGTGTCCCAGTATTCTTGCTGTGGCAGTTACTGGGAGACTAAAGGTGGAATGGCTTGAAGTGACTCATCTTGGAGAAAGCCCACCTGAGTCAGCTCACCTGCAAAACTGTCACTTATGCAGAGCATACAGTGTCTTCACAGCAGAACAGCCTCACAGGTCCCTCACAGAAACTTTTCTGTCATTTTCCTTTTTTTCTACTGGTCCTGGGAACTTCATTTCCATAAATTAATTTTTTCTTGACAATAAGGTTTTTATTTTTTTATTTTCCCACCTGGACCAAGAGAAGTGTTGGATGGTCCAGCTTTCCTTTTGGAGCAGGGCCTTACAGCCTAGGTGCCTGCCATCCACGTGCAGAGGGATGAGAAGTCCCACATCCTTGGGCTTTTGCATCCCTCAAAGGCAGCCATCATTGCAGCCTTCCTTCTGAATAGTTCAGTAATAGCAAGCGACAGCTGCTCATGATGGCATTGGAGTGGATGCTTCCAGAAGGCTTGGCATCTGTACCCATAGGACTCCAAAGTAGAGCATATTAACAGTGTAGAACTAGGCTGGGCGTAGTGGCGCATGCTTGTAATACCAACACTTTGGGAGGCCTAGGTGGAAGAATCGCTTGAGGCCAGGAGTGTGAGACCAGCTGGGCAACATAGCGAGACTTCATCTCTACAAAAAATATTTAAAAATTAACTGGGCATGGAGGCACATACCTGTAGTCCCAGCTACTTGGAAGGCTGAGGCAGGAGGATCACTTGAAGCCAGGAGTTCAAAGTTACAGTGAGCTATGATCGCACCACTGCACTCCAGTCTGGGTGACAGAGAGAGACCCTGTCTCAAAACAAAACACACCACAGAACTAAATCATTATACACAGCTTGTGCTGATATGAATAAAGAAGATCTGTTTCTTAGTATGAATTTTCCATTCTACATTGGCAGGGCATAGCTTCAGCCAGGTGGGAAAGGCAACCTTCAGGAATGCCAATTGTGCATTATTGAGAACTTAAGAAAACTGTTGTGCTGCCATGGCCAGCTTAGGTTTATGGGCCTTTCGTACCTAGAGGTGGATTTTATATCCTGAGCTGTTTTTTCTATAAGAATTCTAACAAGCCTCGTTTTTATATGTTTTAGTCAGGTTATGTTAGACCACACAGCAGTAACAAACCAGCCTTGAACTTTCATTGGCTTGCTTTATTTATTTATTTATGTATTTAGAAACAGACTCTTGCTCTGTCAACCAGGCTGGAGTGCAGTGGCATGGTCTCAGCTCACTGCAACCTCCACCTCCCAGGTTCAAGTGATTCTTGTGCCTCAACCTCCCGAGTAGCTGGGATTATAGGCGCATGCCATCATGCCTGGCTAATTTTTCTATCTTTAATAGAGACAGGGTTTCACCATGTTAGCCGGACTGGTCTCCAACTCCTGAACTCAAGTGATCTGCCCACCTCGGCCTCCCAGAGTGCTGGGATTACAGGCATGAACCACCGTGCACAACCTCTCATTGGCTTTATATATTAAAATGTATTTCACATGTATGCAAAGTCAGCTGAACCATTGCTTTTGGGCTTGGGGAGGGGGCATAGCCTCTGAGAATTTCTTTTTCAGGCTGATGAAATCTTTGTACCCCTAGGTATGGCTCTGTGGGGGCAGCATGGAGGTCCTTCCTTGCTCACGGGTGGCCCACATTGAGCGGAAGAAGAAGCCATATAATAGCAACATCGGCTTCTACACCAAGAGGAATGCTCTCCGCGTCGCTGAGGTCTGGATGGACGATTACAAGTCTCATGTGTACATAGCGTGGAACCTGCCGCTGGAGGTAGGGATCACCAGCCTTTCCCCACCACCCCAGAACAGTGATCCTTACTGTTTGGTCACCATTTCTTTAATAAACCAATCGTTCCTCCCCAGAAAATGCTCATGCTTAGAAAAATTATGAATGCATTTCACAGGGGTTCACAGATGTCTCAGCTTTAGAACTCCTGCCTAACGCAAGGGCTAGCACAATGGAAATATCTTTAAATCCACTTACAGAGATTAGAAGAGTCTTATTGTGTTAATCCCAGTCTTATTATGTTAATCTGGCTGCCCTGCTCTTGATCATATGCTATGTCCACAAAGTTCTTGCCCAGATATTTGGCAGCAGACCCTTCATCCTGTCACTGTGTGTGACTTCCCGTGGAGCTCCAGCTGCCCTGTGTCGTATGCCTTTACTGTGTACCAAATCCCCTAGTTCTTCAGCTCTCCTCCACATTCTGCTCAGAAGATGGCCCAAGGAAATCTCCATGTTACTGCAGTCCCACAGGAGTGTCGTGCGGTAGTTGTACGTCAGCGTAGTTTGAATCCCAGCTCTATCATTTGTGAATCAGGAGATCTTGACCAACTCCACTCATCTTCTCTGTACCATTCATCCCATGGTATCCCCAGGGGATTCGTTCCAGGACTCCCTGTGGATAGCAAAACTCACAGATGCCCAAGTCCCTGATACAAAATGGCGTAGTATTTGCATATAACCTAAGCATAACCTCCCGTCTCTCTCTCTCTCTCTCTCTATATATATATATATATGGCAGCATAAAGTTTTTTTTTAATTTTATTTTTCCATTAGTTATCGGGGTACAGGTGGTATTTGGTTACGTAAGTTTTTTAGCGGTGATTTGTGAGATCCTGGTGCACCCATCACCCGAGCAGTATACACTGCACCATATTTGTTGTCTTTTATCCCTCGCCCCCCTCCCACTCTTCCCCCCAAAGTCCCCAAAGTCCATTGTATCATTCTTTTGCCTTTGCATCCTCAGAGCTTAGCTCCCACATATCAATGAAAACATATGGTGTTTGGTTTTCCATTAGAATCATACTCTCTAATCTCATCCAGGTCATTGCAAATACTGTTAAATTATTTATTTTTATGGCTGAATCATCTCTAGATGACTTATAGATAATACAATGTAAATGCTATATGAATAATTCTTGTGCTTTATTTGTGTTTTTTTTTTTTTATTGTTATATTGCTCTTACTGGGCTTTTAAAAAATATTTTCAGTCTGCAGTTGGTTGAACCAATGGATGTAGAAACCGTGGATATAGAGGGTCAGCTGTGCCTTATTTTCCTCAGTTGTAAAATGAGGATAATAGCAGATTCTCCTTCCTGGGATGATTGTAAGAACTAAATGAATTCATACATGTGGCAATGCTGAGAGTGGCACCTGGCACAGGGTGCATGGTTCGTCCTATGCTGCACAGTGGCGTAACTTGCACCCTCAGCCACAGGTCAGTTTATTTCCTCAGCCAGAGCACCCATAGGTGTCTGAGCCATGCTGGAAAGTCACCTGGAGTGCTGCCCATTGAGAGATGGCAACCCCTATGTGTCAGAAAACTAGAGCCCAGAACAGAAGAAATACAGTTGGATATGTGCCAGATTTGTGGGTCAAGAAGAGAAAAGTGAGGAATGTATTCAGTGTTGTTACAGGTTTTGAAATACATTCTCGAGAATTAAAAAACCCCTTCTGGCCACTTAGCACTTTTATTAAGCAGTTAAGTGCTTTTAGCCATTATTATTTAAATATAGGTAACATTTGTTGAGCACTTACTATGTCCCAGGTACCTAATAAGTCGTTATTTGTAATATCTCATTTAATTCTCATAACAACCTCATGATGTAAGAACCGTCTGCCTCAGTTTCCTCATCTATAAACACGGATTGTTAAAATTTACCTGATAGGACGCCCGTGAAGATAAAATAAGGCTGAGAACACAGCTTAGCAAATATTGTGTTCCATAAATACTAGCTTGATATGAACATTTTATGATGTTCATTTTACAGATGAAGAAATTGAAGCTATGAGAAGCTAAAAGGGGCTTGCTTAAGGCCCCACACAAAGCACATGGGCAGGGATGTCAGTTCAGGTCCTCATACAAAACGTCACCCCAGCCCTGTGAAATAGTGAAATCGGTATTATTATTATTCCTGCTTTGTAAAAGGGAATTGTTTATTTTTTTTGAGATAGGGTCTCACTCTGTCACCCAGACTGGAGTGTAGTGGCACGATCTTGGTTCCCTGTAACCTCCATCTCCCAGGTTCAAGCCATCCTCCCACCTCAGCCTCCTGAGTAGCTAGGACCACAGGCGTGCGCCCTCTACCTGTCTAACTTCTATATTTTTTGTAGAGACGCGGTTTTGCCAGGTTGCCCAGGCTGTTCTCAAACTCTTCAGCTCAAGCAATCCTGCCACCTCAGCTTCCCAAAGTGCTAGGATTACAGGCGTGAGACACTGCACCTGGCCTCAAGTTTTGACCTGGAATGGTGGTGTGACTTAGAGTTACAAATAACTCAAATCTTTTGACTGTAGCCAAGTGCTTTGTCCGTGACTGCAGACAATCTCTTGTCCCAAATGCCAGTGGTAACCTACCAGGCTTTTTAAAAATGACCATTAGCTCACGCCTGTAATCCCAGTACTTTCGGAGGCCGAGGCAGGCAGATCACCTGAGGTTGGGAGTTTGAGACCAGCCTGACCAAATGGAGAAATCCTGTCTCCACTAAAAATGCAAAATTAGTTGGGCGTGGTGGTGCGTGCCTGTAATCCCAGCTACTTGGGAGGCTGAGGCAGGAGAATCTCTTGAACCTGGGAGACAGAGGTTGCAGTGAGCCAAGATCGCACCATTGCACTCCAGCCTGGGCAACAAGAGCCAGACATCATCTCAGGAAAAAAAAAAAAAGACCATTTCATGAATCATGCTAAATATATTAAAACAAAGAGTTAAAGGTTACTGCTCAGGGTTGTCTTTGAGATTGAGTAACTTTGACATTTAAAGAGATTTCCCTTTAAAGTCACTGTTTGACTGCCCAAGTGATCTTAATGACATAATTGGAAGTCTTCTCTTAGGCCCCCCAGCGCATCCTGTCTCTGCTAATTCCTGGCCGTCTTGCAGCTGAGTCTGTGGAGTCATATTTCAGATACTTTATTTTCCCTGTCAGCACACAGCAGCCATTACAGGTTCATTTCTGTAAAAGCAGAGTGAATTATTCATTAGAACATCATTACAAGCTTTGCAATGGAAAATTATTTTCACTTCTGCATATAATGAACTTCGCAAAGAGCCAACAAAAGGAGAAATTTTGCAGGTATGGGAAAGAAAGACAGGAGGTGGTTGTAAGCATTTCTTTTCTTGTCCTAATCAAATAATGCCCCTAATAATTGTTTCTGATAGTTACTAAGGAAATGTGGAAGAGAAGAGACTGAGAATGTAAGTCGTCAACATCAGTGTGTCCCAGAAATCCATTTGCACAGCAATGATAAGGATGGTTGGCTTGGCTGGGACCTTTGTTGCTGCAGGTTCCTGACTTTGCTCAGGAAGGAGGGTTCCCTGGCCTGGGTCTGGATGAGTCAAATAGGTCTCCTTAAACCACCCTTTCTGCCAGGTGCAGTGGCTCACACCTGTAATCCCAGAACTTTGGAAGGCCGAGGCTGGCCGATCACTTGAGGTCAGGAGTTCAAGACCAGCCTGGCCAACATGATGAAACCCCATCTCTTCTAAAAATACAAAAATTAACCAAGCGTGGTGGCGTGAGCCTGGAATCCCAGCTACTGGGGAGGCTGAGGCAGGAGAATTGCTTGAGCCCAAGAGGACAAGGTTGCAGTGAGATGAGATCACACCACTGCACTCCCAGCCCGTCTCAATAAAACCAGAACAACAACAACAAAATCCTTCTGAATAAGCATAAGAGGCATAAGAACTTCCCTTTTTTTTTTTTAGACAGTCTCACACTGTTGCCCGGGATGGAGTGCAGTGGCGCGATTTCAGCATACTGCAACCTCTGCCTCCTGGGTTCAAGCGATTTTCCTGCCTCAGCCTCCCGAGTAGCTGAGATTATAGGCACCCGCTACATACCCAGCTAATTACTTGTATTTTTAGTAGAGATGGAGTTTCACCATGTTGGCCAAGCTGGTCTCGAACTCCTGACCTCATGATTTGCCCACCTCGGCCTCCCAAAGCGCTGGGATGACAGGCATGAGCCACCACGCCCAGCCCAGGCTTAAGATCTTCTATGTGAAGCTTTCCCTGAAAATGACTCCACCTGTGCCCCACTCTGGCCAGAGCTCCATAGTCACTAACACCCCTTGGCTTCTCTCTCTTTTCAGAATCCGGGAATTGACATCGGTGATGTCTCTGAAAGAAGAGCCTTAAGGAAAAGTTTAAAGTGTAAGAATTTCCAGTGGTACCTGGACCATGTTTACCCAGAAATGAGAAGATACAATAATACCGTTGCTTACGGGGAGGTAAATGAGACCGTGCATGCTTTTGGCTTGGAATGCTGTTCAATATGCTGTAGGTTGCTTTGCTGGGGAGAAATAGAGTTGCTCATTCATTCATTCAATGAGTGGTTTTTGGAGGTGCCGGCCCTGATAGCAAGATTCTCTCTAGCCAGGGGGTTGGGGTAGGGAACAAATGTGATGAATGTTATAATAAACCATGGATAAAAGACTATGACAGTCTTCTTTGCCTGAGATATGTGGCAGATAATGAATCCTGTTTGGGAAATTTTGACTTTGAGGTCCTCTGAGACCTGTAAATGGAGATATTGAGAAGGAAGTTTGGATGTAAAGAGAGGCAGGGGGGTTGGAGTCCTTCATTGCTCTGTGCTGTGGGCTGGAATCACTTATCATCAAAGAAAGGAGGAAATGTTCTCACATTGTCTATGCTGTGATCATATCACCTTTCTAAACCTGAAAGCAAAGCGATTTTTCTCTTATTACAAATACCATCAATATGCATTTGAGAACATTTTGAAAATAATAATACTAGGGGTGAATATCTGAGTGCTTTTGAAGTACTGGGCAGTATTCTAAGTGCTTTTTGCATACAAATTAATTTCACCTTCACCTTATGAGAGATTAGCGTTACTTCTGTTTTCTTCATAAGAAAACTGAAACTTAGAGAAATTATCTAACTTACCTAAGGTCACAGAGCATGTAAGTCACGAAGCCAAGATTGGACGTGGGGATCCAGATACCAGAGATAACATGTACACTTTGATGTATGGACCTCTGGACTCTGTGTGTGTGTGTGTGTATGTGTGTGTGTGCGTGTATATGTATGTGCATGTGTATATACCCATGTATTTTTTTTTGTTAAAACGATTCCATTCACAATGCCTAATTGTTTGAAATTTTACTCAATGATATGGAGGATATGTAAGTGTATCATGAAATACTTTTTGTCAGTAATTAATAGCCACACATGGTTCCACTTTTTGTGTAAGCTGGACTTTACTTGAGAACATAGACACTGGTATCTTTTCCAATTTTAAAATATCACAAGTACCATTGCTGAGAATATCTACGTATGGAAACAGTCATGCATCCACCTCATTCTCCCTTTCGATGCCTGTTTGAGATAGAATCAGTGACACTCAGTCAGGCCAAGGAGCAGGGAGCTGAGTGCTCCCAATTTGGCTGAGATACCCCATTAGCTCTGCAATCTGGTTTTCTTCCCTGGGACTCCCTGTGATTACCAGGTTAGAGGTAAGAAGAATCCCTTTGACTTAGAGTATTTACATTTTTCTACAACTGTGGATTTTCCTATTCTTTGCCTGCTGCCTTTTAGAGAAAGTAAATCCACCACAGGTTAAGTCATCGGGGTGTAGAGTGGTGACCTTCCTGAGCTGGAATTTGGAATGGGATGCTCACGTCTTGCAAGGGCAGTCTCTAGGGCGGTTAGGGATACATGAAGACTGGAGTCAGCCTGCTGGGTTCAAATCCTAGTAGGCTGTTACCAGCCGTGTGGGTCCTCTTGGCAGCCATTCCCTCATCTATAAAATGGGAGGAAGGAGAGTATCTCCTCTCCAGGGTTCCTGGGGGTATAAAATGAGCTGTGATATGTAGAGTTCTTAGAACAGTACCTGGCATGGCCAAGCACCATGGCTCATGCCTGTAATCCCATCACTTTGGGAGGCCAAGGCAGGCGGATCACTTGAAGTCCGGAGTTCAAGACCAGCCTGGCCAACATGGGGAAATCCTGTCTCTACATATATATATATATATATATATATATATATATATATATATAAAATATATATATATAAAATATATATAATACACACACACATACACACACACACACACATTTATATATAAAACTAGCTGAGCATGGTGACTGGTGCAGGTAATCCCAGCTACTCGGGGCTAAGGCAGGAGAATCGCTTGAACCCAGTAGGCAGAGGTTGCAGTGAGCTGAGATCACGCCACTGCACTCCAGCCTGGGTGACAGAGTGAGACTCTGTCTCAAAAAAGAAAAAAGTACCTGGCACACAGCAGTAGTTATTAATAGATATAAACTGCCTTGCCTTTTCTTCTCCAAAATAAACGCATGAATTTTTTAAATTATCTAAGTAATATTAAATATAAAGGAAGAATTGAACAACAATGGGCAGTGAATGAATTATTCCTAAGACAATTGGGTCAATTTCCTAGCTCTTTGGAAAATAAATCAACTTAGATTTTTACAGCTCACCGTTTACCAAAGTAGATTTCAGATGAACTGTAGCATTACATGAAAGAAATAATAAAATAACCATGTGGAAATAGTTGTGAATCTCATCTCTGAATGAAGAAGGGCTTTCTTTTTTTTTTTTTTTTTTTTGAGTTGGAGTCTCGCTCTGTCGCCCAAGCTGGAGTGCAGTGGCGCAATCTCTGCTCACTGCAAGCTCCGCCGCCCGGTTTCACACCATTCTCCTGCCTCAGCCTCCCAAGTAGCTGGGACAACAGGCGCCCGCCACCACGCCCGGCTAATTTTTTGTATTTTTAGTAGAGACAGGATTTCACCATGTTGGCCAGGATGGTCTCGATCTCTTGACCTCGTGATTCACCCGCCTCGGCCTCCCAAAGTGCTGGGATTACAGGCATGCGCCACCGCACCCAGACGGAAGGGCTTTCTAAGAATGAAAGCCACGCAAGAAATACAAAGGAAATGTGTCATGGATCCAAGCTCATAAATATTAAAATAATATGTATATCAACTGAGTAGAGAAATAATACACCAAACTGGAAATACATATACCACAAATGCTATAGATGAACAAATACCATTAATATATAATAAGCTTCGCAAGTTAAGTTAATTTTTTTTTTTTTTTTGAGACAGTTGCCCAGGCTAGGGTGCGGTGGCGTGATCTCGGCTCATCGCAACCTCCACCTCCCAGGTTTTAGCAATTCTCCTGCCTCAGCCTCCCTAGTAGCTGGGATCACAGGCACACGCCACCACATCCAGCTAATTTTTGTGTTTTTGTAGAAACGAGGTTTTACCATGTTGGCCAGGCTGGTCTTGAACTCCTGACCTCAAGTGATCCACTCGCCTCAGCCTCCCAAAGTGCTGGGATTACAGGCATTATTTTAAAAATTTGATTTAAACAACAAAATAAAACATCCCCAAAGAAAAATAAACAAAGTACAAAGTCAATTACACAAGAAAAAATACACATGGATGAAAACACGTGACAATTTTACATTTATTTCACAGTCAAAGAAAATAAAAAATTAAATACACAGAGGTGGTTTTTTTTTTTTTTCCCCCCCTATCTGCAAATGAACAAAGATTCATTTTTTGGAATATGTGTTGATACTTTATAGGTAAGGCCTTAGTAATATGAAGAAAAATCATATCCTCTGTGATAGTGCAAATTGAAACAAGCCTTTTAAAAAGCAATTTGAGCCACATGTATTAAAAAGCTTAATAACAACAATCATAGTTTCTTCTCCACTCTTATCCCAAGCAAATAATCTGAAATAAGGACAAAGATTTGAGAGTAAAATTATTCAGCTCAGACATATTATTTTTGAGGAAATTTTTTTAAAATTTCACTTGAAGATTAGTTGAATATAACGCATTCATGGTTTGAGAGATTTTGTAGCTGTTATAAATGGTGCATGCAAAAGTTTAATGACATGAGAAAAATATTGATACCATAATGCTTAAAAGAAAAAAGCTCAGGATGATAAAACTCAATTTGCTGCTATTTTAGATTGGAAGCAAGTGTGATAATAGCATTGGGAAATGCAGAAGATACTTATAATTATATTGGGTAGTAAGTAGGACTTTGGGCAGTTTTAGGGATGGGGGTACTTTGTCATGCTTTTCTAACTTTCACTAATATTAGGTGATACTTTTATCATTAGAAGAAAAATAGTTACTAAAAAGGAAACAATACAAATGACGACCAGCCTGTGTCCCCCAGGCTGGAGTGCAGTGGCACAATCTTGGCTCACTGTAGCCTTGAACTCCTGGACTCAAGCTGTTCTTCCACCTCAGCCTTCTGAGTAGCTAAGACTACAGGTACACATCATCACACCTGGCTAATTTTTTTTTTTCTTTTTTTTTTTTTTTTTTTTTGGTAGAAATGAGGTCTCACTATGTTGCCAGGCTGGCCTTGAAGTCCTGGCTCAAGCGATTCTCCCACTTCACTTCCTGAGTATCTGGGGCTATAGGTACAAACCACCTAGGCTAGAAGACTGCCAGAGCTGCTGTGTACAGCTCCACAGTCTGTGCACTCCACAGCTCCAGGAGCTGCCTTTGACATCAACCACAGTATAAATGATGTCCCTTGAGCCATACAGTGGGGGTGGCATTGGAGGTGACATTGTGATCAGAGTCTGATTATTTGGAAGAGAGAAGCCTTTTGGTGTTACAGACTTTCTTTTTAAAATAATAAAATCAATACATGCAGTCTATTGGAAATATACAGATGAAAACTAAACTTACTCCAAATCCCAGTTCCCAGATATAACCAATGTTAACGTTTTAAGGCATCTGGTTCTATTACTCCTTCTCCACCTGCTGAGTGTCACCATTTACAGATATACATTTCAGATGGACTATAGTGTTGAATGAAAGAAACCAAATTAATCAAAAACCATTTTTTAGATAGCTCTTCCTTTTGAAAAAAAAAAAAAAAAAGAAAAAGAGAGATAAGGTCTTGCTCTGTTGCCCAGGCTGGAGTACAATAGCATGATCGTGACATACTATAGCCAGGAACTCCTCTGCTCAAGCAATCCTCCCACCTCAGCCTCCCTAGTAGCTGATACTACAGGTGTGAGCCACTGCTGTTGGCTCTAGACAACTTTTTTTTTTTTGAGGCACAGCCTTGCTGTGTCACCCAAGATGGAATCCAGTGGCACAGTCTCAGCTCACTGTAGCCTTAAACTCCTGGACCGAAGCCACCCTCCCACCTCAGCCTCCCAAGTAGCTGGGACTACAAGCACATGCCATCATGCCTAGCTAATTTTGTTTATTTTTTGTGAAGTTGGGGTCTTACTATATTGCCCAGGCTTGTCTCAAACTCCTTACCTTAAGCGATCTTCCAGCCTCAGCCTCCCAAAGCACTGGGATTACAGGCGTGAGCCACCACACCCAGCCTACATATGCTTTTAATGCTTAGGGCAGGAGTCACCTCTTAGCAGTTATCTCTGAATCCTTGGAAGGGGTAAAGAAGTTCTCCTTGGCCGGTGGCAGTGGTTCATGCCTGTAATCCCAGCACTTTGGGAGGCCGAGGCAGGTGGATCATAAGGTCAGGAGATTGAGACCATCCTGGCCAATATGGGGAAACCCCGTCTCTACTAAAAATACAAAAATTAGCTGGGTGTGGTGGTGCGTGTCTGTAGTCCCAGCTACTCAGGAAGCTGAGGCACAAGAATCACTTGAACCCAGGAGGTGGAGGTTGCAGTGAGCCGAGATCATGCCACTGCACTCCAGCCTGATGACAGAGCAAGACTCCATCTAAAAAATAAAAAATAAAAAAGAAGCTCTCCTTGTTGGCCCTAGCATATTTCAGTCATTGCAGTAGACTGTGGACTACTTCAGGGCAGGGACGATGTTATTTGTCTTTTGCTCATTAAATTTAGCACAGTGTCAGGCACTTACCAGGCCTTCAATAAATATTTATTAAATTACTGAATGATAGATTTGATTGCAGAAACATTAGAACAAAGTTTAAAAGCTTGGCAGTCTCAAATCATGACGTAAAGCAAATACTCTGTTAAAACATTCATGTCCTTAATATGTAAAGAGTTCTCAGCCAGGCATAGTGGTTAACACCTGTAATCCCAGCACTTTGGGAGGCTGAAATGGGAGGATTGCTTGAGGCCAAGAGATGGAAGCTGCAGTGAGCTGTGATTGCGCCCCTGCACTCCGGCCTGGAGTACAGGCAAGACCCTGTCACTCAAAGAAAAAAAACAAGGATTTAAAAATCTACTCGAAGTGGCTCAGGCCTGTAATCCCAGCACTTTGGGAGGCCGAGGCGGGCAGATCACGAGGTCAGGAGATCGAGACCATCCTGGCTAATATCATGAAACCCTGTCTCTACTAAAAATACAAACAAATTAGCCAGGGTGGTGGCAGATGCCTGTAGTCCCAGCTACTCGGGAGGCTGAGGTGGGAGAATGGCTTGAACCTGGGAGGCGGAGCTTGCAGTGAGCCGAGATCGCGCCACTGTACTCCAGCCTGGGCGACAGAGCAAGACTCCATCTCAAAAAAACAAAAGAAAGAAAAAAAAAAAATCTGCTCAAGTTGTCTGAGCCTAAACACAATTTGGGTACATAAAGAACAGAATGCCGGCCATGCGCAGTGGTTCACGCCTATAATCCCAGCACTTTGGGAGGCAAAGGCAGGTGGATCACCTGAGGTCAGGAGTTCAAGATCAGCCTGGCCAACGTGGTAAAACCCCGTCTCTGCTAAAAATACAAAAAATTAGCTTGGCATGGTGGTGGGCAACTGTAATCCCAGCTACTTAGGAGGCTGAAGCAGGAGAATTGCTTGAACCCAGGAGGTGGAGGTTACAGTGAGTCGAGATTGCACCATTGCATTTCAGCCTGGGCAACAAGAACGAAACTCTGTCTCAAAAAGAAAAGAAAAGAAACAGAATGCCTTTTCCTCTCTGTGTCGATGGGGAATATAATCTGGAGGGGAATGAATATAGATGGAGAGGACCAGCAACATTACCTTTTTTCCACCCATTGAGACCCTGGGGTGCTGGTGGGATGGATACCCGTGTAGATCACAGTGCACCCAGAGATCCAAATGAGATCAGTTCTTACACGCTCCCAAAGACCCATGCCTAGTTTCACGGGTGTTGCTTTGGGGACTTTTGTCTATTTCCTCCGTGGGTGCGTTCCAAACACCTACAATGGTACTTAGCACAGCATAGGTATATGTTTTTGAATATATAAATAGATACTGCTAGAGCATTTTATGATAGTAAGCTTTTAGGTTTTTTTTTTTCTTTTTTTTAGAAATAGGTCTTGCTCTGTCACCCAGGCTGGAGTCTAGTGGTACAATCATGGCTCACTGCAGCCTGGAACTCCTGGGATCAAACCATCCTGCCGTCTCAGCCTCCTGAGTAGCTGGGACTACAAGTGTGTGCCACCACGCCTGGTTAATTTGTTTTAATGTTTTTGTAGAGATGGGGCCTCACTATGTTGCCCACGTTGGTCTTGAACTCCTGGGCTCAAGTGATTCTCCTACCTCAGCCTCCCAAAGTGCTGGGATTACAGGCATGAGCCACCGCGTCCAGCCTAATTTGCTTTTAGGTTCTTCATGCCTTTATGCACGTAATGACCTGAAAAGCTAACCTTTGATTACCTGGTTTATTAAAACCAATGTTGGTGCTGAGGCCCACTTAGAAGCCTAACCATCTGGATAACTGGATTTTACAAGCCACTTAGAAGCCTTAGAAGCCCCTGAGAAGCCTATAAGCCACTTAGAAGCTTCAAAGCCGTTTAGAAGCCTAAGATCTGGGTAACCAGTGCACCTATATGCAGAAGTTCCCTCAGATTGCCTTTTATGTTAGGAATAGAGGTGCTGTGAGGGTGGAGGGCAAGCTCCCCAGGACACAGTCAGAGACCTAGGATCCATGCCATCCACCTTAAGACTTGATTTTTCTTGCTAAGGTGATCACTGCACAGACTTGAGCCCTGGTCCTCACTTAGAGGCCTGTGTGGTCTTCCCATCATGAAGTTGGAACCAAGGCATGGTAGAACAGTGACTGGGCATCCACACCTCCACTAGCTGAGCTCTGATGGATCATGTTTTGTCTATTCTTGCAGCTTCGCAACAACAAGGCAAAAGACGTCTGCTTGGACCAGGGGCCACTGGAGAACCACACAGCAATACTGTATCCGTGCCATGGCTGGGGACCGCAGGTAGGAGCTCATCTCTGACCAGGAAGGAAGTAATAATATCACCATCTCCAGCCCACAAGGCCCTTGCAGGCCTTCTGGATAAACTTTGTTGCTGTCTACCTTGGTAGTTATTTATTCTGAGATGTTAGGAAGAAGGTAGGAGTCTTTCTGGTTATTTCTCTAAAGATAGGAAAACGATTCGTAAGTGGTTGTTGCAGTGCGCAGTTTTTTTTTGTTTTTTGTTTTTTTTTTTGAGATGGAGTCTGACTCTGTCCTCCAAGCTAGAGTGCAGTGGTGTGATCTTGGCTCACTGCGATCTCCGCCTCCCAGGCTCATGCGATTCTCCTGCCTCAGCCTCCTGAATATCTGGGATTACAGGCACATGCCACCATGTCCGGCTAATTTTTGTATTTTTAGTAGAAATGGGGTTTCACCATTTGGCCAGGCTGGTCTCTAACTCCTGACCTCAAGAGATCTGCCCACCTCAGTCTCCCAAAATGCTGGCATTACAGGCGTGAGCCACTGCGACTGGCTGTATCAGTGCAGATATTAACAAGATCAGTGTGCAGGTTTCATAGGTGAATAAGTCACACTGCATATTTCAAAGGTGGATAAGTCACAGAGTCATTTGCTAACATGCAAATATATACCATATGTGCATGTACCATCATTATAACCAAATCTACCTGCTTACGACTTCAGAGAAACAATTAGCAAATTTCTTCACTAGAATCTGATTGACACATCCATCCTGAAGGAGCGTCATTAGTTTGGTTGTAAGTACAAGCTGGACCATAAATGCTGGTTCAAGAGCAAACAGCTGATGGGAAGGAGGAGAATGTTTGCAGAGTATCTTTAAAAAATATATGTGCATCAAATGCACGGCTTCATTCATTCATTCATTCACTCAAGTAATATGTCCTGATCACCTACTCTAAAATGCAGCTTTCAGAGAACACATGTGATAACCTGAGAAGAGCAAAGCGATTAACCAACAAGTAAAAACAGAGTCTTGATAAACGAATTTCCTTTGACGGCTTTGTGCTAGCCAGCGGTGTGTGTGCACAGGTGTGCGTGTGTGTGCGTGTGTGTGTGTACACAAAGAGCTTAGCAGAAATTCTCTAAGATTAGCAGAAAACACATCCAAGAAAATGTCACTAGTCTTGACATTCATCAGAATTTCAAACATTACGTCAACCAGTAGTAGAAAAAGGCAAGCCACTGACTAGGAAAACATTTATATTTCAATTTCAGAGAAACACTGAAGGTGGGTTGTGAGTCGGGCTCACAGATCCTCTCTCCGGGGCTCTGTTCATTGGTCTGTAAGTGGAAGGCACCTGAGGAGCTACCCTGTAAACACCCTTCATGTCTCGTGTCCTGTGAATGCCCACATTCACGTGCAAAGTTGCCTTCATCAATTACACTCATCCCCACATGTGCCCATATCAAGACTCACAGGTTTTTCTCTGTGTGTAGTGGTTTTGCATTCCCCCGAGGTCACTGCTGGAAAGGGACAGTTGCGTTCCCTCTACCACGTCACTGCAGGTAGTTCTCATTGTCTGGATGGATACTCACCCTTCCTCCTAAGGTGGGTAAGCAATGCCAGACAGGGTACTTGTTTATATCCTGAGCAGATCCTTACAGCAACTCTGGGAAGTAGGCAGGCAGCATGAGGAAACTGAGGCACAGAGGGGCAAGTTCCTGTGAGCAAAGCAACCTAGAACCCAGGCCTTCCAGCATAGGCAAGCATTTTATACTATCTATTTATTTATTTGTCTATCGATCTATTTATTTTTTTAGACCGAGTCTTTGTCACCCAGGCTGGAATGCAGTGCCGCGATCTCGGCTCAGTGCAACCTCCGCCTTCTGGGTTCAAGTGATTCTCCTGCGTCAGCCTCCTGAGTAGCTGAGATTACAGGCTTGCACCACCCTGCCCCAGCTAATTTTTGTATTTTTAGTAGAGACGGGGTTTCACCACATTGGCCAGACTGGTCTTGAACTCCTGACCTCAAGTGATCCACTGCCTAGGCCTCCCAAAGTGCTGGGATTACAGGCGTGAGCTACCGCTCTGGGCCAAGCACAGCCAAGCATTTTAAAGTCAAAGATCACCTGAGGTTAGGAGTTCAAGACCAGCCTGGCCAACATGGTGAAATCCCATCTCTATTAAAAATACGAAAATTAGCCAGGCATAGTGGCGGGCGCCTGTAATCCCAGCTACTAGAGAGGCTGAGGCAGGAGAATTACTTGAACCTTGGAGGTGGAGTTTCAGCGAGTCGAGATTGTGCCACCGCACTCCAGCATGGGCGACAGAGCGAGACTCTGTCTCAAGGTAAAAAAAAAAAAGTCAAATGCGATCCATTTAAATTCAAGTTATTTATGGAGCACCATCACCATTTATAATTGGCAAAAAGTGCCGTGGGGAGCAGGAGATTGGCTGGGAAGCCGAGACCACTTCCTCTCCCTGAAGGTTCTCTATAGAGAAACGGGGATTCTCATGGAAAGCAATATGGGCAACAGAATCTAATGTAGGTGGCTGTGACGGCTGAGGTGGGAGGACTGCTTGAGGCCAGGAGATTGAGACCAGCCTGGGTAACATAACAAGACCCCCGCCTCTACAAAAAAATATATAAAATGAGTTGGGTGTGGTGGCACGCGACTCAGGAAGCTGAGGCTGGAAGATCACTTGAACCGAGGACTTCAAGGCTGCAGTGAGCCATGATCATGCCACTGCACTCCTGGGTGACAGAGTGAGGCCTTGTCTCTTTTTTTTTTTTTTTTTTTTTGAGACGGAGTCTTGCTCGTCATTCAGGCTGGAGTGCGGTGGCGCGATCTCGGCTCACTGCAAGCTCCGCCTCCCGGGTTCACGCCATTCTCCTGCCTCAGCCTCCCGAGTAGCTGGGATTACAGGCGCCCGCCACCACGCCCGGCTAATTTTTTGTACTTTTTAGTAGAGACCGGGTTTCACCGTGTTAACCAGGATGGTCTCGATTTCCTGACCTTGTGATCCACCCGCCTCGGCCTCCCAAAGTGCTGGGATTAAGGCGTGAGCCACTGCGCCTGGCAGAGGCCTTGTCTCTTAAAAAAAGAAAAAAAAGGCCGGGCGCGGTGGCTCAAGCCTGTAATCCCACCACTTTGGGGGGCCGAGATGGGCGGATCACGAGGTCAGGAGATCGAGACCATCCTGGCTAACACGGTGAAACCCCATCTCTACTAAAAAATACAAAAAAATTAGCCGGGCGAGGTGGCGGGCGCCTGTAGTCCCAGCTACTCCGGAGGCTGAGGCAGGAGAATGGCGTAAACCCGGGAGGCGGAGCTTGCAGTGAGCCGAGATGCGGCCACCGCACTCCAGTCTGAGCGACAGAGGGAGACTCCGTCTCAAAAAAAAAAAAAGAAAAAAATAAGTGCATGTCTTCATTCATTCATTCATTGATTCGTTCACTCAACTAATATGTCTTGATTACCTGCTCTAAAATGGCTAGGCACCACTGTCACACAGGCAGCTGGTATGATACAGTCTTTGCTCTCAAATTGTTTACCCTTCAAGGGGAGGGACTAGAAAAGAGGCAGGAAATCTACAGTAGAATAAGTGTAACCCCGGGTGCTGGGACCTGGGAGGTAGGAGGTAGCCCAGTTTGGCTGGAACTTTGAATGCAAGAGGGAAGGGAGTGCTGAGAGAGAAGGCAGCAGAGACGTGAAGTGCAGATGGTGAGAGACCTAAGGAGACCTGCACCAAGGTCCCAGCCTGCACGCTGCAGTAGGCAGCAGAATCACCCCCAAGGCTGTGACAACACCAGCTCCTGGGCCCCGTCCCCAGAATTTTCAGGTCAGATCTCCAGTGGGGCCTGAGAGTTTGCTTTTGTTTCCTCCTTCTTTTCTTTCTTTCTTTTTTTCCCTCCCTCTCTCCCTCCTTCCCTCCCTCCTTCCCTCTCTCCCTCCCTCCCTCCCTTCCTTCCTTCCTTCCTCTCTTCCCTCCCTCCTTCCTTTCTTCCTTTCCTTTCCTTTCTTTCCTTTCTTTCTCTTCCTTCCTTTCTTTCTCCCTCTCTTCCCTCCCTCCCTCCTTCCTTTCTTCCTTTCCTTTCCTTCTCTTCCTTCCTTCCTTCCCTCCCCCTCCCTCCTTCCTTTCTTCCTTTCCTTTCCTTTTTTCCTTCCTTCTTTCCTTTCTTCCTTCCCTCTGTCCCTCCCTCGCTCCCTCCCTCCCTCCCTTCCTTCCTTCTTTCCTTCCTTCCTTTTCTTCCTTCTTTTTTAAGAGATGGGGTGTTGCTGTGTTGCCCAGGCTGGAGTGCAGTGGTGTGATTACAGCTCACTGCAGCCTCAACCTCCTGGGCTGAAGTGCTCCTCCTGCCTCAGCCTCCTTAGTTACTGGGACTAAAGGCAAATGCCACCATGTTCCACTCAATTGTCTGTGTTTTTTTTTGTAGAGATAGAGTCTCGCTATGTTGCCTGGGCTTGTCTTGGACTCCTGGCCTCAAGGGATCCTCCCACCTTGGCCTCCCAGGGTGCTGGGATTACAGGCATGAGCCTCGGCACCCAGCCCCAATTTTGCATTTCCAGCTGATTTCTAGGTGATGCTGATGCTGCTGGTTTGAGGAAATGGGACTTGATCCAGAAGATGTCAGGGAGCCACTGGAAGACTCACCTGGGGGTAGGAGAAGTGATATGTTTCAACTGCCTACAGCAGTTCCAGAGGGGACTATCTAAGAAGCTATGTCTTGGAATAGACCAAATGAAAAGCCCCAGCTAGTCTCGGGCTGAGATGGCCAGGAGTTGGATATAGCGACTTGTGGTACTGAGCCTAGAGGACTTGAAGAAAGGGAACACAGAGGGTGGGAGGCAGGGCCCAGCACACTCCCTACACCACCTTCCTAGGATACCCACAGCCTCTGGCCCAGGCAGCAAGATCCCAGAGGCTGAGCCTAGGGCAGTCCCACTCCTGGGCCCCATGGCTGTGCCGGATCACCCTTTTAGGCAATTATTCCAAGAGTGGCTGTGAAAAGAGCACTTGACTCCCAGACTTCTTTGTTTAATCTTCTGAATAAGTCACATTTGAATGGCGCACTTATTAACAGTGACATCATAAAGGCTGTCCTAATTAGATACTGGCATAATCAAAAATGGCTCCGAGGACGTCCACTCCTCCTGCTAATGTGGAACAAAGTAAAGATGGTTTGATCCCAGAGCTTCCCCATGTGGCTCTAAGCAGTTGCATTTGGCTTTGGGTGTTTCAGGGGAAGGTTTTGTTTTTGTTTTTGTTTGTTTGTTTTGTTTTGTTTTCAGACTGAGTCTCGCTCTGTCACCCAGGCTGGAGTGCAATGGCGCGATCTCAGGTCACTGCAACCTCTGCCTCCTGGGTTCAAGGGATTCTCCTGCCTCAGCCTTATGAGTAGTTGGGATTACAGGCACCCACCACCACACCTGACTAATTTTTGTATTTTTAGTAGAGACGGGGTTTGGCCATGTTGGTCAGGCTGCTCTCAAACTCCTGACCTCAGGTGATCCACCCACCTCGGCCTCCCAAAGTGCTGGGATTACAGGCATGAGCCACTGTGCCCGGCCTCAGGGGAAGGTTTTTAAAGCCACTTAGGAAGCACTTGGGTGAACCTGAGGGCTGAGATGTTAAGGCAGCAATGTCTGCCTTCTGTGGCCCTGTGGCCCCCCCACCCTCCCCATCTGTCTACCCCAGCATCTTTAACACCCTTGTGATGCCTGTCATGCGCGTCCGTGTGAAGAGACCACCAAACAGGTTTTGTGTGAGCAACATGGCTGTTTATTTCACCTGGGTGCAGGCGGGCTGAGTCCGAAAAGAGAGTCCGCGAAGGGAGATAAGGATGGGGCCGTTTTATAGGATTTGGGAAGGTAAAGGAAAATTACAGTCAAAGGGGGTTTGTTCTCTTGGCGGGCAGGAGTGGGGTCACAAGGTGCTCAGTGGGGGAGCTTTTTGAGCCAGGATGAGCCAGGAAAAGGAATTTCACAAGATAATGTCATCGCTTAAGGCAAGGACCGGCCATTTTCACTTCTTTTGTGGTGGAATGTCATCAGTTAAGGAGGGGCAGGGCATTTGCACTTCTTTTGTGATTCTTCAGTTACTTCAGGCCATCTGGGCGTATATGTGCAAGTCACAGGGGATGCGATGGCTTGGCTTGGGCTCTGAAGCCTGACAATGCCCTCACCTCCAGACTTAGTCTGGGGCAGACTGCTATAAACTTGACCTTCCTTACCTTTCTGTCTGGAGCCTTTATTCCTCTATAGTCCCTCCCTCAAAGCTTCTGCCCAGTGGCACCGTGATAGACCAGCAGGAATGCCTGGATGGCATAATTTCAGGACAACATGGTCAGAACTTTCCCTTTCCTTTCCCTTCCCTCTCCCCTTTCCCCTTTCCCGTTTCCCGTTTCCCCTTTCCCCTTTCCCCTTTCCCCTTTCCGAGACAAGATCTCGCTATGTCGCCCAAACGGGGGTCCAGTGGCGCAATCATAGCTCGCTGCAGCCTTGACCTCCTGGGCTCAAGAAATCCTCCCATCTAGGCCTCTCAAGTAGTTGAGATTACGGGCATGCATCACCACGCCCAGCTAATTTTTTAAAAAAGTTTTTTGTAGAAATAGCGGTCTCCCTATGCTGCCCAGGCTGGTCTGGAACTCCTGACCTGAAGCAGTTCTCTCGCCTCTGCCTCCCAAAGTGCTGAAGCGACAGGTGTGAGCCCCTGTGCTTGAGCCTGTGGTTAAAATTTAATGAGGGCTTTCACTCTGAAGGTGGCCACTTCCTGACTCCCTCCCCAGGCAGGAGGCAGACATCCAGTCTCCTTTCCCGCTGGGAGCTTAGTGGCACTCCCAGCACAGTGTGGTACCTTTGTTAGGAAATGGCTGGGTTTCATCTTTCCCAGCTCCACCTGCGTGCGGAACTTTTCCAAGTGAAAGCTCCTGCCACAGAGCTGATTAGATTGACTTGATGTAGAACGGCAAACCGAATTAGGCTGCTCATGGCTCCCCCTGGCTCTGGGATGGACACTTGTTAAGTGGGCCCCGGTTGCTTTCCGTCAGCTGCTTTTTAAAAAGTCAATCTGATGTTGCTTTCTGTTCAGCCACGTGTCCTGAATTAGAGAACACTTGGCATGGCTCTCCAGCTGCCAGGCTGTCCCTCTACTCACTCATCAAAGCTCCCCCGCTTCCCAAACCCACTCCTTCTGTGCAAGGAGTCCTGTCACCCAACCGGAATCCTTCCAAACTGCTTCCCAAAGTGTCGTGGGTGCAAACAGCAGCAGAATCAAAGCTCCTCTAACCAGGCGGCTCCGGCCAGAAGGAATTGGTGTTCCACGGACATTGCTAGCTTAATTAATGGACTCTATGTTGTAATTTATTATCAAACAGCAATTAAACAGAGATAAAATAGGCACTGAGGAGGGTAATTTCCTGTCTTGCAACATGTGTTTGTCAACAAGATGTAAACGGTTCCCGGCCACTCGGAGAGCCTTGCTTGCTCGGAAATGTCTGTCGCCTCGGTTTTGGCTGGTTACTAATTAGAATTAGACAAACATCCGCTTCTTTTTGGAAGCCTGAGTTTTATTTAAAAATAGAATGTCAAGGCCGGGCGCATTGGCTCGCGCCTGTAATCCCAGCACTTTGGGAGGCCAAGGCGGGTGGATCACTTCCGGTCAGGAGTTCGAGACCAGCCTGGCCAACATGGTGAAACCTCGTCTCTACTAAAAATACAAAAATGAGCCGGGCGTGGTGGCGGGCACCTGTAATCCCAGCTACTCCGGGAGGCTGAGGCAGGAGAATTGCTTGAACTCAGGAGGCAGAGGTCGCAGCGAGCCGGGACCATGCCACTGCACTTCAGCCTAGGCAACAGAGCGAGACTCCGTCTCAAAAAAAAAAAAAAAAAAAAAAAAGTCAAAGATGCAGTAGCAGCCTTAGTGTTGGCTTAAACCCATTTGGAGTGGAAGTTCTTGCCTAAGGAGGCCCACAGACCCCCAGTTCTACCAGGCTGTTGCCCTCCTGCGCCCAGGCCCCAAGCTGGAGCAACCACAATGAAACCAGGACACTTTGGCTGCCTTGCACAGATAGCACCCTCCTCTGCCAGGCCCTTCTTGCTGCACCTCTCCAGACAGCTGGTCAACCTTCTCCAGCCACAGCTTCCGATTTCTCCAGAAAGGCAAAGGTGCTATCAGGAAGAAAGAGGGGGCTAGGGGGGCAGCACTGTGGCATCTTTCTTAGCCTTTAACTCCCCCAGTGGCTCTGCATCTGCACTCTCGGGTCCCTGCAGCTGACCCGCGGCCCAGAGTTCGACAGTGCAGCAATCAATGGACTCTGGCCCCAGAGCCGGGTGTTCCAGCCCCTGGCTAGGGAGAGCTCGAAACGCTCTGACCAGGGCTAGGCTGAGATAAAGAACAAAAATGCTGGCAATAAGACCCATATCTGTTTTTGGTGACATATTTAATCCTTCCAACTACTCTGTCTGGTAAACAGTAACCTCTTCCCATCCCCCTGACTTTTTTTTATTTGAGATAGGGTCTTATTCTGTCACCCGGGCTGGAGTACAGTGATGCAGTCATAGCTCACTGCAGCCTCAAACGCCTGGGTTCAAGCAATCCTCCTGCTTCAGCTCCCAGAGTAACGGGGGCTGCTGGTATGAACACCACGCCCAGCTAATTTTTCCGTTTTTTTGTAGAGATGGGGGGGTCTCACTCTGTTGCCCAAGCTGGTCTCGAACTCCCGACCTCAAGCTATCCTTCCACCTTGGCCTCCCAGAGTGCTAGGATTATGGATGTGAGCCACCTTGCCTGGCTGGCACCACCTGCTTTTTTTTTTTTTTTTTTTTTTATTAATGAGAACATGGAGATTCAGATAGGGCAATGCCAGTTGTCAAACGAATGTCCCATACCTCTTGGTCTTGGGTGCTCTGCTCTGCATCCGGTGAATTCTGGAGAGCACCTCATATCCTTGAGCCCTTCAGTGTTCTCCAGACCACAGCAAAACACAGTGGAAAGACTCATAGCAAGCAGAGAGGAATGGAACGTGAAAGCCCAGGTGCAGAGGCTGGAATCACGAGGCACATTTCAGGAAAGAATCACACAGTTGGCAGAAGCAGGTGGTTCAGGGCGGCCCAAAAGGGACAGAGTGTGGAGATCCTCCAGTGCTGGGATCAAGGGCTGGGGTTTCCACTCAGCATCTCACGTGTGGTCCACTGACCCAGTGAACCCTCTGGGGGCTTATTGTAACTGCCTTTTCCCGAGTCCAACCCCAGACCTAGTGGAGGTAGGGCCTGGGATTCCACATGGTAACAAGCATTGGCGGATGCTTTTCTTTTTCAATCTACAACTATTTATTGAGCATCTATTTTGAGGGCTTGTTTGGGAGTTCTAGCAAGGCAGCGCAGATACTCGTATACTCTTAACCAAAGACTGGTCTTCTTCTATTGGGGATGGTCATCCTCTTCGACCAAGCATGCAGTTTCAGGAGAGATGCAGCCAAATCAGCTGAATTAACCCTGGCGATCAACGGAGTGACAGATGTTGCAGCCAGATTGCCCTCACATCCAACCGAGCATGTATTTTGGATAAGGCTATGTGTTAGGCCATATAGGTGGTGATCATATGTTCCTGTCTGCCCAGAACAGGCCCTGTTTAGGCCTAGTGTCCCAGCTTAATTTTTTTTTTTAAATTTATAACGCTATCTTAGTTTTTATATAATTAAGTTTCTTGGGTTTTTTGTTTTTTTGTTTTTTCGTTTTTAAGGCAATATTTACTCTTTTTTTTGTTGAGACAGTCTCACTCTGTCTCCCAGGCTGCAGTGCAGTGGCACGATCTCGGCTCACTGCAACCTCTGCCTCCTGCGTTCAAGCGATTCTCCTGCCTCAGCCTCCTGAGTAGCTGGGATTACAGGCACCTGCCACCACACCTGGCTAATTTTTATATTTTTAGTAGAGATAGGGTTTCACCATGTTAGCCAGGCTGGTCTTGAACTCCTGACCTCAGGTGATCCGCCCGCCTCGGCCCCCCAAAGTTCTGGGATTACAGGCATGAGCCATCGTGCCCGGCCTGTTTACGCTTTATAATGTATAATTTTGCAGGTTTTAGCAGGCACATATGATCAAGTAATCACACCATAATCAAGATATAGAGCAATTCAATATTCCCCTGAACCTCTGTGTAGTTCACTCCTCCCTCTGCCCACATATACTTTTTTGAAAGATTTCTTTTGTTTAGAGACAGCATCTCACTACCTCACTCTGTCACCCAGGCTGGAGCACAGTGGTGCCATCAGAGCTCACTGTGGCCTTGAACTCCTGGGCTCAAGCAATCCTGCTGCCTTAGCCTCCGGAGTAGCTGGGACTATAGTCACATACCACCATGCGAGGCGATTTTCTTTTTTAATTTTTGTAGAGATGGGGATCTCACTGTGTTGTCCAGGCTGGTCCCAAACTCCTGGGCTCAAGTGATCCACCCATCGATGCCTCCCAAAGTGCTGGGATTATAGGTGTGAGCCAATGGACCCAGCTTTCCACGTACTTTTATACAAATCACAATCACTTTTGAGGACCATAGTTGAGGGCGTGTTCACAGAAGTTGCCTGTGCACCTGCACATGTTCAAACCTAACATGTTCCTGCAAATTCTGATGCGGCTTTGTCCCCGAGTTGAGACTCACTGCCCCTCCACAGCCCATACCGTGGACAAGGTATGACTAGCAGGGTTTGCAAGAAATGGCCCTGGAGATTTCAG